>NW_027478420.1:0-600000 GCF_051014685.1 Ptiloglossa arizonensis | reverse complement strand
ACGTTATGCGTTATACGTTATACGTTATACGTTATACGTTATACGTTATACGTTATACGTTATACGTTATACGTTATTCGTTATACGTTATACGTTATACGTTATACGGTATACGTTATAGGTCATACCTCGTACGTGATACGTCATACGTTATACGGTATACGTTATACGTTATACGTTATACGTTATACGTTATACGTTATACGTTATACGTTATACGTTATACGGTATACGTTATACGTTATAAGCTATACATTATGCGTTTTAGAATATACGTTATGCGTTATAGGATATACGTTATACGTGATACGTTGTACGTTATACGTTATACGTTATACGTTATACGTTATACGTTATACGTTATACGTTATACGTTATACGTTATACGATATACGTTATACGTAATACGTTATGCGTTATAGGATATACGTTATACGTTATACGTTATACGTTATACGTTATACGTTATACGGTATACGTTATGCGTTGTACGCTATACGTTATGCGTTATAGGATATACGTTATACGTTGTACGTTATGCGTTATACGTTATGCGTTATACGTTATACGTTATACGTTATACTTTATACGTGATTCGTTATACGTTATACGTTATTCTTTATACGTTATACGTTATACGTTATACGTTATACGTTATACGTTATACATTAGACGTTATAGGTTATACATAATACATTATACGTAACACGTTATACGTTATACGATATACGTTATACGCTATACGTTAGACGTTATAGGTTATACGTAATACGCTATACGTTATACGTTATACGTTATACGTTATACGTTAAACGTTATACGGTATACGTTATAGGTCATACCTTATACGTGATACGTCATACGTTATACGTTATACGTTATACGTTATACGTAATACGTTATACGTTATACGTTATACGTTATACATTATACGTTATACGTTATACGTTATACGTTATACGTTATACGTTATACGTTATACGTTATACGTTATACGTTATACGTTATACGATATACGTTATATGTAATACGTTATGCGTTATACGTTATACATTATACGTTATACGATATACGTTATACGTTATACATTAGACGTTATAGGTTATACATAATACATTATACGTTACACGTTATACGTTATACGTTATACGTTATACGTTATACGTCATACGTTATACGCTACACGTTATACGTAATATGTAATACGTCATACGTTTTACGTTATTCGTTATACGTTCTTCGTTACACGTTATACGTTATACGTTATGCGTTATACGTTATACGTTATACGTTATACGTTATACGTTATACGTTATACGTTATACGTTATACGTTATACGTTATACGTTATATGTTATACGTTATACGTTATACGTTATACGTTATACGTTATACGTTATACGTTATACGTTATACGTTATACGTTATACGTTATACGTTATACGTTATACGTTATACGTTATACGTTGTACGTTATGCGTTATACGTTATACGTTATACGTTATACGTTATACGTAATACGTTATACGTTATACGTTATACGTTATACGTTATACGTTATACCTTATACGTTATACGTTATACGTTATACGTTATACGTTATACGTTATACGTTATACGTTATACGTTATACGTTATACGTTATACGTTATACATTATACGTTATACGCTATACGTTATACGTTGTACGTTATGCGTTATACGTTATACGTTATACGTTATACGTTATACGTTATTCGTTATACGTTATACGTTATACGTTATACGGTATACGTTATAGGTAATACCTCGTACGTGATACGTCATACATTATACGTTATACGTTATACGTTATACGTTATACGTTATACGTTATACGTTATACGTTATACGGTATACGTTGTGCGTTATACGCTTTACGTTATGCGTTATAGGATATACGTTATGCGTTATAGGATATACTATACGTTATACGTGATACGTTGTACGTGATACGTTATACGTTATACGTTATACGTTATACGTTATACGTTATACGTTATACGTTATACGTTATACGTTATACGTTATACGTTATACGTTGTTCGTTATGCGTTAAACGTTAGACGTTATACGTTATACGTTATACGTTATACGTTATACGTTGTACGTTATGCGTTAAACGTTAGACGTTATATGTTATACGTTATACGGTATACGTTATACGTTTGACGTTATACGTTATACGTTATACGTTATACGTTATACGTTATACGTTATACGTTATACGTTATACGTTATACGTTATACGTTATACGTTATACGTTATACGTTATACGTTATACGTTATACTTTATTCGTTGTATGTTATACGTTATACGTTATTCGTTATACGTTATACGTTATACGTTATACGTTATACGTTATACGTTATACGTTATACGTTATACGTTATACGTTATAGGTTATACGTTATACGTTATACGTTATACGTTATACGTTATACGTTATACGTTATACGTTATACGTTATACGTTATACGTTATACGTTATACGTTATACGTTATACGTTATACGTTATGCGTTATACGTTATACGTTATACGTTATACGTTATACGTTATACGTTATACGGTATACGTTCTGCGATATATGTTATACGTTATACGTTGTACGTTATACGTTATATGTAATATTGAATACGTTATACGTTACACGCTATACGTTATACGTTACACGTTATACGTTATACGATATGCGTTATACGTTATGCGTTATACGTTATACGTTATACGTTATACGTTATACGTTATACGTTATACGTTGTACGTTATACGTTATACGTTATACGTTATACGTTATACGTTATACTTTATACGATATACGTTATACGTTGTACGTTATGCTTTATAGGATATACCATATACGTTATACGTTATACGTTATACGTTATACGTTATACGTTATACGTTATACGTTATACGTTATACGTTATACGTTATACGTTATACGCTATACGTTATACGTTGTACGTTATGCGTTATACGTTATGCGTTATACGTTATACGTTATACGTTATACGTTATACGTTATACGTTATACGTTATACGTTATACGTTATTCGTTATACGTTATACGTTATACGTTATACGGTATACGTTATAGGTCATACCTCGTACGTGATACGTCATACGTTATACGGTATACGTTATACGTTATACGTTATACGTTATACGTTATTCGTTATACGTTATACGTTATACGGTATACGTTATACGTTATAAGCTATACGTTATGCGTTTTAGAATATACGTTATGCGTTATAGGATATACGTTATACGTGATACGTTGTACGTTATACGTTATACGTTATACGTTATACGTTATACGTTATACGTTATACGTTATACGTTATACGTTATACGATATACGTTATACGTAATACGTTATGCGTTATAGGATATACGTTATACGTTATACGTTATACGTTATACGTTATACGTTATACGTTATACGTTATACGTTATACGTTATACGTTATACGTTATACGTTATACGTTATACGTTATACGTTATACGTTATACGTTATACGTTATACGTTATACGTTATACGTTATACGTTATACGTTATACGTTATACGTTATACGTTATACGTTATACGTTGTACGTTATACGTTATACGTTATACGTTATTCGTTATACGTTATACGTTATGCGTTATACGTTATACGTTATGCGTTATACGTTATACGTTATACGTTATACGTTATACGTTATACGTTATACGTTATACGTTATACGTTATACGTTATACGTTATACGTTATACGTTATACGTTATACGTTATACGTTATACGTTGTACGTTATACGTTATACGTTATACGTTATTCGTTATACGTTATACGTTATGCGTTATACGTTATACGTTATGCGTTATACGTTATACGTTATACGTTATACGTTATACGTTATACGTTATACGTTATACGTTATACGTTATACGTTATACGTTATACGTTATACGTTATACGATATGCGTTATACGTTATGCGTTATACGTTATACGTTATACGTTATACGTTATACGTTATACGATATACGTTATACGTTATACGTTATGCTTTATAGGATATACGTTATACGTTATACGTTATACGTTATACGTTATACGTTATACGTTATACGTTATACGTTATACGTTATACGTTATACGTTATACGTTATACGTTATACGTTATACGTTATACGTTATACGTTATACGTTATACGTTATACGATATACGTTATATGTAATACGTTATGCGTTATACGTTATACATTATACGTTATACGATATACGTTATACGTTATACATTAGACGTTATAGGTTATACATAATACATTATACGTAACACGTTATACGTTATACGATATACGTTATACGCTATACGTTAGACGTTATAGGTTATACGTAATACGCTATACGTTATACGTTATACGTTATACGTTATACGTTATACGGTATACGTTATAGGTCATATCTTATACGTGATACGTCATACGTTATACGTTATACGTTATACGTTATACGTTATACGTTATACGTTATACGTTATACGTTATACATTATACGTTATACGTTATACGTTATACGTTATACGTTATACGTTATACGTTATACGTTATACGTTATACGTTATACGATATACGTTATATGTAATACGTTATGCGTTATACGTTATACATTATACGTTATCTGATATACGTTATACGTTATACATTAGACGTTATAGGTTATACATAATACATTATACGTTATACGTTGTACGTTATACGTTATATGTAATATGTAATACGTTATACGTTATACGTTATACGTTATACGTTATACGTTATACGTTATACGTTATACGTTATACGTTATACGTTATACGTTATACGTTATACGTTATAGGTTATACGTTATACGTTATACGTTATACGTTATACGTTATACGTTATACGTTATACGTTATACGTTATACGTTATACGTTATACGTTATACGTTATACGTTATACGTTATGCGTTATACGTTATACGTTATACGTTATACGTTATACGTTATACGTTATACGTTATACGTTATACGTTATACGTTATACGTTATACGTTATACTTTATTCGTTGTACGTTATACGTTATACGTTATTCGTTATACGTTATACGTTATACGTTATACGTTATACGTTATACGTTATACGTTATACGTTATACGTTATACGTTATAGGTTATACGTTATACGTTATACGTTATACGTTATACGTTATACGTTATACGTTATACGTTATACGTTATACGTTATACGTTATACGTTATACGTTATACGTTATACGTTATGCGTTATACGTTATACGTTATACGTTATACGTTATACGTTATACGTTATACGGTATACGTTCTGCGATATATGTTATACGTTATACGTTGTACGTTATACGTTATATGTAATATGTAATACGTTATACGTTACACGCTATACGTTGTACGTTACACGTTATACGTTATACGATATGCGTTATACGTTATGCGTTATACGTTATACGTTATACGTTATACGTTATACGTTATACGTTATACGTTGTACGTTATACGTTATACGTTATACGTTATACGTTATACGTTATACTTTATACGATATACGTTATACGTTATACGTTATGCTTTATAGGATATACCATATACGTTATACGTTATACGTTATACGTTATACGTTATACGTTATACGTTATACGTTATACGTTATACGTTATACGTTATACGTTATACGTTATACGTTATACGCTATACGTTATACGTTGTACGTTATGCGTTATACGTTATGCGTTATACGTTATACGTTATACGTTATACGTTATACGTTATACGTTATACGTTATACGTTATACGTTATTCGTTATACGTTATACGTTATACGTTATACGGTATACGTTATAGGTCATACCTCGTACGTGATACGTCATACGTTATACGGTATACGTTATACGTTATACGTTATACGTTATACGTTATACGTTATACGTTATGCGTTGTACGCTATACGTTATGCGTTATAGGATATACGTTATACGTTGTACGTTATGCGTTATACGTTATGCGTTATACGTTATACGTTATACGTTATACTTTATACGTGATTCGTTATACGTTATACGTTATTCTTTATACGTTATACGTTATACGTTATACGTTATACGTTATACGTTATACATTAGACGTTATAGGTTATACATAATACATTATACGTAACACGTTATACGTTATACGATATACGTTATACGCTATACGTTAGACGTTATAGGTTATACGTAATACGCTATACGTTATACGTTATACGTTATACGTTATACGTTAAACGTTATACGGTATACGTTATAGGTCATACCTTATACGTGATACGTCATACGTTATACGTTATACGTTATACGTTATACGTAATACGTTATACGTTATACGTTATACGTTATACATTATACGTTATACGTTATACGTTATACGTTATACGTTATACGTTATACGTTATACGTTATACGTTATACGTTATACGTTATACGATATACGTTATATGTAATACGTTATGCGTTATACGTTATACATTATACGTTATACGATATACGTTATACGTTATACATTAGACGTTATAGGTTATACATAAT
Organism: Ptiloglossa arizonensis; assembly: GCF_051014685.1. NCBI lineage: Eukaryota > Metazoa > Arthropoda > Insecta > Hymenoptera > Colletidae > Ptiloglossa > Ptiloglossa arizonensis. Next base: position 593,366 of record NW_027478420.1, on the reverse strand, counting down.
ACATTATACGTTACACGTTATACGTTATACGTTATACGTTATACGTTATACGTCATACGTTATACGCTACACGTTATACGTAATATGTAATACGTCATACGTTTTACGTTATTCGTTATACGTTCTTCGTTACACGTTATACGTTATACGTTATGCGTTATACGTTATACGTTATACGTTATACGTTATACGTTATACGTTATACGTTATACGTTATACGTTATACGTTATACGTTATATGTTATACGTTATACGTTATACGTTATACGTTATACGTTATACGTTATACGTTATACGTTATACGTTATACGTTATACGTTATACGTTATACGTTATACGTTATACGTTATACGTTGTACGTTATGCGTTATACGTTATACGTTATACGTTATACGTTATACGTAATACGTTATACGTTATACGTTATACGTTATACGTTATACGTTATACCTTATACGTTATACGTTATACGTTATACGTTATACGTTATACGTTATACGTTATACGTTATACGTTATACGTTATACGTTATACGTTATACATTATACGTTATACGCTATACGTTATACGTTGTACGTTATGCGTTATACGTTATACGTTATACGTTATACGTTATACGTTATTCGTTATACGTTATACGTTATACGTTATACGGTATACGTTATAGGTAATACCTCGTACGTGATACGTCATACATTATACGTTATACGTTATACGTTATACGTTATACGTTATACGTTATACGTTATACGTTATACGGTATACGTTGTGCGTTATACGCTTTACGTTATGCGTTATAGGATATACGTTATGCGTTATAGGATATACTATACGTTATACGTGATACGTTGTACGTGATACGTTATACGTTATACGTTATACGTTGTACGTTATGCGTTAAACGTTAGACGTTATATGTTATACGTTATACGGTATACGTTATACGTTTGACGTTATACGTTATACGTTATACGTTATACGTTATACGTTATACGTTATACGTTATACGTTATACGTTATACGTTATACGTTATACGTTATACGTTATACGTTATACGTTATACGTTATACTTTATTCGTTGTACGTTATACGTTATACGTTATTCGTTATACGTTATACGTTATACGTTATACGTTATACGTTATACGTTATACGTTATACGTTATACGTTATACGTTATAGGTTATACGTTATACGTTATACGTTATACGTTATACGTTATACGTTATACGTTATACGTTATACGTTATACGTTATACGTTATACGTTATACGTTATACGTTATACGTTATACGTTATACGTTATACGTTATACGTTATACGTTATACGTTATACGTTATACGTTATACGTTATACGTTATACGTTATACGTTATACGTTATACGTTATACGTTATACGTTATACGTTATACGTTATACGTTATACGCTATACGTTATACGTTACACGTTATACGTTACACGATATGCGTTATACGTTATGCGTTATACGTTATGCGTTATACGTTATACGTTATACGTTATACGTTATACGTTATACGTTATACGTTATACGTTATACGTTATACGTTATACGTTATACGTTATACGTTATTCGTTATACGTTATACGTTATACGTTATACGTTATACGTTATACGTTATACGTTATACGTTATACGTTATACGTTATACGTTATACGTTATACGTTATACGTTATGCGTTATACGGTATACGTTATGCGTTATAGGTCATACCTTATACGTGTTACGTTATACGTTATACGGTATACGTTATGCGTTGTACGCTATACTTTATACGTTATACGTTATACGTTATACGTTATACTTTATACGTTATACGTTATACGTTATTCGTTATACGTTATACGTTATACGTTATACGTTATACGTTATACGTTACACGTTATACGTTATACGTTATACGTTATACGTTATACGTTATACGTTATACGTTATACGTGATACGTTATACGTTATACGTTATACGTTATACGTTATACGTTATACGTTGTACGTTATACGTTAAACGTTAGACGTTATATGTTATACGTTATACGTTGTACGTTATACGTTATATGTAATATGTAATACGTTATACGTTATACGCTATACGTTATACGTTACACGTTATACGTTATACGATATGCGTTATACGTTATGCGTTATACGTTATACGTTATACGTTATACGTTATACGTTATACGTTATACGTTATACGTTATACGTCATACGTTATACGTTATACGTTATACGTTATACGTTATGCGTTATACGTTATGCGTTATACGTTATACGTTATACGTTATACGTTATACGTTATACGTTATACTTTATACGTTATACGTTATACGTTATTCGTTATACGTTATACGTTATACGTTATACGTTATACGTTATACGTTATACGTTATACGTTATACGTTATACGTTATACGTTATACGTTATACGTTATACGATATACGTTATACGTTATACGTTATGCGTTATAGGATATACGTTATACGTTATACGTTATACGTTATACGTTATACGTTATACGTTATACGTTATACGTTATACGTTATACGTTATACGTTATACGTTATACGTTATACGTTATACGTTATACGTTATGCGTTATACGTTATACGTTATACGTTATACGTTATACGTTATACGTTATACGTTATACGTTATACGTTATACGTTATACGTTATACGTTATACGTTATACGTTATACGTTATACGTTATACGTTATACGTTATACGTTATACGTTATTCGTTATGCGTTATACGCTATACGTTATGCGTTATAGATCATACCTTATACGTGATACGTCATACGTTATACGTTATACGTTATGCGTTATACGTTATACGTTATACGTTATACGTTATACGTTATACGTTATACGCTGTACGTTATACGTTATACGTTATACGCTATACGTTATACGTTGTACGTTATGCGTTAATCGTTATGCGTTATACGTTATACGTTATACGTTATACGTTATACGTGATTCGTTATACGTTATACGTTATTCTTTATACGTTATACGTTATACGTTATACGTTATACGATATACGTTAAACGTTATACGTTATACGTTATACGTTATACGATATACGTTATACGTTATACGTTGTACGTTATACGTTATACGTTATACGTTATACGTTATACGTTATACGTTATACGTGATACGTTGTACGTTATACGTTATACGTTATACGCTATACGTTATACGTTATACGTTATACGTTATTCGTTGTACGTTATGCGTTAAACGTTAGACGTTATACGTTGTACGTTATACGTTATACGTTATACGCTATACGTTATACGTTGTACGTTATGCGTTATACGTTATGCGTTATACGTTATACGTTATACGTTATACGTTATACGTTATACGTTATGCGTTATACGTTATACGTTATACGTTATACGTTATACGTTATACGTTATACGCTGTACGTTATACGTTATACGTTATACGCTATACGTTATACGTTGTACGTTATGCGTTAATCGTTATGCGTTATACGTTATACGTTATACGTTATACGTTATACGTGATTCGTTATACGTTATACGTTATTCTTTATACGTTATACGTTATACGTTATACGATATACGTTAAACGTTATACGTTATACGTTATACGTTATACGATATACGTTATACGTTATACGTTGTACGTTATACGTTATACGTTATACGTTATACGTTATACGTTATACGTTATACGTGATACGTTGTACGTTATACGTTATACGTTATACGCTATACGTTATACGTTATACGTTATACGTTATTCGTTGTACGTTATGCGTTAAACGTTAGACGTTATACGTTGTACGTTATACGTTATACGTTATACGCTATACGTTATACGTTGTACGTTATGCGTTATACGTTATGCGTTATACGTTATACGTTATACGTTATACGTTATACGTTATACGGTATACGTTATACGTTATACGATATACGTTAAACGTTATACGTTGTACGTTATACGTTATACGTTATACGTTATACGTTATACGTTATACGTTATATGTAATACGTTATGCGTTATACGTTATACGTTATACGTTATACGTTATACGTTATACGTTATACTTTATACGTTATACGTTATACGTTATACGGTATACGTTATAGGTCATATCTTATACGTGATACGTCATACGTTATACGTTATACGTTATACGTTATACGTTATACGTTATACGTTATACGTTATACGTTATACATTATACGTTATACGTTATACGTTATACGTTATACGTTATACGTTATACGTTATATGTTATACGTTATACGTTATACGTTATACGTTATATGTAATACGTTATGCGTTATACGTTATACGTTATACGTTATACGTTATACGTTATACGTTATACTTTATACGTTATACGTTATACGTTATACGTTATACGTTATACGTTATACGTTATACGTTATACGTTATGCGTTATACGCTATACGTTATGCGTTATAGGTCATACCTTATACGTGATACGTTATACGTTATACGGTATACGTTATGAGTTGTACGCTATACGTTATGCGTTATAGGATATACGTAATGCGTTATAGGATATACGTTATACGTGATACGTTGTACGTTATACGTTATACGTTATACGTTATACGTTATACGTTATACGTTATACGCTATACGTTATACGTTATACGTTATACGATATACGTTAAACGTTATACGTTGTACGTTATACGTTATACGTTATACGTTATACGTTATACGTTATACGTTATACGTTATATGTTATACGTTATACGTTATGCGTTATACGTTATACGTTATACGTTATACGTTATACGTTATACGTTATACGTTATGCGTTATACGTTATACGTTATACGTTATACGTTATACGTTATACGTTATACGTTATACGTTATACGTTATACGCTATACGTTATACGTTTAACGTTATACGTTATACGTTATACGTTATACGTTATACGTTATACGTTATACTTTATACGTTATACGTTATACGTTATTCGTTATACGTTATACGTTACACGTTATACGTTATACGTTATACGTTAGACGTTATAGGTTATACGAAATACGTAATACGTTATACGTCATACGTTATACGTTACACATTATACGTTATACGTTATACGTTATACGTTATACGTTATACGTTATACGTTATACGTTATACGTGATACGTTATACGTTATACGTTATACGTTATACGTTATACGTTGTACGTTATACGTTAAACGTTAGACGTTGTATGTTATACGTTATACGTTGTACGTTATACGTTATATGTAATATGTAATACGTTATACGTTATACGCTATACGTTGTACGTTACACGTTATACGTTATACGATATGCGTTATACGTTATGCGTTATACGTTATACGTTATACGTTATACGTTATACGTTATACGTTATACGTTATACGTTATACGTTATACGTTATACGTTATACGTTATACGTTATTCGTTATACGTTATACGTTATACGTTATACGTTATACGTTATACGTTATACGTTATACGTTATACGTTATACGTTATACGTTATACGTTATACGTTATACGGTATACGTTATGCGTTGTACGCTATACGTTATGCGTTATAGGATATACGTTATGCGTTATAGGATATACGTTATACGTGATACGTTGTACGTTATACGTTATACGTTATACGTTATACGTTATACGTTATACGTTATACGTTATACGTTATACGTTATACGTTATACGTTATACGTTATACGTTATACGTTATACGTTATACGTTATACGTTATACGTTATACGGTATACGTTATGCGTTGTACGCTATACGTTATGCGTTATAGGATATACGTTATACGTTGTACGTTATGCGTTATACGTTATGCGTTATACGTTATACGTTATACGTTATACGTTATACGTTATACGTGATTCGTTATACGTTATACGTTATTCTTTATACGTTATACGTTATACGTTATACGTTATACGATATACGTTATACGTTATACGGTATACGTTATACGTTATACGTTATACGTTATACGTTATACGTTATACGTTATACGTTATACGTTATACGTTATACGGTATACGTTATGCGTTGTACGCTATACGTTATGCGTTATAGGATATACGTTATACGTGATACGTTGTACGTTATACGTTATACGTTATACGTTATACGTTATACGTTATACGTTATACGTTATACGTTATACGTTATACGTTATACGTTATACGTTATACGTTATACGTTATACGTTATACGTTATACGTTATACGTTATACGTTATACGTTATACGTTATACGGTATACGTTATACGTTATACGTTATACGTTATACGTTATACGTTATACGTTATACGCTATACGTTATACATTATACGTTATACGTTATACGTTATACGTTATACGTTATGCGTTATACGTTATACGTTATACGTTATACGTTATACGTTATACGTTATACGGTATACGTTATGCGTTGTACGCTATACGTTATGCGTTATAGGATATACGTTATGCGTTATAGGATATACGTTATACGTGATACGTTGTACGTTATACGTTATACGTTATACGCTATACGTTATACGTTATACGTTATACGTTATTCGTTGTACGTTATGCGTTAAACGTTAGACGTTATACGTTGTACGTTATACGTTATACGTTATACGTTATACGCTATACGTTATACGTTGTACGTTATGTGTTATACGTTATGCGTTATACGTTATACGTTATACGTTATACGTTATACGTTATACGTTATACGTTATACGTTATACGTTATACGTTATACGTTATACGTTATACGTTATACGTTATACGTTATACGTTATACGGTATACGTTATACGTTATACGCTATACGTTATGCGTTATAGAATATACGTTATGCGTTATAGGATATACGTTATACGTGATACGTTGTACGTTATACGTTATACATTATACGTTATACGTTATACGTTATACGTTATACGTTATACGTTATACGTTATACGTTATACGTTATACGTTATACGATATACGTTATATGTAATACGTTATGCGTTATACGTTATACATTATACGTTATACGATATACGTTATACGTTATACATTAGACGTTATAGGTTATACATAATACATTATACGTAACACGTTATACGTTATACGATATACGTTATACGCTATACGTTAGACGTTATAGGTTATACGTAATACGCTATACGTTATACGTTATACGTTATACGTTATACGTTAAACGTTATACGGTATACGTTATAGGTCATACCTTATACGTGATACGTCATACGTTATACGTTATACGTTATACGTTATACGTAATACGTTATACGTTATACGTTATACGTTATACATTATACGTTATACGTTATACGTTATACGTTATACGTTATACGTTATACGTTATACGTTATACGTTATACGTTATACGATATACGTTATATGTAATACGTTATGCGTTATACGTTATACATTATACGTTATACGATATACGTTATACGTTATACGTTATATGTAATACGGTATGCGTTATACGTTATACGTTATACGTTATACGTTATACGTTATACGTTATAGGTTATACATAATACATTATACGTTACACGTTATACGTTATACGTTATACGTTATACGTTATACGTTATACGTTATACGTTATACGTTATTCGTTATACGTTATACGTTATACGTTATACGTTATACGTTATACGTTATACGTTATACGTTATACGTTATACGTTATACGTTATACGTTATACGTTATACGTTATACGGTATACGTTATGCGTTATACGCTATACGTTATGCGTTATAGGATATACGTTATGCGTTATAGGATATACTATACGTTATACGTGATACGTTGTACGTTATACGTTATACGTTATACGTTATACGTTATACGTTATACGTTATACGTTATACGTTATACGTTATACGTTATACGTTGTACGTTATGCGTTAAACGTTAGACGTTATACGTTATACGTTATACGTTATACGTTATACGTTATACGTTATACGTTATACGTTATACGTTATACGTTATACGTTATACGTTATACGTTATACGTTATACGTTATACGTTATACGTTATACGTTATACGTTATACGTTATACGTTATACGTTATACGTTATTCGTTATACGTTATACGTTATACGTTATACGTTATACGTTATACGTTATACGTTATACGTTATACGTTATACGTTAGACGTTATAGGTTATACGTAATACGTAATACGTTATACTTTATACGTTATACGTTACACGTTATACGTTATACGTTATACGTTATACGTTATAAGTTATACGTTATACGTTATAGGTCATACCTTATACGTGATACGTCATACATTATACGTTATACGTTATACGTTATACGTTATACGTTATACGTTATACGTTATACGGTATACGTTATGCGTTATACGCTATACGTTATGCGTTATAGGATATACGTTATGCGTTATAGGATATACTATACGTTATACGTGATACGTTATAGGTTATACGTTATACGTTATACGTTATACGTTGTACGTTATACGTTATACGTTATACGTTATACGTTATACGTTATGCGTTATACGTTATGCGTTATACGTTATACGTTATACGTTATACGTTATACGTTATACGTTATACGTTATACGTTGTACGTTATGCGTTATACGTTATACGTTATACGTTATACGTTATACGTAATACGTTATACGTAATACGTTATACGTTATACGTTATACGTTATACGTTATACGTTATACCTTATACGTTATACGTTATACGTTATACGTTATACGTTATACGTTATACGGTATACGTTATACGTTATACGATATACGTTAAACGTTATACGTTGTACGTTATACGTTATACGTTATACGTTATACGTTATACGTTATACGTTATATGTAATACGGTATGCGTTATACGTTATACGTTATACGTTATACGTTATACGTTATACGTTATACTTTATACGTTATACGTTATACGTTATACGGTATACGTTATAGGTCATATCTTATACGTGATACGTCATACGTTATACGTTATACGTTATACGTTATATGTAATACGTTATGCGTTATACGTTATACGTTATACGTTATACGTTATACGTTATACGTTATACTTTATACGTTATACGTTATACGTTATACGTTATACGTTATACGTTATACGTTATACGTTATACGTTATGCGTTATACGCTATACGTTATGCGTTATAGGTCATACCTTATACGTGATACGTTATACGTTATACGGTATACGTTATGAGTTGTACGCTATACGTTATGCGTTATAGGATATACGTAATGCGTTATAGGATATACGTTATACGTGATACGTTGTACGTTATACGTTATACGTTATACGTTATACGTTATACGTTATACGTTATACGCTATACGTTATACGTTATACGTTATACGATATACGTTAAACGTTATACGTTGTACGTTATACGTTATACGTTATACGTTATACGTTATACGTTATACGTTATACGTTATATGTTATACGTTATACGTTATGCGTTATACGTTATACGTTATACGTTATACGTTATACGTTATACGTTATACGTTATGCGTTATACGTTATACGTTATACGTTATACGTTATACGTTATACGTTATACGTTATACGTTATACGTTATACGCTATACGTTATACGTTTAACGTTATACGTTATACGTTATACGTTATACGTTATACGTTATACGTTATACTTTATACGTTATACGTTATACGTTATTCGTTATACGTTATACGTTACACGTTATACGTTATACGTTATACGTTAGACGTTATAGGTTATACGTAATACGTAATACGTTATACGTCATACGTTATACGTTACACATTATACGTTATACGTTATACGTTATACGTTATACGTTATACGTTATACGTTATACGTGATACGTTATACGTTATACGTTATACGTTATACGTTATACGTTGTACGTTATACGTTAAACGTTAGACGTTATATGTTATACGTTATACGTTGTACGTTATACGTTATATGTAATATGTAATACGTTATACGTTATACGCTATACGTTGTACGTTACACGTTATACGTTATACGATATGCGTTATACGTTATGCGTTATACGTTATACGTTATACGTTATACGTTATACGTTATACGTTATACGTTATACGTTATACGTTATACGTTATACGTTATACGTTATTCGTTATACGTTATACGTTATACGTTATACGTTATACGTTATACGTTATACGTTATACGTTATACGTTATACGTTATACGTTATACGTTATACGTTATACGGTATACGTTATGCGTTGTACGCTATACGTTATGCGTTATAGGATATACGTTATGCGTTATAGGATATACGTTATACGTGATACGTTGTACGTTATACGTTATACGTTATACGTTATACGTTATACGTTATACGTTATACGTTATACGTTATACGTTATACGTTATACGTTATACGTTATACGTTATACGTTATACGTTATACGTTATACGTTATACGTTATACGTTATACGGTATACGTTATGCGTTGTACGCTATACGTTATGCGTTATAGGATATACGTTATACGTTGTACGTTATGCGTTATACGTTATGCGTTATACGTTATACGTTATACGTTATACGTTATACGTTATACGTGATTCGTTATACGTTATACGTTATTCTTTATACGTTATACGTTATACGTTATACGTTATACGATATACGTTATACGTTATACGGTATACGTTATACGTTATACGTTATACGTTATACGTTATACGTTATACGTTATACGTTATACGTTATACGTTATTCGTTATACGTTATACGTTATACGTTATACGTTATACGTTATACGTTATACGTTATACGTTATACGTTATACGTTATACGTTATACGTTATACGTTATACGTTATACGTTATACGTTATACGTTATACGGTATACGTTATACGTTATACGTTATACGTTATACGTTATACGTTATACGTTATACGCTATACGTTATACATTATACGTCATACGTTATACGTTATACGTTATACGTTATGCGTTATACGTTATACGTTATACGTTATACGTTATACGTTATACGTTATACGGTATACGTTATGCGTTGTACGCTATACGTTATGCGTTATAGGATATACGTTATGCGTTATAGGATATACGTTATACGTGATACGTTGTACGTTATACGTTATACGTTATACGCTATACGTTATACGTTATACGTTATACGTTATTCGTTGTACGTTATGCGTTAAACGTTAGACGTTATACGTTGTACGTTATACGTTATACGTTATACGTTATACGCTATACGTTATACGTTGTACGTTATGTGTTATACGTTATGCGTTATACGTTATACGTTATACGTTATACGTTATACGTTATACGTTATACGTTATACGTTATACGTTATACGTTATACGTTATACGTTATACGATATACGTTATACGTTATACATTAGACGTTATAGGTTATACATAATACATTATACGTAACACGTTATACGTTATACGATATACGTTATACGCTATACGTTAGACGTTATAGGTTATACGTAATACGCTATACGTTATACGTTATACGTTATACGTTATACGTTAAACGTTATACGGTATACGTTATAGGTCATACCTTATACGTGATACGTCATACGTTATACGTTATACGTTATACGTTATACGTAATACGTTATACGTTATACGTTATACGTTATACATTATACGTTATACGTTATACGTTATACGTTATACGTTATACGTTATACGTTATACGTTATACGTTATACGTTATACGATATACGTTATATGTAATACGTTATGCGTTATACGTTATACATTATACGTTATACGATATACGTTATACGTTATACATTAGACGTTATAGGTTATACATAATACATTATACGTTACACGTTATACGTTATACGTTATACGTTATACGTTATACGTGATACGTTATACGCTACACGTTATACGTAATATGTAATACGTCATACGTTTTACGTTATTCGTTATACGTTCTTCGTTACACGTTATACGTTATACGTTATGCGTTATACGTTATACGTTATACGTTATACGTTATACGTTATACGTTATACGTTATACGTTATACGTTATATGTTATACGTTATACGTTATACGTTATACGTTATACGTTATACGTTATACGTTATACGTTATACGTTATACGTTATACGTTATACGTTGTACGTTATGCGTTATACGTTATACGTTATACGTTATACGTTATACGTAATACGTTATACGTAATACGTTATACGTTATACGTTATACGTTATACGTTATACGTTATACCTTATACGTTATACGTTATACGTTATACGTTATACGTTATACGTTATACGTTATACGTTATACGTTATACGTTATACGTTATACATTATACGTTATACGCTATACGTTATACGTTGTACGTTATGCGTTATACGTTATACGTTATACGTTATACGTTATACGTTATTCGTTATACGTTATACGTTATACGTTATACGGTATACGTTATAGGTAATACCTCGTACGTGATACGTCATACATTATACGTTATACGTTATACGTTATACGTTATACGTTATACGTTATACGTTATACGGTATACGTTGTGCGTTATACGCTTTACGTTATGCGTTATAGGATATACGTTATGCGTTATAGGATATACTATACGTTATACGTGATACGTTGTACGTGATACGTTATACGTTATACGTTATACGTTATACGTTATACGTTATACGTTATACGTTATACGTTATACGTTATACGTTATACGTTATACGTTGTTCGTTATGCGTTAAACGTTAGACGTTATACGTTATACGTTATACGTTATACGTTATACGTTGTACGTTATGCGTTAAACGTTAGACGTTATATGTTATACGTTATACGGTATACGTTATACGTTTGACGTTATACGTTATACGTTATACGTTATACGTTATACGTTATACGTTATACGGTATACGTTATACGTTATACGTTATACGTTGTACGTTATGCGTTAAACGTTAGACGTTATATGTTATACGTTATACGGTATACGTTATACGTTTGACGTTATACGTTATACGTTATACGTTATACGTTATACGTTATACGTTATACGTTATACGTTATACGTTATACGTTATACGTTATACGTTATACGTTATACGTTATACGTTATACGTTATACTTTATTCGTTATACGTTATACGTTATACGTTATGCGTTATACGTTATACGTTATACGTTATACGTTATACGTTATACGTTATACGGTATACGTTCTGCGATATATGTTATACGTTATACGTTGTACGTTATACGTTATATGTAATATGTAATACGTTATACGTTACACGCTATACGTTATACGTTACACGTTATACGTTATACGATATGCGTTATACGTTATGCGTTATACGTTATACGTTATACGTTATACGTTATACGTTATACGTTATACGTTATACGTTGTACGTTATACGTTATACGTTATACGTTATACGTTATACGTTATACTTTATACGATATACGTTATACGTTATACGTTATGCTTTATAGGATATACGTTATACGTTATACGTTATACGTTATACGTTATACGTCATACGTTATACGTTATACGTTATACGTTATACGTTATACGTTATACGTTATACGTTATACGTTATACGTTATACGTTATACGCTATACGTTATACGTTGTACGTTATGCGTTATACGTTATGCGTTATACGTTATACGTTATACGTTATACGTTATACGTTATACGTTATACGTTATACGTTATACGTTATTCGTTATACGTTATACGTTATACGTTATACGGTATACGTTATAGGTCATACCTCGTACGTGATACGTCATACGTTATACGGTATACGTTATACGTTATACGTTATACGTTATACGTTATACGTTATACGTTATACGGTATACGTTATACGTTATAAGCTATACGTTATGCGTTATAGAATATACGTTATGCGTTATAGGATATACGTTATACGTGATACGTTGTACGTTATACGTTATACGTTATACGTTATACGTTATACGTTATACGTTATACGTTATACGTTATACGTTATACGTTATACGATATACGTTATACGTTATACGTTATGCGTTATAGGATATACGTTATACGTTATACGTTATACGTTATACGTTATACGTTATACGTTATACGTTATACGTTATACGTTATACGTTATACGTTATACGTTATACGTTATACGTTATACGTTATACGTTATGCGCTATACGTTATACGTTATACGTTATACGTTATACGTTATACGTTATACGTTGTACGTTATACGTTATACGTTATACGTTATACGTTATACGTTATACGTTATACGTTATACGTTATACGTTATACGTTATACGTTATACCTTATACGTTATACGTTATACGTTATGCGTTATACGTTATGCGTTATACGTTATACGTTATGCGTTATACGTTATACGTTATACGTTATACGTTATACGTTATACGTTATACGTTATGCGTTATACGTTATGCGTTATACGTTATACGTTATGCGTTATACGTTATACGTTATACGTTATACGTTATACGTTATACGTTATACGTTATACGTTATACGTTATACGTTATGCGTTATACGTTATGCGTTAAACGTTATACGTTATACGTTATACGTTATACGATATACGTTAAACGTTATACGTTGTACGTTATACGTTATACGTTATACGTTATACGTTATACGTTATACGTTATACGTTATATGTTATACGTTATACGTTATGCGTTATACGTTATACGTTATACGTTATACGTTATACGTTATACGTTATACGTTATGCGTTATACGTTATACGTTATACGTTATACGTTATACGTTATACGTTATACGTTATACGTTATACGTTATACGCTATACGTTATACGTTTAACGTTATACGTTATACGTTATACGTTATACGTTATACGTTATACGTTATACTTTATACGTTATACGTTATACGTTATTCGTTATACGTTATACGTTACACGTTATACGTTATACGTTATACGTTAGACGTTATAGGTTATACGTAATACGTAATACGTTATACGTCATACGTTATACGTTACACGTTATACGTTATACGTTATACGTTATACGTTATACGTTATACGTTATACGTTATACGTGATACGTTATACGTTATACGTTATACGTTATACGTTGTACGTTATACGTTATACGTTATACGTTATACGTTATACGTTATACGTTATACGTTATACGTTATACGTTATACGTTATACGTTATACGTTATACGTTATACGTTATACGTTATACGTTATACGTTATACGTTATACGTTATACGGTATACGTTATGCGTTGTACGCTATACGTTATGCGTTATAGGATATACGTTATGCGTTATAGGATATACGTTATACGTGATACGTTGTACGTTATACGTTATACGTTATACGTTATACGTTATACGTTATACGTTATACGTTATACGTTATACGTTATACGTTATACGTTATACGTTATACGTTATACGTTATACGTTATACGTTATACGTTATACGTTATACGTTATACGGTATACGTTATGCGTTGTACGCTATACGTTATGCGTTATAGGATATACGTTATACGTTGTACGTTATGCGTTATACGTTATGCGTTATACGTTATACGTTATACGTTATACGTTATACGTGATTCGTTATACGTTATACGTTATTCTTTATACGTTATACGTTATACGTTATACGTTATACGATATACGTTATACGTTATACGGTATACGTTATACGTTATACGTTATACGTTATACGTTATACGTTATACGTTATACGTTATACGTTATACGTTATACGTTATACGGTATACGTTATGCGTTGTACGCTATACGTTATGCGTTATAGGATATACGTTATGCGTTATAGGATATACGTTATACGTGATACGTTGTACGTTATACGTTATACGTTATACGTTATACGTTATACGTTATACGTTATACGTTATACGTTATACGTTATACGTTATACGTTATACGTTATACGATATACGTTAAACGTTATACGTTATACGTTATACGTTATACGATATACGTTATACGTTATACGTTATACGTTGTACGTTATACGTTATACGTTATACGTTATACGTTATACGTTATACGTTATACGTTATACGTTATACGTTATACGTTATACGTTATACGTTATACGGTATACGTTATACGTTATACGTTATACGTTATACGTTATACGTTATACGTTATACGCTATACGTTATACATTATACGTTATACGTTATACGTTATACGTTATACGTTATGCGTTATACGTTATACGTTATACGTTATACGTTATACGTTATACGTTATACGGTATACGTTATGCGTTGTACGCTATACGTTATGCGTTATAGGATATACGTTATGCGTTATAGGATATACGTTATACGTGATACGTTGTACGTTATACGTTATACGTTATACGCTATACGTTATACGTTATACGTTATACGTTATTCGTTGTACGTTATGCGTTAAACGTTAGACGTTATACGTTGTACGTTATACGTTATACGTTATACGTTATACGCTATACGTTATACGTTGTACGTTATGCGTTATACGTTATGCGTTATACGTTATACGTTATACGTTATACGTTATACGTTATACGTTATACGTTATACGTTATACGTTATACGTTATACGTTATACGTTATACGTTATACGTTATACGTTATACGTTATACGGTATACGTTATACGTTATACGCTATACGTTATGCGTTATAGAATATACGTTATGCGTTATAGGATATACGATATACGTGATACGTTGTACGTTATACGTTATACATTATACGTTATACGTTATACGTTATACGTTATACGTTATACGTTATACGTTATACGTTATACGTTATACGTTATACGATATATGTTATATGTAATACGTTATGCGTTATACGTTATACATTATACGTTATACGATATACGTTATACGTTATACATTAGACGTTATAGGTTATACATAATACATTATACGTAACACGTTATACGTTATACGATATACGTTATACGCTATACGTTAGACGTTATAGGTTATACGTAATACGCTATACGTTATACGCTATACGTTATACGTTATACGTTAAACGTTATACGGTATACGTTATAGGTCATACCTTATACGTGATACGTCATACGTTATACGTTATACGTTATACGTTATACGTAATACGTTATACGTTATACGTTATACGTTATACATTATACGTTATACGTTATACGTTATACGTTATACGTTATACGTTATACGTTATACGTTATACGTTATACGTTATACGATATACGTTATATGTAATACGTTATGCGTTATACGTTATACATTATACGTTATACGATATACGTTATACGTTATACATTAGACGTTATAGGTTATACATAATACATTATACGTTACACGTTATACGTTATACGTTATACGTTATACGTTATACGTCATACGTTATACGCTACACGTTATACGTAATATGTAATACGTCATACGTTTTACGTTATTCGTTATACGTTCTTCGTTACACGTTATACGTTATACGTTATGCGTTATACGTTATACGTTATACGTTATACGTTATACGTTATACGTTATACGTTATACGTTATACGTTATACGTTATACGTTATATGTTATACGTTATACGTTATACGTTATACGTTATACGTTATACGTTATACGTTATACGTTATACGTTATACGTTATACGTTATACGTTATACGTTATACGTTATACGATGTACGTTATGCGTTATACGTTATACGTTATACGTTATACGTTATACGTAATACGTTATACGTTATACGTTATACGTTATACGTTATACGTTATACCTTATACGTTATACGTTATACGTTATACGTTATACGTTATACGTTATACGTTATACGTTATACGTTATACGTTATACGTTATACGTTATACGTTATACATTATATGTTATACGCTATACGTTATACGTTGTACGTTATGCGTTATACGTTATACGTTATACGTTATACGTTATACGTTATTCGTTATACGTTATACGTTATACGTTATACGTTATACGGTATACGTTATAGGTAATACCTCGTACGTGATACGTCATACATTATATGTTATACGTTATACGTTATACGTTATACGTTATACGTTATACGTTATACGGTATACGTTGTGCGTTATACGCTTTACGTTATGCGTTATAGGATATACGTTATGCGTTATAGGATATACTATACGTTATACGTGATACGTTGTACGTGATACGTTATACGTTATACGTTATACGTTATACGTTATACGTTATACGTTATACGTTATACGTTATACGTTATACGTTATACGTTATACGTTGTTCGTTATGCGTTAAACGTTAGACGTTATACGTTATACGTTATACGTTATACGTTATACGTTGTACTTTATGCGTTAAACGTTAGACGTTATATGTTATACGTTATACGGTATACGTTATACGTTTGACGTTATACGTTATACGTTATACGTTATACGTTATACGTTATACGTTATACGTTATACGTTATACGTTATACGTTATACGTTATACGTTATACGTTATACGTTATACGTTATACGTTATACGTTATACGTTATACTTTATTCGTTGTACGTTATACGTTATACGTTATTCGTTATACGTTATACGTTATACGTTATACGTTATACGTTATACGTTATACGTTATACGTTATACGTTATACGTTATAGGTTATACGTTATACGTTATACGTTATACGTTATACGTTATACGTTATACGTTATACGTTATACGTTATACGTTATACGTTATACGTTATACGTTATACGTTATACGTTATGCGTTATACGTTATACGTTATACGTTATACGTTATACGTTATACGTTATACGGTATACGTTCTGCGATATATGTTATACGTTATACGTTGTACGTTATACGTTATATGTAATATGTAATACGTTATACGTTACACGCTATACGTTATACGTTACACGTTATACGTTATACGATATGCGTTATACGTTATGCGTTATACGTTATACGTTATACGTTATACGTTATACGTTATACGTTATACGTTGTACGTTACACGTTATACGTTATACGTTATACGTTATACGTTATACTTTATACGATATACGTTATACGTTATACGTTATGCTTTATAGGATATACGTTATACGTTATACGTTATACGTTATACGTTATACGTTATACGTTATACGTTATACGTTATACGTTATACGTTATACGTAATACGTTATACGTTATACGTTATACGTTATACGTTATACGTTATACGTTATACGTTATACCTTATACGTTATACGTTATACGTTATACGTTATACGTTATACGTTATACGTTATACGTTATACGTTATACGTTATACGTTATACGTTATACATTATATGTTATACGCTATACGTTATACGTTGTACGTTATGCGTTATACGTTATACGTTATACGTTATACGTTATACGTTATTCGTTATACGTTATACGTTATACGTTATACGTTATACGGTATACGTTATAGGTAATACCTCGTACGTGATACGTCATACATTATACGTTATACGTTATACGTTATACGTTATACGTTATACGTTATACGTTATACGGTATACGTTGTGCGTTATACGCTTTACGTTATGCGTTATAGGATATACGTTATGCGTTATAGGATATACTATACGTTATACGTGATACGTTGTACGTGATACGTTATACGTTATACGTTATACGTTATACGTTATACGTTATACGTTATACGTTATACGTTATACGTTATACGTTATACGTTATACGTTGTTCGTTATGCGTTAAACGTTAGACGTTATACGTTATACGTTATACGTTATACGTTATACGTTGTACTTTATGCGTTAAACGTTAGACGTTATATGTTATACGTTATACGGTATACGTTATACGTTTGACGTTATACGTTATACGTTATACGTTATACGTTATACGTTATACGTTATACGTTATACGTTATACGTTATACGTTATACGTTATACGTTATACGTTATACGTTATACGTTATACGTTATACGTTATACGTTATACGTTATACGGTATACGTTATACGTTATACGCTATACGTTATGCGTTATAGAATATACGTTATGCGTTATAGGATATACGATATACGTGATACGTTGTACGTTATACGTTATACATTATACGTTATACGTTATACGTTATACGTTATACGTTATACGTTATACGTTATACGTTATACGTTATACGATATATGTTATATGTAATACGTTATGCGTTATACGTTATACATTATACGTTATACGATATACGTTATACGTTATACATTAGACGTTATAGGTTATACATAATACATTATACGTAACACGTTATACGTTATACGATATACGTTATACGCTATACGTTAGACGTTATAGGTTATACGTAATACGCTATACGTTATACGTTATACGTTATACGTTATACGTTAAACGTTATACGGTATACGTTATAGGTCATACCTTATACGTGATACGTCATACGTTATACGTTATACGTTATACGTTATACGTAATACGTTATACGTTATACGTTATACGTTATACATTATACGTTATACGTTATACGTTATACGTTATACGTTATACGTTATACGTTATACGTTATACGTTATACGTTATACGTTATACGTTATACGTTATACGTTATACGTTATACGTTATACGTTATACGGTATACGTTATACGTTATACGTTATACGTTATACGTTATACGTTATACGTTATACGTTATACGCTATACGTTATACATTATACGTTATACGTTATACGTTATACGTTATACGTTATGCGTTATACGTTATACGTTATACGTTATACGTTATACGTTATACGTTATACGGTATACGTTATGCGTTGTACGCTATACGTTATGCGTTATAGGATATACGTTATGCGTTATAGGATATACGTTATACGTGATACGTTGTACGTTATACGTTATACGTTATACGCTATACGTTATACGTTATACGTTATACGTTATACGTTATACGTTATACGTTATACGTTATACGTTATACGTTATACGTTATACGTTATACGTTATACGTTATACGTTATACGTTATACGTTATACGTTATACGGTATACGTTATACGTTATACGCTATACGTTATGCGTTATAGAATATACGTTATGCGTTATAGGATATACGATATACGTGATACGTTGTACGTTATACGTTATACATTATACGTTATACGTTATACGTTATACGTTATACGTTATACGTTATACGTTATACGTTATACGTTATACGATATATGTTATATGTAATACGTTATGCGTTATACGTTATACATTATACGTTATACGATATACGTTATACGTTATACATTAGACGTTATAGGTTATACATAATACATTATACGTAACACGTTATACGTTATACGATATACGTTATACGCTATACGTTAGACGTTATAGGTTATACGTAATACGCTATACGTTATACGTTATACGTTATACGTTATACGTTAAACGTTATACGGTATACGTTATAGGTCATACCTTATACGTGATACGTCATACGTTATACGTTATACGTTATACGTTATACGTAATACGTTATACGTTATACGTTATACGTTATACATTATACGTTATACGTTATACGTTATACGTTATACGTTATACGTTATACGTTATACGTTATACGTTATACGTTATACGATATACGTTATATGTAATACGTTATGCGTTATACGTTATACATTATACGTTATACGATATACGTTATACGTTATACATTAGACGTTATAGGTTATACATAATACATTATACGTTACACGTTATACGTTATACGTTATACGTTATACGTTATACGTCATACGTTATACGCTACACGTTATACGTAATATGTAATACGTCATACGTTTTACGTTATTCGTTATACGTTCTTCGTTACACGTTATACGTTATACGTTATGCGTTATACGTTATACGTTATACGTTATACGTTATACGTTATACGTTATACGTTATACGTTATACGTTATACGTTATACGTTATATGTTATACGTTATACGTTATACGTTATACGTTATACGTTATACGTTATACGTTATACGTTATACGTTATACGTTATACGTTATACGTTATACGTTATACGATGTACGTTATGCGTTATACGTTATACGTTATACGTTATACATTATATGTTATACGCTATACGTTATACGTTGTACGTTATGCGTTATACGTTATACGTTATACGTTATACGTTATACGTTATTCGTTATACGTTATACGTTATACGTTATACGTTATACGGTATACGTTATAGGTAATACCTCGTACGTGATACGTCATACATTATACGTTATACGTTATACGTTATACGTTATACGTTATACGTTATACGTTATACGGTATACGTTGTGCGTTATACGCTTTACGTTATGCGTTATAGGATATACGTTATGCGTTATAGGATATACTATACGTTATACGTGATACGTTGTACGTGATACGTTATACGTTATACGTTATACGTTATACGTTATACGTTATACGTTATACGTTATACGTTATACGTTATACGTTATACGTTATACGTTGTTCGTTATGCGTTAAACGTTAGACGTTATACGTTATACGTTATACGTTATACGTTATACGTTATACGTTGTACTTTATGCGTTAAACGTTAGACGTTATATGTTATACGTTATACGGTATACGTTATACGTTTGACGTTATACGTTATACGTTATACGTTATACGTTATACGTTATACGTTATACGTTAGACGTTATACGTTATACGTTATACGTTATACGTTATACGTTATACGTTATACGTTATACGTTATACGTTATACGTTATACGTTATACGTTATACGTTATACGTTATACTTTATTCGTTGTACGTTATACGTTATACGTTATTCGTTATACGTTATACGTTATACGTTATACGTTATACGTTATACGTTATACGTTATACGTTATACGTTATACGTTATAGGTTATACGTTATACGTTATACGTTATACGTTATACGTTATACGTTATACGTTATACGTTATACGTTATACGTTATACGTTATACGTTATACGTTATACGTTATACGTTATGCGTTATACGTTATACGTTATACGTTATACGTTATACGTTATACGTTATACGGTATACGTTCTGCGATATATGTTATACGTTATACGTTGTACGTTATACGTTATATGTAATATGTAATACGTTATACGTTACACGCTATACGTTATACGTTACACGTTATACGTTATACGATATGCGTTATACGTTATGCGTTATACGTTATACGTTATACGTTATACGTTATACGTTATACGTTATACGTTGTACGTTATACGTTATACGTTATACGTTATACGTTATACGTTATACTTTATACGATATACGTTATACGTTATACGTTATGCTTTATAGGATATACGTTATACGATATACGTTATACGTTATACGTTATGCTTTATAGGATATACGTTATACGTTATACGTTATACGTTATACGTTATACGTTATACGTTATACGTTATACGTTATACGTTATACGTAATACGTTATACGTTATACGTTATACGTTATACGTTATACGTTATACGTTATACGTTATACCTTATACGTTATACGTTATACGTTATACGTTATACGTTATACGTTATACGTTATACGTTATACGTTATACGTTATACGTTATACGTTATACGTTATACATTATATGTTATACGCTATACGTTATACGTTGTACGTTATGCGTTATACGTTATACGTTATACGTTATACGTTATACGTTATTCGTTATACGTTATACGTTATACGTTATACGTTATACGGTATACGTTATAGGTAATACCTCGTACGTGATACGTCTTACATTATACGTTATACGTTATACGTTATACGTTATACGTTATACGTTATACGTTATACGTTATACGGTATACGTTGTGCGTTATACGCTTTACGTTATGCGTTATAGGATATACGTTATGCGTTATAGGATATACTATACGTTATACGTGATACGTTGTACGTGATACGTTATACGTTATACGTTATACGTTATACGTTATACGTTATACGTTATACGTTATACGTTATACGTTATACGTTATACGTTATACGTTATACGTTGTTCGTTATGCGTTAAACGTTAGACGTTATACGTTATACGTTATACGTTATACGTTATACGTTATACGTTATACGTTATACGTTATACGTTATACGTTATACGTTATATGTTATACGTTATACGTTATACGTTATACGTTATACGTTATACGTTATACGTTATACGTTATACGTTATACGTTATACGTTATACGTTATACGTTATACGTTATACGATGTACGTTATGCGTTATACGTTATACGTTATACGTTATACATTATATGTTATACGCTATACGTTATACGTTGTACGTTATGCGTTATACGTTATACGTTATACGTTATACGTTATACGTTATTCGTTATACGTTATACGTTATACGTTATACGTTATACGGTATACGTTATAGGTAATACCTCGTACGTGATACGTCATACATTATACGTTATACGTTATACGTTATACGTTATACGTTATACGTTATACGTTATACGGTATACGTTGTGCGTTATACGCTTTACGTTATGCGTTATAGGATATACGTTATGCGTTATAGGATATACTATACGTTATACGTGATACGTTGTACGTGATACGTTATACGTTATACGTTATACGTTATACGTTATACGTTATACGTTATACGTTATACGTTATACGTTATACGTTATACGTTATACGTTGTTCGTTATGCGTTAAACGTTAGACGTTATACGTTATACGTTATACGTTATACGTTATACGTTGTACTTTATGCGTTAAACGTTAGACGTTATATGTTATACGTTATACGGTATACGTTATACGTTTGACGTTATACGTTATACGTTATACGTTATACGTTATACGTTATACGTTATACGTTATACGTTATACGTTATACGTTATACGTTATACGTTATACGTTATACGTTATACGTTATACGTTATACGTTATACGTTATACGTTATACGTTATACGTTATACGTTATACTTTATTCGTTGTACGTTATACGTTATACGTTATTCGTTATACGTTATACGTTATACGTTATACGTTATACGTTATACGTTATACGTTATACGTTATACGTTATACGTTATAGGTTATACGTTATACGTTATACGTTATACGTTATACGTTATACGTTATACGTTATACGTTATACGTTATACGTTATACGTTATACGTTATACGTTATACGTTATACGTTATGCGTTATACGTTATACGTTATACGTTATACGTTATACGTTATACGTTATACGGTATACGTTCTGCGATATATGTTATACGTTATACGTTGTACGTTATACGTTATATGTAATATGTAATACGTTATACGTTACACGCTATACGTTATACGTTACACGTTATACGTTATACGATATGCGTTATACGTTATGCGTTATACGTTATACGTTATACGTTATACGTTATACGTTATACGTTATACGTTGTACGTTATACGTTATACGTTATACGTTATACGTTATACGTTATACTTTATACGATATACGTTATACGTTATACGTTATGCTTTATAGGATATACGTTATACGTT
The DNA here is from genome assembly GCF_051014685.1 of Ptiloglossa arizonensis. Classification (NCBI taxonomy): domain Eukaryota; kingdom Metazoa; phylum Arthropoda; class Insecta; order Hymenoptera; family Colletidae; genus Ptiloglossa; species Ptiloglossa arizonensis. The sequence goes on along the minus strand of NW_027478420.1, from coordinate 567,542 downwards.
ATACGTTATACGTTATACGTTATACGTTATACGTTATACGTTATACGTTATACGTTATACGTTATACGTAATACGTTATACGTTATACGTTATACGTTATACGTTATACGTTATACGTTATGCGTTATACCTTATACGTTATACGTTATACGTTATACGTTATACGTTATACGTTATACGTTATACGTTATACGTTATACGTTATACGTTATACGTTATACGTTATACATTATATGTTATACGCTATACGTTATACGTTGTACGTTATGCGTTATACGTTATACGTTATACGTTATACGTTATACGTTATTCGTTATACGTTATACGTTATACGTTATACGTTATACGTTATACGTTATACGTTATACGTTATACGTTATACGTTATACGTTATACGTTATACGTTATACGTTATACGTTATACGATGTACGTTATGCGTTATACGTTATACGTTATACGTTATACATTATATGTTATACGCTATACGTTATACGTTGTACGTTATGCGTTATACGTTATACGTTATACGTTATACGTTATACGTTATACGTTATACGATGTACGTTATGCGTTATACGTTATACGTTATACGTTATACATTATATGTTATACGCTATACGTTATACGTTGTACGTTATGCGTTATACGTTATACGTTATACGTTATACGTTATACGTTATTCGTTATACGTTATACGTTATACGTTATACGTTATACGGTATACGTTATAGGTAATACCTCGTACGTGATACGTCATACATTATACGTTATACGTTATACGTTATACGTTATACGTTATACGTTATACGTTATACGGTATACGTTGTGCGTTATACGCTTTACGTTATGCGTTATAGGATATACGTTATGCGTTATAGGATATACTATACGTTATACGTGATACGTTGTACGTGATACGTTATACGTTATACGTTATACGTTATACGTTATACGTTATACGTTATACGTTATACGTTATACGTTATACGTTATACGTTATACGTTATACGTTGTTCGTTATGCGTTAAACGTTAGACGTTATACGTTATACGTTATACGTTATACGTTATACGTTATACGTTATACGTTATACGTTATACGTTATACGTTATACGTTATACGTTATACGTTATATGTTATACGTTATACGTTATACGTTATACGTTATACGTTATACGTTATACGTTATACGTTATACGTTATACGTTATACGTTATACGTTATACGTTATACGTTATACGATGTACGTTATGCGTTATACGTTATACGTTATACGTTATACATTATATGTTATACGCTATACGTTATACGTTGTACGTTATGCGTTATACGTTATACGTTATACGTTATACGTTATACGTTATTCGTTATACGTTATACGTTATACGTTATACGTTATACGGTATACGTTATAGGTAATACCTCGTACGTGATACGTCATACATTATACGTTATACGTTATACGTTATACGTTATACGTTATACGTTATACGTTATACGGTATACGTTGTGCGTTATACGCTTTACGTTATGCGTTATAGGATATACGTTATGCGTTATAGGATATACTATACGTTATACGTGATACGTTGTACGTGATACGTTATACGTTATACGTTATACGTTATACGTTATACGTTATACGTTATACGTTATACGTTATACGTTATACGTTATACGTTATACGTTGTTCGTTATGCGTTAAACGTTAGACGTTATACGTTATACGCTATACGTTATACGTTATACGTTGTACTTTATGCGTTAAACGTTAGACGTTATATGTTATACGTTATACGGTATACGTTATACGTTTGACGTTATACGTTATACGTTATACGTTATACGTTATACGTTATACGTTATACGTTATACGTTATACGTTATACGTTATACGTTATACGTTATACGTTATACGTTATACGTTATACGTTATACGTTATACGTTATACGTTATACGTTATACGTTATACGTTATACTTTATTCGTTGTACGTTATACGTTATACGTTATTCGTTATACGTTATACGTTATACGTTATACGTTATACGTTATACGTTATACGTTATACGTTATACGTTATACGTTATAGGTTATACGTTATACGTTATACGTTATACGTTATACGTTATACGTTATACGTTATACGTTATACGTTATACGTTATACGTTATACGTTATACGTTATACGTTATACGTTATGCGTTATACGTTATACGTTATACGTTATACGTTATACGTTATACGTTATACGGTATACGTTCTGCGATATATGTTATACGTTATACGTTGTACGTTATACGTTATATGTAATATGTAATACGTTATACGTTACACGCTATACGTTATACGTTACACGTTATACGTTATACGATATGCGTTATACGTTATGCGTTATACGTTATACGTTATACGTTATACGTTATACGTTATACGTTATACGTTGTACGTTATACGTTATACGTTATACGTTATACGTTATACGTTATACTTTATACGATATACGTTATACGTTATACGTTATGCTTTATAGGATATACGTTATGCGTTATAGGATATACTATACGTTATACGTGATACGTTGTACGTGATACGTTATACGTTATACGTTATACGTTATACGTTATACGTTATACGTTATACGTTATACGTTATACGTTATACGTTATACGTTATACGTTATACGTTGTTCGTTATGCGTTAAACGTTAGACGTTATACGTTATACGTTATACGTTATACGTTATACGTTATACGTTGTACTTTATGCGTTAAACGTTAGACGTTATATGTTATACGTTATACGGTATACGTTATACGTTTGACGTTATACGTTATACGTTATACGTTATACGTTATACGTTATACGTTATACGTTATACGTTATACGTTATACGTTATACGTTATACGTTATACGTTATACGTTATACGTTATACGTTATACGTTATACGTTATACGTTATACGGTATACGTTATACGTTATACGCTATACGTTATGCGTTATAGAATATACGTTATGCGTTATAGGATATACGATATACGTGATACGTTGTACGTTATACGTTATACATTATACGTTATACGTTATACGTTATACGTTATACGTTATACGTTAAACGTTATACGTTATACGTTATACGATATATGTTATATGTAATACGTTATGCGTTATACGTTATACATTATACGTTATACGATATACGTTATACGTTATACATTAGACGTTATAGGTTATACATAATACATTATACGTAACACGTTATACGTTATACGATATACGTTATACGCTATACGTTAGACGTTATAGGTTATACGTAATACGCTATACGTTATACGTTATACGTTATACGTTATACGTTAAACGTTATACGGTATACGTTATAGGTCATACCTTATACGTGATACGTCATACGTTATACGTTATACGTTATACGTTATACGTAATACGTTATACGTTATACGTTATACGTTATACATTATACGTTATACGTTATACGTTATACGTTATACGTTATACGTTATACGTTATACGTTATACGTTATACGTTATACGATATACGTTATATGTAATACGTTATGCGTTATACGTTATACATTATACGTTATACGATATACGTTATACGTTATACATTAGACGTTATAGGTTATACATAATACATTATACGTTACACGTTATACGTTATACGTTATACGTTATACGTTATACGTCATACGTTATACGCTACACGTTATACGTAATATGTAATACGTCATACGTTTTACGTTATTCGTCATACGTTCTTCGTTACACGTTATACGTTATACGTTATGCGTTATACGTTATACGTTATACGTTATACGTTATACGTTATACGTTATACGTTATACGTTATACGTTATACGTTATACGTTATATGTTATACGTTATACGTTATTCGTTATACGTTATACGTTATACGTTATACGTTATACGGTATACGTTATAGGTAATACCTCGTACGTGATACGTCATACATTATACGTTATACGTTATACGTTATACGTTATACGTTATACGTTATACGTTGTACTTTATGCGTTAAACGTTAGACGTTATATGTTATACGTTATACGGTATACGTTATACGTTTGACGTTATACGTTATACGTTATACGTTATACGTTATACGTTATACGTTATACGTTATACGTTATACGTTATACGTTATACGTTATACGTTATACGTTATACGTTATACGTTATACGTTATACGTTATACGTTATACTTTATTCGTTGTACGTTATACGTTATACGTTATTCGTTATACGTTATACGTTATACGTTATACGTTATACGTTATACGTTATACGTTATACGTTATACGTTATACGTTATAGGTTATACGTTATACGTTATACGTTATACGTTATACGTTATACGTTATACGTTATACGTTATACGTTATACGTTATACGTTATACGTTATACGTTATACGTTATACGTTATACGTTATGCGTTATACGTTATACGTTATACGTTATACGTTATACGTTATACGTTATACGTTATACGGTATACGTTCTGCGATATATGTTATACGTTATACGTTGTACGTTATACGTTATATGTAATATGTAATACGTTATACCTTACACGCTATACGTTATACGTTACACGTTATACGTTATACGATATGCGTTATACGTTATGCGTTATACGTTATACGTTATACGTTATACGTTATACGTTATACGTTATACGTTGTACGTTATACGTTATACGTTATACGTTATACGTTATACGTTATACTTTATACGATATACGTTATACGTTATACGTTATGCTTTATAGGATATACGTTATACGTTATACGTTATACGTTATACGTTATACGTTATACGTTATACGTTATACGTTATACGTTATACGTTATACGTTATACGTTATACGTTATACGTTATACGTTATACGCTATACGTTATACGTTGTACGTTATGCGTTATACGTTATGCGTTATACGTTATACGTTATACGTTATACGTTATACGTTATACGTTATACGTTATACGTTATACGTTATTCGTTATACGTTATACGTTATACGTTATACGGTATACGTTATAGGTCATACCTCGTACGTGATACGTCATACGTTATACGGTATACGTTATACGTTATACGTTATACGTTATACGTTATACGTTATACGTTATACGTTATACGTTATACGTTATACGTTATACGTTATACGTTATACTTTATTCGTTGTACGTTATACGTTATACGTTATTCGTTATACGTTATACGTTATACGTTATACGTTATACGTTATACGTTATACGTTATACGTTATACGTTATACGTTATAGGTTATACGTTATACGTTATACGTTATACGTTATACGTTATACGTTATACGTTATACGTTATACGTTATACGTTATACGTTATACGTTATACGTTATACGTTATACGTTATACGTTATACGTTATACGTTATACTTTATTCGTTGTACGTTATACGTTATACGTTATTCGTTATACGTTATACGTTATACGTTATACGTTATACGTTATACGTTATACGTTATACGTTATACGTTATACGTTATAGGTTATACGTTATACGTTATACGTTATACGTTATATGTTATACGTTATACGTTATACGTTATACGTTATACGTTATACGTTATACGTTATACGTTATACGTTATACGTTATGCGTTATACGTTATACGTTATACGTTATACGTTATACGTTATACGTTATACGGTATACGTTCTGCGATATATGTTATACGTTATACGTTGTACGTTATACGTTATATGTAATATGTAATACGTTATACGTTACACGCTATACGTTATACGTTACACGTTATACGTTATACGATATGCGTTATACGTTATGCGTTATACGTTATACGTTATACGTTATACGTTATACGTTATACGTTATACGTTGTACGTTATACGTTATACGTTATACGTTATACGTTATACGTTATACTTTATACGATATACGTTATACGTTATACGTTATGCTTTATAGGATATACGTTATACGTTATACGTTATACGTTATACGTTATACGTTATACGTTATACGTTATACGTTATACGTTATACGTTATACGTTATACGTTATACGTTATACGTTATACGCTATACGTTATACGTTGTACGTTATGCGTTATACGTTATGCGTTATACGTTATACGTTATACGTTATACGTTATACGTTATACGTTATACGTTATACGTTATACGTTATTCGTTATACGTTATACGTTATACGTTATACGGTATACGTTATAGGTCATACCTCGTACGTGATACGTCATACGTTATACGGTATACGTTATACGTTATACGTTATACGTTATACGTTATACGTTATACGTTATACGGTATACGTTATACGTTATAAGCTATACGTTATGCGTTATAGAATATACGTTATGCGTTATAGGATATACGTTATACGTGATACGTTGTACGTTATACGTTATTCGTTATACGTTATACGTTATACGTTATACGTTATACGTTATACGTTATACGTTATACGATATACGTTATACGTTATACGTTATGCGTTATAGGATATACGTTATACGTTATACGTTATACGTTATACGTTATACGTTATACGTTATACGTTATACGTTATACGTTATACGTTATACGTTATACGTTATACGTTATACGTTATACGTTATACGTTATACGTTATACGTTATACGTTACACGTTATACGTTACACGATATGGGTTATACGTTATGCGTTATACGTTATACGTTATACGTTATACGTTATACGTTATACGTTATACCTTATACGTTATACGTTATACGTTATACGTTATACGTTATACGTTATACGTTATACGTTATACGTTATACGTTATACGTTATACGTTATACGTTATACCTTATACGTTATGCGTTATACGTTATACGTTATACGTTATACGTTATACGTTATACGCTATACGTTATACGTTACACGTTATACGTTACACGATATGCGTTATACGTTATGCGTTATACGTTATACGTTATACGTTATACGTTATACGTTATACGTTATACCTTATACGTTATACGTTATACGTTATACGTTATACGTTATACGTTATACGTTATACGTTATACGTTATACGTTATACGTTATACGTTATACGTTATACGTTATACGTTATACGTTATACGTTATACGTTATACGTTATACGTTATACGTTATAAGTTATACGTTATACGTTATACGTTATACGTTATACGTTATACGTTATACGTTATACGTTATGCGTTATACGTTATACGTTATGCGTTATACGTTATACGTTATACGTTATACGTTATACGTTATACGTTATACGTTATACGTTATACGTTATACGTTATACGTTATACGTTATACGTTATACGTTATACGTTTTACGTTATACGATATGCGTTATACGTTATGCGTTATACGTTATACGTTATACGTTATACGTTATACGTTATACGATATACGTTATACGTTATACGTTATGCTTTATAGGATATACGTTATACGTTATACGTTATACGTTATACGTTATACGTTATACGTTATACGTTATACGTTATACGTTATACGTTATACGTTATACGTTATACATTATACGTTATACGTTATACGTTATACGTTATACGTTATACGTTATACGTTATACGTTATACGTTATACGTTATACGTTATACGTTATACGATATACGTTATATGTAATACGTTATGCGTTATACGTTATACATTATACGTTATACGATATACGTTATACGTTATACATTAGACGTTATAGGTTATACATAATACATTATACGTAACACGTTATACGTTATACGATATACGTTATACGCTATACGTTAGACGTTATAGGTTATACGTAATACGCTATACGTTATACGTTATACGTTATACGTTATACGTTATACTTTATACGTTATAGGTCATATCTTATACGTGATACGTCATACGTTATACGTTATACGTTATACGTTATACGTTATACGTTATACGTTATACGTTATACGTTATAGATTATACGTTATACGTTATACGTTATACGTTATACGTTATACGTTATACGTTATACGTTATACGTTATACGTTATACGATATACGTTATATGTAATACGTTATGCGTTATGCGTTATACGTTATACATTATACGTTATACGATATACGTTATACGTTATACATTAGACGTTATAGGTTATACATAATACATTATACGTTACACGTTATACGTTATACGTTATACGTTATACGTTATACGTCATACGTTATACGCTACACGTTATACGTAATATGTAATACGTCATACGTTTTACGGTATTCGTTATACGTTCTTCGTTACACGTTATACGTTATACGTTATGCGTTATACGTTATACGTTATACGTTATACGTTATACGTTATACGTTATACGTTATACGTTATACGTTATACGTTATACGTTATACGTTATACGTTATACGTTATACGTTATACGTTATACGTTATACGTTATACGTTATACGTTATACGTTATACGTTATACGTTATACGTTATACGTTATACGTTATACGTTATAAGTTATACGTTGTACGTTATGCGTTATACGTTATACGTTATACGTTATACGTTATACGTAATACGTTATACGTTATACGTTATACGGTATACGTTATGCGTTATACGCTATACGTTATGCGTTATAGGATATACGTTATGCGTTATAGGATATACTATACGTTATACGTGATACGTTGTACGTTATACGTTATACGTTATACGTTATACGTTATACGTTATACGTTATACGTTATACGTTATACGTTGTACGTTATGCGTTAAACGTTAGACGTTATACGTTATACGTTATACGTTATACGTTATACGTTATACGTTGTACGTTATGCGTTAAACGTTAGACGTTATATGTTATACGTTATACGGTATACGTTATACGTTTGACGTTATACGTTATACGTTATACGTTATACGTTATACGTTATACGTTATACGTTATACGTTATACGTTATACGTTATACGTTATACGTTATACGTTATACGTTATACGTTATACGTTATACGTTATACGTTATACGTTATACGTTATACGTTATACGTTATACGTTATACGTTATACGTTATACGTTATACGTTATACGTTATACGTTATACGTTATACGTTATACTTTATTCGTTGTACGTTATACGTTGTACGTTATTCGTTATACGTTATACGTTATACGTTATACGTTATACGTTATACGTTATACGTTATACGTTATACGTTATACGTTATACGTTATACGTTATACGTTATACGTTATACGTTATACGTTATACGTTATACGTTATACGTTATACGTTATACGTTATACGTTATACGTTATACGTTATACGTTATACGTTATACGTTATACGTTATACGTTATACGTTATACGTTATACGTTATACGTTATACGTTATACGTTATACGTTATACGTTATACGTTATACGTTATACGTTATGCGTTATACGTTATACGTTATACGTTATACGTTATACGTTATACGTTATACGTTATACGTTATACGTTATACGTTATACGTTATACGTTATACGTTATACGATATGCGTTATACGTTATGCGTTATACGTTATACGTTATACGTTATACGTTATACGTTATACGTTATACGTTATACGTTATACGTTGTACGTTATACGTTATACGTTATACGTTATACGTTATACGTTATACGTTATACGATATACGTTATACGTTATACGTTATGCTTTATAGGATATACGTTATACGTTATACGTTATACGTTATACGTTATACGTTGTACGTTATACGTTATACGTTATACGTTATACGTTATACGTTATACATTATACGTTATACGTTATACGTTATACGTTATACGTTATACGTTATACGTTATACGTTATACGTTATACGTTATACGTTATACGTTATACGTTATACGATATACGTTATATGTAATACGTTATGCGTTATACGTTATACATTATACGTTATACGATATACGTTATACGTTATACATTAGACGTTATAGGTTATACATAATACATTATACGTAACACGTTATACGTTATACGATATACGTTATACGCTATACGTTAGACGTTATAGGTTATACGTAATACGCTATACGTTATACGTTATACGTTATACGTTATACGTTATACGTTATACGGTATACGTTATAGGTCATATCTTATACGTGATACGTCATACGTTATACGTTATACGTTATACGTTATACGTTATACGTTATACGTTATACGTTATACGTTATACATTATACGTTATACGTTATACGTTATACGTTATACGTTATACGTTATACGTTATACGATATGCGTTATACGTTATGCGTTATACGTTATACGTTATACGTTATACGCTATACGTTATACGTTATACGTTGTACGTTATACGTTATACGTTATACGTTATACGTTATACGTTATACGTTGTACGTTATACGTTATACGTTATACGTTATACGTTATACGATATACGTTATACGTTATACGTTATGCTTTATAGGATATACGTTATACGTTATACGTTATACGTTATACGTTATACGTTGTACGTTATACGTTATACGTTATACGTTATACGTTATACGATATACGTTATATGTAATACGTTATGCGTTATACGTTATACATTATACGTTATACGATATACGTTATACGTTATACATTAGACGTTATAGGTTATACATAATACATTATACGTAACACGTTATACGTTATACGATATACGTTATACGCTATACGTTAGACGTTATAGGTTATACGTAATACGCTATACGTTATACGTTATACGTTATACGTTATACGTTATACGTTATACGGTATACGTTATAGGTCATATCTTATACGTGATACGTCATACGTTATACGTTATACGTTATACGTTATACGTTATACGTTATACGTTATACGTTATACGTTATACATTATACGTTATACGTTATACGTTATACGTTATACGTTATACGTTATACGTTATACGTTATACGTTATACGTTATACGTTATACGTTATACGTTATATGTAATACGTTATGCGTTATACGTTATACGTTATACGTTATACGTTATACGTTATACGTTATACTTTATACGTTATACGTTATACGTTATACGTTATACGTTATACGTTATACGTTATACGTTATACGTTATGCGTTATACGCTATACGTTATGCGTTATAGGTCATACCTTATACGTGATACGTTATACGTTATACGGTATACGTTATGAGTTGTACGCTATACGTTATGCGTTATAGGATATACGTAATGCGTTATAGGATATACGTTATACGTGATACGTTGTACGTTATACGTTATACGTTATACGTTATACGTTATACGTTATACGTTATACGTTATACGTTATACGTTATACGTTATACGTTAAACGTTATACGTTATACGTTATACGTTATACGATATACGTTAAACGCTATACGTTGTACGTTATACGTTATACGTTATACGTTATACGTTATACGTTATACGTTATACGTTATATGTTATACGTTATACGTTATGCGTTATACGTTATACGTTATACGTTATACGTTATACGTTATACGTTATACGTTATGCGTTATACGTTATACGTTATACGTTATACGTTATACGTTATACGTTATACGTTATACGTTATACGTTATACGTTATACGCTATACGTTATACGTTTAACGTTATACGTTATACGTTATACGTTATACGTTATACGTTATACGTTATACTTTATTCGTTATACGTTATACGTTATTCGTTATACGTTATACGTTACACGTTATACGTTATACGTTATTCGTTATACGTTATACGTTGTACGTTATACGTTATACGTTATACGTTATACGTTATACGTTATACGTTATACGTTATACGTTATACGTTATACGTTATACGTTATACGTTATACGTTATACGTTATATGTAATACGTTATGCGTTATACGTTATACGTTATACGTTATACGTTATACGTTATACGTTATACTTTATACGTTATACGTTATACGTTATACGTTATACGTTATACGTTATACGTTATACGTTATACGTTATGCGTTATACGCTATACGTTATGCGTTATAGGTCATACCTTATACGTGATACGTTATACGTTATACGGTATACGTTATGAGTTGTACGCTATACGTTATGCGTTATAGGATATACGTAATGCGTTATAGGATATACGTTATACGTGATACGTTGTACGTTATACGTTATACGTTATACGTTATACGTTATACGTTATACGTTATACGTTATACGTTATACATTATACGTTATACGTTATACGATATACGTTAAACGCTATACGTTGTACGTTATACGTTATACGTTATACGTTATACGTTATACGTTATACGTTATACGTTATATGTTATACGTTATACGTTATGCGTTATACGTTATACGTTATACGTTATACGTTATACGTTATACGTTATACGTTATGCGTTATACGTTATACGTTATACGTTATACGTTATACGTTATACTTTATTCGTTGTACGTTATACGTTATACGTTATTCGTTATACGTTATTCGTTATACGTTATACGTTATACGTTATACGTTATACGTTATACGTTATACGTTATACGTTATACGTTATACGTTATACGTTATACGTTATACGTTATTGGTTATACGTTATACGTTGTACGTTATACGTTATACGTTATACGTTATACGTTATACGTTATACGTTATACGTTATACGTTATACGTTATACGTTATACGTTATACGTTATACGTTATACGTTATACGTTATATGTAATACGTTATGCGTTATACGTTATACGTTATACGTTATACGTTATACGTTATACGTTATACTTTATACGTTATACGTTATACGTTATACGTTATACGTTATACGTTATACGTTATACGTTATACGTTATACATTATACGTTATACGTTATACGATATACGTTAAACGCTATACGTTGTACGTTATACGTTATACGTTATACGTTATACGTTATACGTTATACGTTATACGTTATATGTTATACGTTATACGTTATGCGTTATACGTTATACGTTATACGTTATACGTTATACGTTATACGTTATACGTTATGCGTTATACGTTATACGTTATACGTTATACGTTATACGTTATACGTTATACGTTATACGTTATACGTTATACGTTATACGTTATACTTTATTCGTTGTACGTTATACGTTATACGTTATTCGTTATACGTTATTCGTTATACGTTATACGTTATACGTTATACGTTATACGTTATACGTTATACGTTATACGTTATACGTTATGCGTTATACGCTATACGTTATGCGTTATAGGTCATACCTTATACGTGATACGTTATACGTTATACGGTATACGTTATGAGTTGTACGCTATACGTTATGCGTTATAGGATATACGTTATACGTTATACGTTATACGTTATACGTTATACGTTATACGTTATACGTTGTACGTTATACGTTATACGTTATACGTTATACGTTATACGTTATACATTATACGTTATACGTTATACGTTATACGTTATACGTTATGCGTTATACGTTATACGTTATACGTTATACGTTATACGTTATACGTTATACGTTATACGATATACGTTATATGTAATACGTTATGCGTTATACGTTATACATTATACGTTATACGATATACGTTATACGTTATACATTAGACGTTATAGGTTATACATAATACATTATACGTAACACGTTATACGTTATACGATATACGTTATACGCTATACGTTAGACGTTATAGGTTATACGTAATACGCTATACGTTATACGTTATACGTTATACGTTATACGTTATACGTTATACGGTATACGTTATAGGTCATATCTTATACGTGATACGTCATACGTTATACGTTATACGTTATACGTTATACGTTATACGTTATACGTTATACGTTATACGTTATACATTATACGTTATACGTTATACGTTATACGTTATACGTTATACGTTATACGTTATACGATATGCGTTATACGTTATGCGTTATACGTTATACGTTATACGTTATACGTTATACGTTATACGTTATACGTTGTACGTTATACGTTATACGTTATACGTTATACGTTATACGTTATACGTTGTACGTTATACGTTATACGTTATACGTTATACGTTATACGATATACGTTATACGTTATACGTTATGCTTTATAGGATATACGTTATACGTTATACGTTATACGTTATACGTTATACGTTGTACGTTATACGTTATACGTTATACGTTATACGTTATACGTTATACATTATACGTTATACGTTATACGTTATACGTTATACGTTATACGTTATACGTTATACGTTATACGTTATACGTTATACGTTATACGTTATACGTTATACGTTATACGATATACGTTATATGTAATACGTTATGCGTTATACGTTATACATTATACGTTATACGATATACGTTATACGTTATACATTAGACGTTATAGGTTATACATAATACATTATACGTAACACGTTATACGTTATACGATATACGTTATACGCTATACGTTAGACGTTATAGGTTATACGTAATACGCTATACGTTATACGTTATACGTTATACGTTATACGTTATACGTTATACGGTATACGTTATAGGTCATATCTTATACGTGATACGTCATACGTTATACGTTATACGTTATACGTTATACGTTATACGTTATACGTTATACGTTATACGTTATACATTATACGTTATACGTTATACGTTATACGTTATACGTTATACGTTATACGTTATACGTTATACGTTATACGTTATACGTTATACGTTATACGTTATATGTAATACGTTATGCGTTATACGTTATACGTTATACGTTATACGTTATACGTTATACGTTATACTTTATACGTTATACGTTATACGTTATACGTTATACGTTATACGTTATACGTTATACGTTATACGTTATGCGTTATACGCTATACGTTATGCGTTATAGGTCATACCTTATACGTGATACGTTATACGTTATACGGTATACGTTATGAGTTGTACGCTATACGTTATGCGTTATAGGATATACGTAATGCGTTATAGGATATACGTTATACGTGATACGTTGTACGTTATACGTTATACGTTATACGTTATACGTTATACGTTATACGTTATACGTTATACGTTATACGTTATACGTTAAACGTTATACGTTATACGTTATACGTTATACGATATACGTTAAACGCTATACGTTGTACGTTATACGTTATACGTTATACGTTATACGTTATACGTTATACGTTATACGTTATATGTTATACGTTATACGTTATGCGTTATACGTTATACGTTATACGTTATACGTTATACGTTATACGTTATACGTTATGCGTTATACGTTATACGTTATACGTTATACGTTATACGTTATACGTTATACGTTATACGTTATACGTTATACGTTATACGCTATACGTTATACGTTTAACGTTATACGTTATACGTTATACGTTATACGTTATACGTTATACGTTATACGTTATACTTTATTCGTTATACGTTATACGTTATTCGTTATACGTTGTACGTTACACGTTATACGTTATACGTTATACGTTAGACGTTATAGGTTATACGTAATACGTAATACGTTATACGTCATACGTTATACGTTACACGTTATACGTTATACGTTATACGTTATACGTTATACGTTATACGTTATACGTTATACGTGATACGTTATACGTTATACGTTATACGTTATACGTTATACGTTGTACGTTATACGTTAAACGTTAGACGTTATATGTTATACGTTATACGTTGTACGTTATACGTTATATGTAATATGTAATACGTTATACGTTATACGCTATACGTTGTACGTTACACGTTATACGTTATACGATATGCGTTATACGTTATGCGTTATACGTTATACGTTATACGTTATACGTTATACGTTATACGTTATACGTTATACGTTATACGTTATACGTTATACGTTATACGTTATACGTTATACGTTATACGTTATACGTTATTCGTTATACGTTATACGTTATACGTTATACGTTATACGTTATACGTTATACGTTATACGTTATACGTTATACGTTAGACGTTATAGGTTATACGTAATACGTAATACGTTATACTTTATACGTTATACGTTACACGTTATACGTTATACGTTATACGTTATAAGTTATACGTTATACGTTATAGGTCATACCTTATACGTGATACGTCATACGTTATACGTTATACGTTATACGTGATACGTTATAGGTTATACGTTATACGTTATACGTTATACGTTGTACGTTATACGTTATACGATATACGTTATATGTAATACGTTATGCGTTATACGTTATACATTATACGTTATACGATATACGTTATACGTTATACATTAGACGTTATAGGTTATACATAATACATTATACGTAACACGTTATACGTTATACGTTATACGTTATACGTTATACGTTATACGTTATACGTTATACGTTATACGTTATACGTTATACGATATGCGTTATACGTTATGCGTTATACGTTATACGTTATACGTTATACGTTATACGTTATACGTTATACGTTGTACGTTATACGTTATACGTTATACGTTATACGTTATACGTTATACGTTATACGATATACGTTATACGTTATACGTTATGCTTTATAGGATATACGTTATACGTTATACGTTATACGTTATACGTTATACGTTGTACGTTATACGTTATACGTTATACGTTATACGTTATACGTTATACATTATACGTTATACGTTATACGTTATACGTTATACGTTATACGTTATACGTTATACGTTATACGTTATACGTTATACGTTATACGTTATACGTTATACGATATACGTTATATGTAATACGTTATGCGTTATACGTTATACATTATACGTTATACGATATACGTTATACGTTATACATTAGACGTTATAGGTTATACATAATACATTATACGTAACACGTTATACGTTATACGATATACGTTATACGCTATACGTTAGACGTTATAGGTTATACGTAATACGCTATACGTTATACGTTATACGTTATACGTTATACGTTATACGTTATACGGTATACGTTATAGGTCATATCTTATACGTGATACGTCATACGTTATACGTTATACGTTATACGTTATACGTTATACGTTATACGTTATACATTATACGTTATACGTTATACGTTATACGTTATACGTTATACGTTATACGTTATACGATATGCGTTATACGTTATGCGTTATACGTTATACGTTATACGTTATACGTTATACGTTATACGTTATACGTTGTACGTTATACGTTATACGTTATACGTTATACGTTATACGTTATACGTTGTACGTTATACGTTATACGTTATACGTTATACGTTATACGATATACGTTATACGTTATACGTTATGCTTTATAGGATATACGTTATACGTTATACGTTATACGTTATACGTTATACGTTGTACGTTATACGTTATACGTTATACGTTATACGTTATACGATATACGTTATATGTAATACGTTATGCGTTATACGTTATACATTATACGTTATACGATATACGTTATACGTTATACATTAGACGTTATAGGTTATACATAATACATTATACGTAACACGTTATACGTTATACGATATACGTTATACGCTATACGTTAGACGTTATAGGTTATACGTAATACGCTATACGTTATACGTTATACGTTATACGTTATACGTTATACGTTATACGGTATACGTTATAGGTCATATCTTATACGTGATACGTCATACGTTATACGTTATACGTTATACGTTATACGTTATACGTTATACGTTATACGTTATACGTTATACATTATACGTTATACGTTATACGTTATACGTTATACGTTATACGTTATACGTTATACGTTATACGTTATACGTTATACGTTATACGTTATACGTTATATGTAATACGTTATGCGTTATACGTTATACGTTATACGTTATACGTTATACGTTATACGTTATACTTTATACGTTATACGTTATACGTTATACGTTATACGTTATACGTTATACGTTATACGTTATACGTTATGCGTTATACGCTATACGTTATGCGTTATAGGTCATACCTTATACGTGATACGTTATACGTTATACGGTATACGTTATGAGTTGTACGCTATACGTTATGCGTTATAGGATATACGTAATGCGTTATAGGATATACGTTATACGTGATACGTTGTACGTTATACGTTATACGTTATACGTTATACGTTATACGTTATACGTTATACGTTATACGTTATACGTTATACGTTAAACGTTATACGTTATACGTTATACGTTATACGATATACGTTAAACGCTATACGTTGTACGTTATACGTTATACGTTATACGTTATACGTTATACGTTATACGTTATACGTTATATGTTATACGTTATACGTTATGCGTTATACGTTATACGTTATACGTTATACGTTATACGTTATACGTTATACGTTATACGTTATGCGTTATACGTTATACGTTATACGTTATACGTTATACGTTATACGTTATACGTTATACGTTATACGTTATACGTTATACGTTATACGCTATACGTTATACGTTTAACGTTATACGTTATACGTTATACGTTATACGTTATACGTTATACGTTATACTTTATTCGTTATACGTTATACGTTATTCGTTATACGTTATACGTTACACGTTATACGTTATACATTATACGTTATACGTTATACGTTATACGTTATACGTTATACGTTATACGTTATACGTTATACGTTATACTTTATTCGTTGTACGTTATACGTTATACGTTATTCGTTATACGTTATTCGTTATACGTTATACGTTATACGTTATACGTTATACGTTATACGTTATACGTTATACGTTATACGTTATACGTTATACGTTATACGTTATACGTTATTCGTTATACGTTATACGTTGTACGTTATACGTTATACGTTATACGTTATACGTTATACGTTATACGTTATACGTTATACGTTATACGTTATACGTTATACGTTATACGTTATACGTTATACGTTATACGTTATATGTAATACGTTATGCGTTATACGTTATACGTTATACGTTATACGTTATACGTTATACGTTATACTTTATACGTTATACGTTATACGTTATACGTTATACGTTATACGTTATACGTTATACGTTATACGTTATGCGTTATACGCTATACGTTATGCGTTATAGGTCATACCTTATACGTGATACGTTATACGTTATACGGTATACGTTATGAGTTGTACGCTATACGTTATGCGTTATAGGATATACGTAATGCGTTATAGGATATACGTTATACGTGATACGTTGTACGTTATACGTTATACGTTATACGTTATACGTTATACGTTATACGGTATACGTTATAGGTCATATCTTATACGTGATACGTCATACGTTATACGTTATACGTTATACGTTATACGTTATACGTTATACGTTATACGTTATACGTTATACATTATACGTTATACGTTATACGTTATACGTTATACGTTATACGTTATACGTTATACGTTATACGTTATACGTTATACGTTATACGTTATACGTTATATGTAATACGTTATGCGTTATACGTTATACGTTATACGTTATACGTTATACGTTATACGTTATACTTTATACGTTATACGTTATACGTTATACGTTATACGTTATACGTTATACGTTATACGTTATACGTTATGCGTTATACGCTATACGTTATGCGTTATAGGTCATACCTTATACGTGATACGTTATACGTTATACGGTATACGTTATGAGTTGTACGCTATACGTTATGCGTTATAGGATATACGTAATGCGTTATAGGATATACGTTATACGTGATACGTTGTACGTTATACGTTATACGTTATACGTTATACGTTATACGTTATACGTTATACGTTATACGTTATACGTTATACGTTAAACGTTATACGTTATACGTTATACGTTATACGATATACGTTAAACGCTATACGTTGTACGTTATACGTTATACGTTATACGTTATACGTTATACGTTATACGTTATACGTTATATGTTATACGTTATACGTTATGCGTTATACGTTATACGTTATACGTTATACGTTATACGTTATACGTTATACGTTATGCGTTATACGTTATACGTTATACGTTATACGTTATACGTTATACGTTATACGTTATACGTTATACGTTATACGTTATACGCTATACGTTATACGTTTAACGTTATACGTTATACGTTATACGTTATACGTTATACGTTATACGTTATACTTTATTCGTTATACGTTATACGTTATTCGTTATACGTTATACGTTACACGTTATACGTTATACGTTATACGTTATACGTTATACGTTATACGTTATACGTTATACGTTATACGTTATACGTTATACGTTATACGTTATACGTTATACTTTATTCGTTGTACGTTATACGTTATACGTTATTCGTTATACGTTATTCGTTATACGTTATACGTTATACGTTATACGTTATACGTTATACGTTATACGTTATACGTTATACGTTATACGTTATACGTTATACGTTATACGTTATTCGTTATACGTTATACGTTGTACGTTATACGTTATACGTTATACGTTATACGTTATACGTTATACGTTATACGTTATACGTTATACGTTATACGTTATACGTTATACGTTATACGTTATACGTTATACGTTATACGTTATACGTTATACGTTATACGTTATACGTTATACGTTATACGTTATACGTTATACGTTATACGTTATACGTTATACGTTATACGTTATACGTTATACGTTATACGTTATACGTTATACGTTATACGTTATGCTTTATAGGATATACGTTATACGTTATACGTTATACGTTATACGTTATACGTTGTACGTTATACGTTATACGTTATACGTTATACGTTATACGTTATACATTATACGTTATACGTTATACGTTATACGTTATACGTTATGCGTTATACGTTATACGTTATACGTTATACGTTATACGTTATACGTTATACGTTATACGATATACGTTATATGTAATACGTTATGCGTTATACGTTATACATTATACGTTATACGATATACGTTATACGTTATACATTAGACGTTATAGGTTATACATAATACATTATACGTAACACGTTATACGTTATACGATATACGTTATACGCTATACGTTAGACGTTATAGGTTATACGTAATACGCTATACGTTATACGTTATACGTTATACGTTATACGTTATACGTTATACGGTATACGTTATAGGTCATATCTTATACGTGATACGTCATACGTTATACGTTATACGTTATACGTTATACGTTATACGTTATACGTTATACGTTATACGTTATACATTATACGTTATACGTTATACGTTATACGTTATACGTTATACGTTATACGTTATACGATATGCGTTATACGTTATGCGTTATACGTTATACGTTATACGTTATACGTTATACGTTATACGTTATACGTTGTACGTTATACGTTATACGTTATACGTTATACGTTATACGTTATACGTTGTACGTTATACGTTATACGTTATACGTTATACGTTATACGATATACGTTATACGTTATACGTTATGCTTTATAGGATATACGTTATACGTTATACGTTATACGTTATACGTTATACGTTGTACGTTATACGTTATACGTTATACGTTATACGTTATACGTTATACATTATACGTTATACGTTATACGTTATACGTTATACGTTATACGTTATACGTTATACGTTATACGTTATACGTTATACGTTATACGTTATACGTTATACGTTATACGATATACGTTATATGTAATACGTTATGCGTTATACGTTATACATTATACGTTATACGATATACGTTATACGTTATACATTAGACGTTATAGGTTATACATAATACATTATACGTAACACGTTATACGTTATACGATATACGTTATACGCTATACGTTAGACGTTATAGGTTATACGTAATACGCTATACGTTATACGTTATACGTTATACGTTATACGTTATACGTTATACGGTATACGTTATAGGTCATATCTTATACGTGATACGTCATACGTTATACGTTATACGTTATACGTTATACGTTATACGTTATACGTTATACGTTATACGTTATACATTATACGTTATACGTTATACGTTATACGTTATACGTTATACGTTATACGTTATACGTTATACGTTATACGTTATACGTTATACGTTATACGTTATATGTAATACGTTATGCGTTATACGTTATACGTTATACGTTATACGTTATACGTTATACGTTATACTTTATACGTTATACGTTATACGTTATACGTTATACGTTATACGTTATACGTTATACGTTATACGTTATGCGTTATACGCTATACGTTATGCGTTATAGGTCATACCTTATACGTGATACGTTATACGTTATACGGTATACGTTATGAGTTGTACGCTATACGTTATGCGTTATAGGATATACGTAATGCGTTATAGGATATACGTTATACGTGATACGTTGTACGTTATACGTTATACGTTATACGTTATACGTTATACGTTATACGTTATACGTTATACGTTATACGTTATACGTTAAACGTTATACGTTATACGTTATACGTTATACGATATACGTTAAACGCTATACGTTGTACGTTATACGTTATACGTTATACGTTATACGTTATACGTTATACGTTATACGTTATATGTTATACGTTATACGTTATGCGTTATACGTTATACGTTATACGTTATACGTTATACGTTATACGTTATACGTTATGCGTTATACGTTATACGTTATACGTTATACGTTATACGTTATACGTTATACGTTATACGTTATACGTTATACGTTATACGCTATACGTTATACGTTTAACGTTATACGTTATACGTTATACGTTATACGTTATACGTTATACGTTATACGTTATACTTTATTCGTTATACGTTATACGTTATTCGTTATACGTTATACGTTACACGTTATACGTTATACGTTATACGTTAGACGTTATAGGTTATACGTAATACGTAATACGTTATACGTCATACGTTATACGTTACACGTTATACGTTATACGTTATACGTTATACGTTATACGTTATACGTTATACGTTATACGTGATACGTTATACGTTATACGTTATACGTTATACGTTATACGTTGTACGTTATACGTTAAACGTTAGACGTTATATGTTATACGTTATACGTTGTACGTTATACGTTATATGTAATATGTAATACGTTATACGTTATACGCTATACGTTGTACGTTACACGTTATACGTTATACGATATGCGTTATACGTTATGCGTTATACGTTATACGTTATACGTTATACGTTATACGTTATACGTTATACGTTATACGTTATACGTTATACGTTATACGTTATACGTTATACGTTATACGTTATACGTTATACGTTATTCGTTATACGTTATACGTTATACGTTATACGTTATACGTTATACGTTATACGTTATACGTTATACGTTATACGTTAGACGTTATAGGTTATACGTAATACGTAATACGTTATACTTTATACGTTATACGTTACACGTTATACGTTATACGTTATACGTTATAAGTTATACGTTATACGTTATAGGTCATACCTTATACGTGATACGTCATACGTTATACGTTATACGTTATACGTGATACGTTATAGGTTATACGTTATACGTTATACGTTATACGTTGTACGTTATACGTTAAACGTTAGACGTTATATGTTATACGTTATACGTTGTAAGTTATACGTTATATGTAATATGTAATACTTTATACGTTATACGCTATTGGTTATACGTTACACGTTATACGTTATACGATATGCGTTATACGTTATGCGTTATACGTTATACCTTATACGTTATACGTTATACGTTATACGTTATACGTTATACATTATACGTTATGCGTTATACGTTATGCGTTATACGTTATACGTTATACGTCGTACGTTATACGTCGTACGTTATACGTTGTACGTTATACGTTACACGTTATACGTTGTACGTTATACGTTATACGTTATACGTTATACGTTGTACGTTATACGTTGTACGTTATACGTTATACGTTATACGTTATACGTTATACGTTATACGTTATACGTTATACGTTATACGTTATACGTTATACGTTATACGTTATACGTTATACGTTATACGTTATACGTTATACGTTATACGTTATACGTTATACGTTATACGTTATACGCTATACGTTATACGTTACACGTTATACGTTACACGATATGCGTTATACGTTATGCGTTATACGTTATACGTTATACGTTATACGTTATACGTTATACGTTATACGTTATACGTTATACGTTATACGTTATACGTTATACGTTATTCGTTATACGTTATACGTTATACGTTATACGTTATACGTTATACGTTATACGTTATACGTTATACGTTATACGTTATACGTTATACGTTATACGTTATACGTTATGCGTTATACGGTATACGTTATGCGTTATAGGTCATACCTTATACGTGTTACGTTATACGTTATACGGTATACGTTATGCGTTGTACGCTATACGTTATACGTTAGACGTTATACGTTATACGTTATACGTTATACTTTATACGTTATACGTTATACGTTATTCGTTATACGTTATACGTTATACGTTATACGTTATACGTTATACGTTACACGTTATACGTTATACGTTATACGTTATACGTTATACGTTATACGTTATACGTTATACGTGATACGTTATACGTTATACGTTATACGTTATACGTTATACGTTATACGTTATACGTTGTACGTTATACGTTAAACGTTAGACGTTATATGTTATACGTTATACGTTGTACGTTATACGTTATATGTAATATGTAATACGTTATACGTTATACGTTACACGATATGCGTTATACGTTATGCGTTATACGTTATACGTTATACGTTATACGTTATACGTTATACGTTATACGTTATACGTTATACGTTATGCGTTATACGTTATGCGTTATACGTTATACGTTATACGTTATACGTTATACGTTATACGTTATACTTTATACGTTATACGTTATACGTTATTCGTTATACGTTATACGTTATACGTTATACGTTATACGTTATACGTTATACGTTATACGTTATACGTTATACGTTATACGTTATACGTTATACGTTATACGTTATACGATATACGTTATACGTTATACGTTATGCGTTATAGGATATACGTTATACGTTATACGTTATACGTTATACGTTATACGTTATACGTTATACGTTATACGTTATACGTTATACGTTATACGTTATACGTTATACGTTATACGTTATACGTTATACGTTATACGTTATACGTTATACGTTATGCGTTATACGTTATACGTTATACGTTATACGTTATACGTTATACGTTATACGTTATACGTTATACGTTATACGTTATACGTTATACGTTATACGTTATACGTTATACGTTATACGTTATACGTTATTCGTTATGCGTTATACGCTATACGTTATGCCTTATAGATCATACCTTATACGTGATACGTCATACGTTATACGTTATACGTTATGCGTTATACGTTATACGTTATACGTTATACGTTATACGTTATACGTTGTACGTTATACGTTAAACGTTAGACGTTATATGTTATACGTTATACGTTGTAAGTTATACGTTATATGTAATATGTAATACTTTATACCTTATACGCTATTGGTTATACGTTACACGTTATACGTTATACGATATGCGTTATACGTTATGCGTTATACGTTATACGTTATACGTTATACGTTATACGTTATACGTTATACGTTATACATTATACGTTATGCGTTATACGTTATGCGTTATACGTTATACGTTATACGTCGTACGTTATACGTCGTACGTTATACGTTGTACGTTATACGTTACACGTTATACGTTGTACGTTATACGTTATACGTTATACGTTATACGTTGTACGTTATACGTTGTACGTTATACGTTATACGTTATACGTTATACGTTATACGTTATACGTTATACGTTATACGTTATACGTTATACGTTATACGTTATACGTTATACGTTATACGTTATACGTTATACGTTATACGTTATACGTTATACGTTATACGTTATACGTTATACGTTATACGTTATACGTTATACGCTATACGTTATACGTTACACGTTATACGTTACACGATATGCGTTATACGTTATGCGTTATACGTTATACGTTATACGTTATACGTTATACGTTATACGTTATACGTTATACGTTATACGTTATACGTTATACGTTATACGTTATTCGTTATACGTTATACGTTATACGTTATACGTTATACGTTATACGTTATACGTTATACGTTATACGTTATACGTTATACGTTATACGTTATACGTTATACGTTATGCGTTATACGGTATACGTTATGCGTTATAGGTCATACCTTATACGTGTTACGTTATACGTTATACGGTATACGTTATGCGTTGTACGCTATACGTTATACGTTATACGTTATACGTTATACGTTATACTTTATACGTTATACGTTATACGTTATACGTTATACGTTATACGTTATACGTTATACGTTATACGTTATACGTTATACGTTATACGATATACGTTATACGTTATACGTTATGCGTTATAGGATATACGTTATACGTTATACGTTATACGTTATACGTTATACGTTATACGTTATACGTTATACGTTATACGTTATACGTTATACGTTATACGTTATACGTTATACGTTATACGTTATACGTTATACGTTATACGTTATACGTTATACGTTATGCGTTATACGTTATACGTTATACGTTATACGTTATACGTTATACGTTATACGTTATACGTTATACGTTATACGTTATACGTTATACGTTATACGTTATACGTTATACGTTATACGTTATACGTTATACGTTATTCGTTATGCGTTATACGCTATACGTTATGCCTTATAGATCATACCTTATACGTGATACGTCATACGTTATACGTTATACGTTATGCGTTATACGTTATACGTTATACGTTATACGTTATACGTTATACGTTGTACGTTATACGTTAAACGTTAGACGTTATATGTTATACGTTATACGTTGTAAGTTATACGTTATATGTAATATGTAATACTTTATACCTTATACGCTATTGGTTATACGTTACACGTTATACGTTATACGATATGCGTTATACGTTATGCGTTATACGTTATACGTTATACGTTATACGTTATACGTTATACGTTATACGTTATACATTATACGTTATGCGTTATACGTTATGCGTTATACGTTATACGTTATACGTCGTACGTTATACGTCGTACGTTATACGTTGTACGTTATACGTTATACGTTATACGTTATACGTTATACGTTATACGTTATACGTTATACGTTATACGTTATTCGTTATGCGTTATACGCTATACGTTATGCCTTATAGATCATACCTTATACGTGATACGTCATACGTTATACGTTATACGTTATGCGTTATACGTTATACGTTATACGTTATACGTTATACGTTATACGTTGTACGTTATACGTTAAACGTTAGACGTTATATGTTATACGTTATACGTTGTAAGTTATACGTTATATGTAATATGTAATACTTTATACCTTATACGCTATTGGTTATACGTTACACGTTATACGTTATACGATATGCGTTATACGTTATGCGTTATACGTTATACGTTATACGTTATACGTTATACGTTATACGTTATACGTTATACATTATACGTTATGCGTTATACGTTATGCGTTATACGTTATACGTTATACGTCGTACGTTATACGTCGTACGTTATACGTTGTACGTTATACGTTACACGTTATACGTTGTACGTTATACGTTATACGTTATACGTTATACGTTGTACGTTATACGTTGTACGTTATACGTTGTACGTTATACGTTATACGTTATACGTTATACGTTATACGTTATACGTTATACGTTATACGTTATACGTTATACGTTATACGTTATACGTTATACGTTATACGTTATACGTTATACGTTATACGTTATACGTTATACGTTATACGTTATACGTTATACGTTATACGTTATACGTTATACGCTATACGTTATACGTTACACGTTATACGTTACACGATATGCGTTATACGTTATGCGTTATACGTTATACGTTATACGTTATACGTTATACGTTATACGTTATACGTTATACGTTATACGTTATACGTTATACGTTATACGTTATTCGTTATACGTTATACGTTATACGTTATACGTTATACGTTATACGTTATACGTTATACGTTATACGTTATACGTTATACGTTATACGTTATACGTTATACGTTATGCGTTATACGGTATACGTTATGCGTTATAGGTCATACCTTATACGTGTTACGTTATACGTTATACGGTATACGTTATGCGTTGTACGCTATACGTTATACGTTATACGTTATACGTTATACGTTATACTTTATACGTTATACGTTATACGTTATACGTTATACGTTATACGTTATACGTTATACGTTATACGTTATACGTTATACGTTATACGATATACGTTATACGTTATACGTTATGCGTTATAGGATATACGTTATACGTTATACGTTATACGTTATACGTTATACGTTATACGTTATACGTTATACGTTATACGTTATACGTTATACGTTATACGTTATACGTTATACGTTATACGTTATACGTTATACGTTATACGTTATACGTTATACGTTATACGTTATGCGTTATACGTTATACGTTATACGTTATACGTTATACGTTATACGTTATACGTTATACGTTATACGTTATACGTTATACGTTATACGTTATACGTTATACGTTATACGTTATACGTTATACGTTATACGTTATTCGTTATGCGTTATACGCTATACGTTATGCCTTATAGATCATACCTTATACGTGATACGTCATACGTTATACGTTATACGTTATGCGTTATACGTTATACGTTATACGTTATACGTTATACGTTATACGTTGTACGTTATACGTTAAACGTTAGACGTTATATGTTATACGTTATACGTTGTAAGTTATACGTTATATGTAATATGTAATACTTTATACCTTATACGCTATTGGTTATACGTTACACGTTATACGTTATACGATATGCGTTATACGTTATGCGTTATACGTTATACGTTATACGTTATACGTTATACGTTATACGTTATACGTTATACATTATACGTTATGCGTTATACGTTATGCGTTATACGTTATACGTTATACGTCGTACGTTATACGTCGTACGTTATACGTTGTACGTTATACGTTACACGTTATACGTTGTACGTTATACGTTATACGTTATACGTTATACGTTGTACGTTATACGTTGTACGTTATACGTTATACGTTATACGTTATACGTTATACGTTATACGTTATACGTTATACGTTATACGTTATACGTTATACGTTATACGTTATACGTTATACGTTATACGTTATACGTTATACGTTATACGTTATACGTTATACGTTATACGTTATACGTTATACGTTATACGTTATACGCTATACGTTATACGTTACACGTTATACGTTACACGATATGCGTTATACGTTATGCGTTATACGTTATACGTTATACGTTATACGTTATACGTTATACGTTATACGTTATACGTTATACGTTATACGTTATACGTTATACGTTATTCGTTATACGTTATACGTTATACGTTATACGTTATACGTTATACGTTATACGTTATACGTTATACGTTATACGTTATACGTTATACGTTATACGTTATACGTTATGCGTTATACGGTATACGTTATGCGTTATAGGTCATACCTTATACGTGTTACGTTATACGTTATACGGTATACGTTATGCGTTGTACGCTATACGTTATACGTTATACGTTATACGTTATACGTTATACTTTATACGTTATACGTTATACGTTATTCGTTATACGTTATACGTTATACGTTATACGTTATACGTTATACGTTACACGTTATACGTTATACGTTATACGTTATACGTTATACGTTATACGTTATACGTTATACGTGATACGTTATACGTTATACGTTATACGTTATACGTTATACGTTATACGTTGTACGTTATACGTTAAACGTTAGACGTTATATGTTATACGTTATACGTTGTACGTTATACGTTATACGTTATACGTTATACGTTATACGTTATACGTTATACGTTATACGTTATACGTTATACGTTATACGTTATACGTTATACGTGATACGTTATACGTTATACGTTATACGTTATACGTTATACGTTATACGTTGTACGTTATACGTTAAACGTTACACGTTATACGTTATACGTGATACGTTATACGTTATACGTTATACGTTATACGTTATACGTTATACGTTGTACGTTATACGTTAAACGTTACACGTTATACGTTATACGATATGCGTTATACGTTATGCGCTATACGTTATACGTTATACGTTATACGTTATACGTTATACGTTATACTTTATACGTTATACGTTATACGTTATTCGTTATACGTTATACGTTATACATTAGACGTTATAGGTTATACATAATACATTATACGTAACACGTTATACGTTATACGATATACGTTATACGCTATACGTTAGACGTTATAGGTTATACGTAATACGCTATACGTTATACGTTATACGTTATACGTTATACGTTATACGGTATACGTTATAGGTCATATCTTATACGTGATACGTCATACGTTATACGTTATACGTTATACGTTATACGTTATACGTTATACGTTATACGATATACGTTATACGTTATACGTTGTACGTTATACGTTATACGTTATACGTTATACGTTATACGTTATACGTTATACGTTATACATTATACGTTATACGATATACGTTATACGTTATACATTAGACGTTATAGGTTATACATAATACATTATACGTAACACGTTATACGTTATACGATATACGTTATACGCTATACGTTAGACGTTATAGGTTATACGTTATACGTTATACGTTATACGTTATACGATATACGTTAAACGTTATACGTTATACGTTATACGTTATACGATATACGTTATACGTTATACGTTGTACGTTATACGTTATACGTTATACGTTATACGTTATACGTTATACGTTATACGTTATACGTTATACGTTATACGTTATACGTTATACGTTATACGTTATACGGTATACGTTATGCGTTGTACGCTATACGTTATGCGTTATAGGATATACGTTATGCGTTATAGGATATACGTTATACGTGATACGTTGTACGTTATACGTTATACGTTATACGCTATACGTTATACGTTATACGTTATACGTTATTCGTTGTACGTTATGCGTTAAACGTTAGACGTTATACGTTGTACGTTATACGTTATACGTTATACGCTATACGTTATACGTTGTACGTTATGCGTTATACGTTATGCGTTATACGTTATACGTTATACGTTATACGTTATACGTTATACGTTATACGTTATACGTTATACGTTATACGTTATACGTTATACGTTATACGATATACGTTATATGTAATACGTTATGCGTTATACGTTATACATTATACGTTATACGATATACGTTATACGTTATACATTAGACGTTATAGGTTATACATAATACATTATACGTAACACGTTATACGTTATACGATATACGTTATACGCTATACGTTAGACGTTATAGGTTATACGTAATACGCTATACGTTATACGTTATACGTTATACGTTATACGTTATACGGTATACGTTATAGGTCATATCTTATACGTGATACGTCATACGTTATACGTTATACGTTATACGTTATACGTTATACGTTATACGTTATACGTTATACGTTATACATTATACGTTATACGTTATACGTTATACGTTATACGTTATACGTTATACGTTATACGTTATACGTTATACGTTATACGTTATACGTTATACGTTATATGTAATACGTTATGCGTTATACGTTATACGTTATACGTTATACGTTATACGTTATACGTTATACTTTATACGTTATACGTTATACGTTATACGTTATACGTTATACGTTATACGTTATACGTTATACGTTATGCGTTATACGCTATACGTTATGCGTTATAGGTCATACCTTATACGTGATACGTTATACGTTATACGGTATACGTTATGAGTTGTACGCTATACGTTATGCGTTATAGGATATACGTAATGCGTTATAGGATATACGTTATACGTGATACGTTGTACGTTATACGTTATACGTTATACGTTATACGTTATACGTTATACGTTATACGCTATACGTTATACGTTATACGTTAAACGTTATACGTTATACGTTATACGTTATACGATATACGTTAAACGTTATACGTTGTACGTTATACGTTATACGTTATACGTTATACGTTATACGTTATACGTTATACGTTATATGTTATACGTTATACGTTATGCGTTATACGTTATACGTTATACGTTATACGTTATACGTTATACGTTATACGTTGTGCGTTATACGTTATACGTTATACGTTATACGTTATACGTTATACGTTATACGTTATACGTGATACGTTATACGTTATACGTTATACGTTATACGTTATACGTTATACGTTGTACGTTATACGTTAAACGTTACACGTTATACGTTATACGTGATACGTTATACGTTATACGTTATACGTTATACGTTATACGTTATACGTTGTACGTTATACGTTAAACGTTACACGTTATACGTTATACGATATGCGTTATACGTTATGCGCTATACGTTATACGTTATACGTTATACGTTATACGTTATACGTTATACTTTATACGTTATACGTTATACGTTATTCGTTATACGTTATACGTTATACATTAGACGTTATAGGTTATACATAATACATTATACGTAACACGTTATACGTTATACGATATACGTTATACGCTATACGTTAGACGTTATAGGTTATACGTAATACGCTATACGTTATACGTTATACGTTATACGTTATACGTTATACGGTATACGTTATAGGTCATATCTTATACGTGATACGTCATACGTTATACGTTATACGTTATACGTTATACGTTATACGTTATACGTTATACGTTATACGATATACGTTATACGTTATACGTTGTACGTTATACGTTATACGTTATACGTTATACGTTATACGTTATACGTTATACGTTATACATTATACGTTATACGATATACGTTATACGTTATACATTAGACGTTATAGGTTATACATAATACATTATACGTAACACGTTATACGTTATACGATATACGTTATACGCTATACGTTAGACGTTATAGGTTATACGTTATACGTTATACGTTATACGTTATACGATATACGTTAAACGTTATACGTTATACGTTATACGTTATACGATATACGTTATACGTTATACGTTGTACGTTATACGTTATACGTTATACGTTATACGTTATACGTTATACGTTATACGTTATACGTTATACGTTATACGTTATACGTTATACGTTATACGTTATACGGTATACGTTATGCGTTGTACGCTATACGTTATGCGTTATAGGATATACGTTATGCGTTATAGGATATACGTTATACGTGATACGTTGTACGTTATACGTTATACGTTATACGCTATACGTTATACGTTATACGTTATACGTTATTCGTTGTACGTTATGCGTTAAACGTTAGACGTTATACGTTGTACGTTATACGTTATACGTTATACGCTATACGTTATACGTTGTACGTTATGCGTTATACGTTATGCGTTATACGTTATACGTTATACGTTATACGTTATACGTTATACGTTATACGTTATACGTTATACGTTATACGTTATACGTTATGCGTTATACGATATACGTTATATGTAATACGTTATGCGTTATACGTTATACATTATACGTTATACGATATACGTTATACGTTATACATTAGACGTTATAGGTTATACATAATACATTATACGTAACACGTTATACGTTATACGATATACGTTATACGCTATACGTTAGACGTTATAGGTTATACGTAATACGCTATACGTTATACGTTATACGTTATACGTTATACGTTATACGGTATACGTTATAGGTCATATCTTATACGTGATACGTCATACGTTATACGTTATACGTTATACGTTATACGTTATACGTTATACGTTATACGTTATACGTTATACATTATACGTTATACGTTATACGTTATACGTTATACGTTATACGTTATACGTTATACGTTATACGTTATACGTTATACGTTATACGTTATACGTTATATGTAATACGTTATGCGTTATACGTTATACGTTATACGTTATACGTTATACGTTATACGTTATACTTTATACGTTATACGTTATACGTTATACGTTATACGTTATACGTTATACGTTATACGTTATACGTTATGCGTTATACGCTATACGTTATGCGTTATAGGTCATACCTTATACGTGATACGTTATACGTTATACGGTATACGTTATGAGTTGTACGCTATACGTTATGCGTTATAGGATATACGTAATGCGTTATAGGATATACGTTATACGTGATACGTTGTACGTTATACGTTATACGTTATACGTTATACGTTATACGTTATACGTTATACGCTATACGTTATACGTTATACGTTAAACGTTATACGTTATACGTTATACGTTATACGATATACGTTAAACGTTATACGTTGTACGTTATACGTTATACGTTATACGTTATACGTTATACGTTATACGTTATACGTTATATGTTATACGTTATACGTTATGCGTTATACGTTATACGTTATACGTTATACGTTATACGTTATACGTTATACGTTGTGCGTTATACGTTATACGTTATACGTTATACGTTATACGTTATACGTTATACGTCATACGTTATACGTTATACGTTATACGTTATACGTTATGCGTTATACGTTATGCGTTATACGTTATACGTTATACGTTATACGTTATACGTTATACGTTATACTTTATACGTTATACGTTATACGTTATTCGTTATACGTTATACGTTATACGTTATACGTTATACGTTATACGTCATACGTTATACGTTATACGTTATACGTTATACGTTATACGTTATACGTTATACGTTATACGATATACGTTATACGTTATACGTTATGCGTTATAGGATATACGTTATACGTTATACGTTATACGTTATACGTTATACGTTATACGTTATACGTTATACGTTATACGTTATACGTTATACGTTATACGTTATACGTTATACGTTATACGTTATACGTTATGCGTTATACGTTATACGTTATACGTTATACGTTATACGTTATACGTTATACGTTATACGTTATACGTTATACGTTATACGTTATACGTTATACGTTATACGTTATACGTTATACGTTATACGTTATACGTTATACGTTATACGTTATACGTTATTCGTTATGCGTTATACGCTATACGTTATGCGTTATAGATCATACCTTATACGTGATACGTCATACGTTATACGTTATGCGTTATGCGTTATACGTTATACGTTATACGTTATACGTTATACGTTATACGTTATACGTTATACGATATACGTTATACGTTATACGTTATGCGTTATAGGATATACGTTATACGTTATACGTTATACGTTATACGTTATACGTTATACGTTATACGTTATACGTTATACGTTATACGTTATACGTTATACGTTATACGTTATACGTTATACGTTATGCGTTATACGTTATGCGTTATACGTTATACGTTATACGTTATACGTTATACGTTATACGTTATACGTTATACGTTATACGTTATACGTTATACGTTATACGTTATACGTTATACGTTATACGTTATACGTTATACGTTATACGTTATACGTTATACGTTATACGTTATACGTTATACGTTATACGTTATACGTTATTCGTTATGCGTTATACGCTATACGTTATGCGTTATAGATCATACCTTATACGTGATACGTCATACGTTATACGTTATACGTTATGCGTTATACGTTATACGTTATACGTTATACGTTATACGTTATACGTTATACGCTGTACGTTATACGTTATACGTTATACGCTATACGTTATACGTTGTACGTTATGCGTTATACGTTATGCGTTATACGTTATACGTTATACGTTATACGTTATACGTGATTCGTTATACGTTATACGTTATTCTTTATACGTTATACGTTATACGTTATACGATATACGTTAAACGTTATACGTTATACGTTATACGTTATACGATATACGTTATACGTTATACGTTGTACGTTATACGTTATACGTTATACGTTATACGTTATACGTTATACGTTATACGTTATACGTTATACGTTTTACGTTATACGTTATACGTTATACGTTATACGTTATACGTTATACGTTATACGTTATACGTTATACGTTATGCGTTATACGTTATGCGTTATACGTTATACGTTATGCGTTATACGTTATGCGTTATACGTTATACGTTATACGTTATACGTTATACGTTATACGTTATACGTTATACGTTATACGGTATACGTTATGCGTTGTACGCTATACGTTATGCGTTATAGGATATACGTTATGCGTTATAGGATATACGTTATACGTGATACGTTGTACGTTATACGTTATACGTTATACGTTATACGTTATACGTTATACGTTATACGTTATACGTTATACGTTATACGTTATACGTTATACGATATACGTTAAACGTTATACGTTATACGTTATACGTTATACGATATACGTTATACGTTATACGTTGTACGTTATACGTTATACGTTATACGTTATACGTTATACGTTATACGTTATACGTTATACGATATACGTTATACGTTATACGTTATACATTATACGTTATACGTTATACGTTATACGTTATACGTTATGCGTTATACGTTATACGTTATACGTTATACGTTATACGTTATACGTTATACGGTATACGTTATGCGTTGTACGCTATACGTTATGCGTTATAGGATATACGTTATGCGTTATAGGATATACGTTATACGTGATACGTTGTACGTTATACGTTATACGTTATACGCTATACGTTATACGTTATACGTTATACGTTATTCGTTGTACGTTATGCGTTAAACGTTAGACGTTATACGTTGTACGTTATTCGTTATACGTTATACGCTATACGTTATACGTTGTACGTTATGCGTTATACGTTATGCGTTATACGTTATACGTTATACGTTATACGTTATACGTTATACGTTATACGTTATACGTTATACGTTATACGTTATACGTTATACGTTATACGATATACGTTATATGTAATACGTTATGCGTTATACGTTATACATTATACGTTATACGATATACGTTATACGTTATACATTAGACGTTATAGGTTATACATAATACATTATACGTAACACGTTATACGTTATACGATATACGTTATACGCTATACGTTAGACGTTATAGGTTATACGTAATACGCTATACGTTATACGTTATACGTTATACGTTATACGTTATACGGTATACGTTATAGGTCATATCTTATACGTGATACGTCATACGTTATACGTTATACGTTATACGTTATACGTTATACGTTATACGTTATACGTTATACGTTATACATTATACGTTATACGTTATACGTTATACGTTATACGTTATACGTTATACGTTATACGTTATACGTTATACGTTATACGTTATACGTTATACGTTATATGTAATACGTTATGCGTTATACGTTATACGTTATACGTTATACGTTATACGTTATACGTTATACTTTATACGTTATACGTTATACGTTATACGTTATACGTTATACGTTATACGTTATACGTTATACGTTATGCGTTATACGCTATACGTTATGCGTTATAGGTCATACCTTATACGTGATACGTTATACGTTATACGGTATACGTTATACGTTATACGTTATACGTTATACGTTATATGTAATACGTTATACGTTATACGTTATGCGTTATACGTTATACGTTATACGTTATACGTTATACGTTATACGTTATACGTTATACGTTATACGTTATAGGCTATACGTTATACGTTTAACGTTATACGTTATACGTTATACGTTATACGTTATACGTTATACGTTATACTTTATACGTTATACGTTATACGTTATTCGTTATACGTTATACGTTACACGTTATACGTTATACGTTATACGTTAGACGTTATAGGTTATACGTAATACGTAATACGTTATACGTCATACGTTATACGTTACACGTTATACGTTATACGTTATACGTTATACGTTATACGTTATACGTTATACGTTATACGTGATACGTTATACGTTATACGTTATACGTTATACGTTATACGTTGTACGTTATACGTTAAACGTTAGACGTTATATGTTATACGTTATACGTTGTACGTTATACGTTATATGTAATATGTAATACGTTATACGTTATACGCTATACGTTGTACGTTACACGTTATACGTTATACGATATGCGTTATACGTTATGCGTTATACGTTATACGTTATACGTTATACGTTATACGTTATACGTTATACGTTATACGTTATACGTTATACGTTATACGTTATACGTTATTCGTTATACGTTATACGTTATACGTTATACGTTATACGTTATACGTTATACGTTATACGTTATACGTTATACGTTATACGTTAGACGTTATAGGTTATACGTAATACGTAATACGTTATACGTTATACGTTATACGTTACACGTTATACGTTATACGTTATACGTTATACGTTATAAGTTATACGTTATACGTTATAGGTGATACCTTATACGTGATACGTCATACGTTATACGTTATACGTTATACGTGATACGTTATAGGTTATACGTTATACGTTATACGTTATACGTTGTACGTTATACGTTAAACGTTAGACGTTATATGTTATACGTTATACGTTGTAAGTTATACGTTATATGTAATATGTAATACTTTATACGTTATACGCTATTGGTTATACGTTACACGTTATACGTTATACGATATGCGTTATACGTTATGCGTTATACGTTATACGTTATACGTTATACGTTATACGTTATAGGTGATACCTTATACGTGATACGTCATACGTTATACGTTATACGTTATACGTTATACGTTATACGTTATACGTTATACGTTATACGTTATACGTTATACGTTATACGTTATACGTTATACGTTATACGTTATACGTTATACGTTATACGTTATACGTTATTCGTTATGCGTTATACGCTATACGTTATGCGTTATAGATCATACCTTATACGTGATACGTCATACGTTATACGTTATGCGTTATGCGTTATATGTTATACGTTATACGTTATACGTTATACGTTATACGTTATACGTTATACGATATACGTTATACGTTATACGTTATGCGTTATAGGATATACGTTATACGTTATACGTTATACGTTATACGTTATACGTTATACGTTATACGTTATACGTTATACGTTATACGTTATACGTTATACGTTATACGTTATACGTTATACGTTATGCGTTATACGTTATGCGTTATACGTTATACGTTATACGTTATACGTTATACGTTATACGTTATACGTTATACGTTATACGTTATACGTTATACGTTATACGTTATACGTTATACGTTATACGTTATACGTTATACGTTATACGTTATACGTTATACGTTATACGTTATACGTTATACGTTATACGTTATACGTTATACGTTATTCGTTATGCGTTATACGCTATACGTTATGCGTTATAGATCATACCTTATACGTGATACGTCATACGTTATACGTTATACGTTATGCGTTATACGTTATACGTTATACGTTATACGTTATACGTTATACGTTATACGCTGTACGTTATACGTTATACGTTATACGCTATACGTTATACGTTGTACGTTATGCGTTATACGTTATGCGTTATACGTTATACGTTATACGTTATACGTTATACGTGATTCGTTATACGTTATACGTTATTCTTTATACGTTATACGTTATACGTTATACGATATACGTTAAACGTTATACGTTATACGTTATACGTTATACGATATACGTTATACGTTATACGTTGTACGTTATACGTTATACGTTATACGTTATACGTTATACGTTATACGTTATACGTTATACGTTATACGTTTTACGTTATACGTTATACGTTATACGTTATACGTTATACGTTATACGTTATACGTTATACGTTATACGTTATGCGTTATACGTTATGCGTTATACGTTATACGTTATGCGTTATACGTTATGCGTTATACGTTATACGTTATACGTTATACGTTATACGTTATACGTTATACGTTATACGTTATACGGTATACGTTATGCGTTGTACGCTATACGTTATGCGTTATAGGATATACGTTATGCGTTATAGGATATACGTTATACGTGATACGTTGTACGTTATACGTTATACGTTATACGTTATACGTTATACGTTATACGTTATACGTTATACGTTATACGTTATACGTTATACGTTATACGATATACGTTAAACGTTATACGTTATACGTTATACGTTATACGATGTACGTTATACGTTATACGTTGTACGTTATACGTTATACGTTATACGTTATACGTTATACGTTATACGTTATACGTTATACGATATACGTTATACGTTATACGTTATACATTATACGTTATACGTTATACGTTATACGTTATACGTTATGCGTTATACGTTATACGTTATACGTTATACGTTATACGTTATACGTTATACGGTATACGTTATGCGTTGTACGCTATACGTTATGCGTTATAGGATATACGTTATGCGTTATAGGATATACGTTATACGTGATACGTTGTACGTTATACGTTATACGTTATACGCTATACGTTATACGTTATACGTTATACGTTATTCGTTGTACGTTATGCGTTAAACGTTAGACGTTATACGTTGTACGTTATTCGTTATACGTTATACGCTATACGTTATACGTTGTACGTTATGCGTTATACGTTATGCGTTATACGTTATACGTTATACGTTATACGTTATACGTTATACGTTATACGTTATACGTTATACGTTATACGTTATACGTTATACGTTATACGATATACGTTATATGTAATACGTTATGCGTTATACGTTATACATTATACGTTATACGATATACGTTATACGTTATACATTAGACGTTATAGGTTATACATAATACATTATACGTAACACGTTATACGTTATACGATATACGTTATACGCTATACGTTAGACGTTATAGGTTATACGTAATACGCTATACGTTATACGTTATACGTTATACGTTATACGTTATACGGTATACGTTATAGGTCATATCTTATACGTGATACGTCATACGTTATACGTTATACGTTATACGTTATACGTTATACGTTATACGTTATACGTTATACGTTATACATTATACGTTATACGTTATACGTTATACGTTATACGTTATACGTTATACGTTATACGTTATACGTTATACGTTATACGTTATACGTTATACGTTATATGTAATACGTTATGCGTTATACGTTATACGTTATACGTTATACGTTATACGTTATACGTTATACTTTATACGTTATACGTTATACGTTATACGTTATACGTTATACGTTATACGTTATACGTTATACGTTATGCGTTATACGCTATACGTTATGCGTTATAGGTCATACCTTATACGTGATACGTTATACGTTATACGGTATACGTTATACGTTATACGTTATACGTTATACGTTATATGTAATACGTTATACGTTATACGTTATGCGTTATACGTTATACGTTATACGTTATACGTTATACGTTATACGTTATACGTTATACGTTATACGTTATAGGCTATACGTTATACGTTTAACGTTATACGTTATACGTTATACGTTATACGTTATACGTTATACGTTATACTTTATACGTTATACGTTATACGTTATTCGTTATACGTTATACGTTACACGTTATACGTTATACGTTATACGTTAGACGTTATAGGTTATACGTAATACGTAATACGTTATACGTCATACGTTATACGTTACACGTTATACGTTATACGTTATACGTTATACGTTATACGTTATACGTTATACGTTATACGTGATACGTTATACGTTATACGTTATACGTTATACGTTATACGTTGTACGTTATACGTTAAACGTTAGACGTTATATGTTATACGTTATACGTTGTACGTTATACGTTATATGTAATATGTAATACGTTATACGTTATACGCTATACGTTGTACGTTACACGTTATACGTTATACGATATGCGTTATACGTTATGCGTTATACGTTATACGTTATACGTTAT
Organism: Ptiloglossa arizonensis; assembly: GCF_051014685.1. Lineage (NCBI taxonomy): Eukaryota > Metazoa > Arthropoda > Insecta > Hymenoptera > Colletidae > Ptiloglossa > Ptiloglossa arizonensis. Next base: position 524,953 of record NW_027478420.1, on the reverse strand, counting down.
ACGTTATACGTTATACGTTATACGTTATACGTTATACGTTATACGTTATACGTTATACGTTATTCGTTATACGTTATACGTTATACGTTATACGTTATACGTTATACGTTATACGTTATACGTTATACGTTATACGTTATACGTTAGACGTTATAGGTTATACGTAATACGTAATACGTTATACGTTATACGTTATACGTTACACGTTATACGTTATACGTTATACGTTATACGTTATAAGTTATACGTTATACGTTATAGGTGATACCTTATACGTGATACGTCATACGTTATACGTTATACGTTATACGTGATACGTTATAGGTTATACGTTATACGTTATACGTTATACGTTGTACGTTATACGTTAAACGTTAGACGTTATATGTTATACGTTATACGTTGTAAGTTATACGTTATATGTAATATGTAATACTTTATACGTTATACGCTATTGGTTATACGTTACACGTTATACGTTATACGATATGCGTTATACGTTATGCGTTATACGTTATACGTTATACGTTATACGTTATACGTTATACGTTATACGTTATACGTTATACGCTATACGTTATACGTTATACGTTATGCGTTATACGTTATACGTTATACGTTATACGTTATACGTTATACGTTATACGTTATACGTTATACGTTATACGTTATACGTTATACGTTATACGTTATACGTTATACGTTATACGTTATACGTTATACGTTATACGTTATACGTTATACGTTATACGTTATACGTTATACGTTATACGTTATACGTTATACGTTATGCGTTATACGCTATACGTTATGCGTTATAGGTCATACCTTATACGTTATACGTTATACGTTATACGTTATACGTTATACGTTATACGTTATACGCTATACGTTATACGTTATACGTTGTACGTTATACGTTATACGTTATACGTTATACGCTATACGTTGTACGTTATACGTTAAACGTTAGACGTTATATGTTATACGTTATACGTTGTACGTTATACGTTATATGTAATATGTAATACGTTATACGTCATACGCAATACGTTATACGTTACACGTTATACGTTTTACGTTATGCGTTATACGTTATGCGTTATACGTTATACGTTATACGTTATACGTTATACGTTATACGTTATACGTTATACGTTATTCGTTATACGTTATACGTTATACGTTATACGTTATACGTTATACGTTACACGTTATGCGTTATACGTTATACGTTATACGTTATACGTTATACGTTATACGTTATACGTTTTACCTTATACGTTATACGTTATACGTTATGCGTTATACGCTATACGTTATGCGATATAGGTCATACCTTTACGTGATACGTCATACGTTATACGTTATACGTTATACGTTATACGTTATACGTTATACGTTATACGTTATACGTTATACGTTATACGCTATACGTTATACGTTGTACGTTATAAGTTATACGTTATACGTTATACGTTATACGTTATACGTTATACGTTATACGTTATACGTTATACGTTATACGTTATACGTTATACGCTATACGTTATACGTTATACGTTATGCGTTATACGTTATACGTTATACGTTATACGTTATACGTTAAACGTTATACGTTATACGTTATACGTTATACGCTATACGTTATACGTTATACGTTGTACGTTATACGTTATACGTTATACGTTATACGCTATACGTTGTACGTTATACGTTAAACGTTAGACGTTATATGTTATACGTTATACGTTGTACGTTATACGTTATATGTAATATGTAATACGTTATACGTTATACGCAATACGTTATACGTTACACGTTATACGTTTTACGTTATGCGTTATACGTTATGCGTTATACGTTATACGTTATACGTTATACGTTATACGTTATACGTTATACGTTATACGTTATACGTTATTCGTTATACGTTATACGTTATACGTTATACGTTATACGTTATACGTTATACGTTATACGTTATACGTTATACGTTATACGTTATACGTTATACGTTATACGTTATACGTTATACGTTATACGTTATACGTTATACGTTATACGTTATACGTTACACGTTATACGTTACACGTTATGCGTTATACGTTATACGTTATACGTTATACGTTATACGTTATACGTTATACGTTTTACCTTATACGTTATACGTTATACGTTATGCGTTATACGCTATACGTTATGCGATATAGGTCATACCTTTAGTGATACGTCATACGTTATACGTTATACGTTATACGTTATACGTTATACGTTATACGTTATACGTTATACGTTATACGTTATACGCTATACGTTATACGTTGTACGTTATAAGTTATACGTTATACGTTATACGTTATACGTTATACGTTATACGTTATACGTTATACGTTATACGTTATACGTTATACGTTAAACGTTATACGTTATACGTTATACGTTATACGATATACGTTATACGTTATACGTTATACGTTGTACGTTATACGTTAAACGTTAGACGTTATATGTTATACGTTATACGTTGTACGTTATACGTTATATGTAATATGTAATACGTTATACGATATACGCTATACGTTATACGTTATACGTTATACGTTATACGTTATACGTTATATGTTAAACGTTATACGTTATACGTTATACGTTGTACGATATACGTTATAGGTTATACGTTGTACGTTATACGTTATACGTTATACGTTATACGTTATACGTTATACGTTATACGTTATACGTTATACGTTATACGTTATACTTTATAGGCTATACGTTATACGATATACGTTATACGTTATACGTTATTCGTTATACGTTATACGTTATACGTTATACGTTATACGTTATGCGTTATACGTTATACGTTATACGTTATACGTTATACGTTATACGTTATACGTTATACGTTATACGTTATACGTTATACGTTATACGTTATACGTTATACGTTATACGTTATACGTTATACGTTATACGTTATACGTTATACGTTATACGTTATACGTTATACGTTATACGTCATACGTCATACGTTATACGTCATACGTTATACGTTATACGTTATACGTTATACGTTATACGTTATACGTTATTCGTTATACGTTATACGTTATACGTTATACGTTATACGTTATACGTTATACGTTATACGTTATACGTTATACGTTATACGTTATACGTTATACGTTATACGTTATGCGTTATACGTTATGCGTTATACGTTATACGTTATACGTTATACGTTATACGTTATACGTTATACGTTATACGTTATACGTTATACGTTATACGTTATACGTTATACGTTATACGTTATACGTTATACGTTATACGTTATACGTTATACGTTATACGTTATACGTTATACGTTATACGTTACACGTTACACGTTACACGTTATACGTTATACGTTATACGCTATACGTTATACGTTATACGTTATACGTTATACGTTATACGTTATACGTTATACGTTATACGTTATACGTTATGCGTTATACGTTATACGTTATACGTTATACGTTATTCGTTGTACGTTATACGTTATACGTCATACGTTATACGTTATACGTTATACGTTATACGTTATACGTTATACGATATACGTTATACGTTATACGTTATACGTTGTACGTTATACGTTAAACGTTAGACGTTATATGTTATACGTTATACGTTGTACGTTATACGTTATATGTAATATGTAATACGTTATATGATATACGCTATACGTTATACGTTATACGATATACGTTATACGTTATACGTTATACGATATACGTTAAACGTTATACGTTATACGTTATACGTTATACGTTATTCGATATACGTTATACGTTATACGTTGTACGTTATACGTTATACGTTATACGTTATACGTTATACGTTATACGTTATACGTTATTCGTTATACGTTATACGTTATAAGTTATACGTTATACGTTAGACGTTATACGTTATACGTTAAACGTTATACGTTATACATTATACGTTATACGATATACGTTATACGTTATACGTTGTACGTTATACGTTATACGTTATACGTTATACGTTATACGTTATACGTTATACGTTATACGTTGTACGTTATACGTTAAACGTTAGACGTTATATGTTATACGTTATACGTTATACGTTATACGTTATACGTTATACGATATACGTTATACGTTATACGTTATACGTTATACGTTATACGTTATACGTTATACGTTATACGTTATACGTTATACGTTATACGTCACACGTTATACGTTACACGTTATGCGTTATACGTTATACGTTATACGTTATACGTTATACGTTATACGTTATACGTTATACGTTTTACCTTATACGTTATACGTTATACGTTATACGTTATGCGTTATACGCTATACGTTATGCGATATAGGTCATACCTTTACGTGATACGTCATACGTTATACGTTATACGTTATACGTTATACGTTATACGTTATACGTTATACGTTATACGTTATACGTTATACGTTATACGTTATACGTTATACGTTGTACGTTATAAGTTATACGTTATACGTTATACGTTATACGTTATACGTTATACGTTATACGTTATACGTTATACGTTAAACGTTATACGTTATACGTTATACGTTATACGATATACGTTATACGTTATACGTTATACGTTGTACGTTATACGTTAAACGTTAGACGTTATATGTTATACGTTATACGTTGTACGTTATACGTTATATGTAATATGTAATACGTTATACGATATACGCTATACGTTATACGTTATACGTTATTCGTTATACGTTATACGTTATACGTTATGCGTTATACGCTATACGTTATGCGATATAGGTCATACCTTTACGTGATACGTCATACGTTATACGTTATACGTTATACGTTATACGTTATACGTTATACGTTATACGTTATACGTTATACGTTATTCGTTATACGTTATACGTTATACGTTATACGTTGTACGTTATAAGTTATACGTTATACGTTATACGTTATACGTTATACGTTATACGTTATACGTTGTACGTTATACGTTAAACGTTATACGTTATACGTTATACGTTATACGATATACGTTATACGTTATACGTTATACGTTGTACGTTATACGTTATACGCTATACGTTATACGTTGTACGTTATGCGTTATACGTTATGCGTTACACGTTATACGTTATACGTTATACGTTATACGTTATACGTTATACGCTATACGTTATTCGTTATACGTTATACGTTATACGTTATACGGTATACGTTATAGGTCATACGTCGTACGTGATACGTCATACGTTATACGTTATACGTTATACGTTATACGTTATACGTTATACGTTTTACGGTATACGTTATGCGTTATACGCTATACGTTATGCGTTATAGGATATACGTTATGCGTTATAGGATATACGTTATTCGTGATACGTTGTACGCTATACGTTATACGTTATACGTTATAGGTTATACGTTATACGTTATACGTTATACGTTATACCTTATACGTGATACGTCATACGTTATACGTTATACGTTATACGTTATACGTTATACGTTATACGTAATACGTTATACGTTGTACGTTATACGTTATACGTTATACGTTATACGGTATACGTTATGCGTTACACGCTATATGTTATGCGTTATAGGATATACGTTATGCGTTATAGAATATACGTTATACGTTATACGTTGTACGTTATACGTTATACGTTATACGTTATACGTTATACGTTATACGTTATACGTTATACGTTATACGTTATACGTTATACGTTATACGTTATACGTTATACGTTATACGTTATACGTTATACGTTATACGTTATACGTTATACGTTATACGTTATACGTTATACGTTATACGTTATACGTTATACTTTATTCGTAATACGTTATACGTTATACGTTATACGTTATTCGTTATAAGTTATACGTTATACGTTATACGTTATACGTTATACGTTATACGTTATACGTTATACGTTATACGTTATGCGTTATACGTTATACGTTATACGTTATACGTTATACGTTATACGTTATACGTTATACGTTATACGTTATACGTTATACGTTATACGTTATACGTTATACGTTATACGTTATACGTAATACGTTATACGTTATACGTTATACGTTATACGTTATACGTTATACGTTATACGTTATACGTTATACGTTATACGTTATACGTTATACGTTATACGTTATACGTTATACGCTATACGTTATACGTTATACGTTATACGTTATACGTTATACGTTATACGTTGTACGTTATACGTTAAACGTTAGACGTTATATGTTATACGTTATACGTTGTACGTTATACGTTATATGTAATATGTAATACGTTATATGATATACGCTATACGTTATACGTTATACGATATACGTTATACGTTATACGTTATACGATATACGTTAAACGTTATACGTTATACGTTATACGTTATACGTTATTCGATATACGTTATACGTTATACGTTGTACGTTATACGTTATACGTTATACGTTATACGTTATACGTTATACGTTATACGTTATTCGTTATACGTTATACGTTATAAGTTATACGTTATACGTTAGACGTTATACGTTATACGTTAAACGTTATACGTTATACATTATACGTTATACGATATACGTTATACGTTATACGTTGTACGTTATACGTTATACGTTATACGTTATACGTTATACGTTATACGTTATACGTTATACGTTGTACGTTATACGTTAAACGTTAGACGTTATATGTTATACGTTATACGTTATACGTTATACGTTATACGATATACGTTATACGTTATACGTTATACGTTATACGTTATACGTTATACGTTATACGTTATACGTTATACGTTATACGTTATACGTCACACGTTATACGTTACACGTTATGCGTTATACGTTATACGTTATACGTTATACGTTATACGTTATACGTTATACGTTATACGTTTTACCTTATACGTTATACGTTATACGTTATACGTTATGCGTTATACGCTATACGTTATGCGATATAGGTCATACCTTTACGTGATACGTCATACGTTATACGTTATACGTTATACGTTATACGTTATACGTTATACGTTATACGTTATACGTTATACGTTATACGTTATACGTTATACGTTATACGTTGTACGTTATAAGTTATACGTTATACGTTATACGTTATACGTTATACGTTATACGTTATACGTTATACGTTATACGTTAAACGTTATACGTTATACGTTATACGTTATACGATATACGTTATACGTTATACGTTATACGTTGTACGTTATACGTTAAACGTTAGACGTTATATGTTATACGTTATACGTTGTACGTTATACGTTATATGTAATATGTAATACGTTATACGATATACGCTATACGTTATACGTTATACGTTATTCGTTATACGTTATACGTTATACGTTATGCGTTATACGCTATACGTTATGCGATATAGGTCATACCTTTACGTGATACGTCATACGTTATACGTTATACGTTATACGTTATACGTTATACGTTATACGTTATACGTTATACGTTATACGTTATTCGTTATACGTTATACGTTATACGTTATACGTTGTACGTTATAAGTTATACGTTATACGTTATACGTTATACGTTATACGTTATACGTTATACGTTGTACGTTATACGTTAAACGTTATACGTTATACGTTATACGTTATACGATATACGTTATACGTTATACGTTATACGTTGTACGTTATACGTTATACGCTATACGTTATACGTTGTACGTTATGCGTTATACGTTATGCGTTACACGTTATACGTTATACGTTATACGTTATACGTTATACGTTATACGCTATACGTTATTCGTTATACGTTATACGTTATACGTTATACGGTATACGTTATAGGTCATACGTCGTACGTGATACGTCATACGTTATACGTTATACGTTATACGTTATACGTTATACGTTATACGTTTTACGGTATACGTTATGCGTTATACGCTATACGTTATGCGTTATAGGATATACGTTATGCGTTATAGGATATACGTTATTCGTGATACGTTGTACGCTATACGTTATACGTTATACGTTATAGGTTATACGTTATACGTTATACGTTATACGTTATACCTTATACGTGATACGTCATACGTTATACGTTATACGTTATACGTTATACGTTATACGTCATACGTAATACGTTATACGTTGTACGTTATACGTTATACGTTATACGTTATACGGTATACGTTATGCGTTACACGCTATATGTTATGCGTTATAGGATATACGTTATGCGTTATAGAATATACGTTATACGTTATACGTTGTACGTTATACGTTATACGTTATACGTTATACGTTATACGTTATACGTTATACGTTATACGTTATACGTTATACGTTATACGTTATACGTTATACGTTATACGTTATACGTTATACGTTATACGTTATACGTTATACGTTATACGTTATACGTTATACGTTATACGTTATACGTTATACGTTATACTTTATTCGTAATACGTTATACGTTATACGTTATACGTTATTCGTTATAAGTTATACGTTATACGTTATACGTTATACGTTATACGTTATACGTTATACGTTATACGTTATACGTTATGCGTTATACGTTATACGTTATACGTTATACGTTATACGTTATACGTTATACGTTATACGTTATACGTTATACGTTATACGTTATACGTTATACGTTATACGTTATACGTTATACGTTATACGTTATACGTTATACGTTATACGTTAAACTTTATACGTTATACGTTATACGTTATACGTTATACGTTATACGTTATACGTTATACGTTATACGTTATACGTTATACGTTATACGTTATACGTTATACGTTATACGTTATACGTTATACGTTATACGTTATACGTTATACGTTATACGTTATACGTTATACGTTATACGTTATACGTTATACGTTATACGTTATACGTTATACGTTATTCGTTATACGTTATACGTTATACGTTATACGTTATACGTTATACGTTATACGTTATACGTTATACGCTATACGTTATACGTTATACGTTATACGTTATACGTTATACGTTATACGTTATACGTTATACGGTATACGTTATAGGTCATACCTTATACGTGATACGTCATACGTTATACGTTATACGTTATACGTTATACGTTATACGTTATACGTAATACGTTATACGTTGTACGTTATACGTTATACGTTATACGTTATACGGTATACGTTATGCGTTACACGCTATATGTTATGCGTTATAGGATATACGTTATGCGTTATAGAATATACGTTATACGTTATACGTTATACGTTATACGTTATACGTTATACGTTATACGTTATACGTTATACGTTATACGTTATACGTTATACGTTATACGTTATACATTATACGTTATACGATATACGTTATACGTTATACATGAGACGTTATAGGTTATACATAATACATTATACGTTACACGTTATACGTTATACGTTATACGTTATACGTTATACGTCATACGTTATACGCTACACGTTATACGTAATATGTAATACGTCATACGTTCTGCGCTATTCGTTATACGTTCTTCGTTACACGTTATACGTTATACGTTATGCGTTATACGTTATACGTTATACGTTATACGTTATACGTTATACGTTATACGTTATACGTTGTACGTTATACGTTATACGTTATACGTTATACGTTATACGTTATACGTTATACGTTATACGTTATACGTTATACGTTATACGTTATACGTTATACGTTATACGTTATACGTTATACGTTATACGTTACACGTTATACGTTACACGTTATACGTTATACGTTATACGTTATACGTTATACGTTATACGTTATACGTTATACGTTATACATTATACGTTATACGATATACGTTAAACGTTATACATGAGACGTTATAGGTTATACATAATACATTATACGTTACACGTTATACGTTATACGTTATACGTTATACGTTATACGTCATACGTTATACGCTACACGTTATACGTAATATGTAATACGTCATACGTTCTGCGCTATTCGTTATACGTTCTTCGTTACACGTTATACGTTATACGTTATACGTTGTACGTTATACGTTATACGGTATACGTTATGCGTTATACGCTATACGTTATGCGTTATAGGATATACGTTATGCGTTATAGGATATACGTTGTACGTTATACGTTGTACGTTATACGTTATACGTTATACGTTATACGTTATACGTTATAGGTTAAACGTTAGAGGTTATATGTTATACGTTATACGTTGTACGTTGTACGTTGTACGTTATATGTAGTATGTAATACGTTATACGTTATACGCTATACGTTATACGTTACACGTTATACGTTATACGTTATGCGTTATACGTTATGCGTTATACGTTATACGTTATACGTTATACGTTATACGTTATACGTTATACGTTATACGGTATACGTTATGCGTTATACGCTATACGTTATGCGTTTTCGGATATACGTTATACGTTATACGTTGTACGCTATATGTTATACGTTATACGTTATACATTAAACGTTAAACGTTATATGTTATACGTTATACGTCGTACGTTTTACGTTATACGTAATATGTAATACGTTATACGTTATACGTTATACGTTATACGTTATACGTTATACGTTATACGGTATACGTTTTGCGTTACACGCTATACATTATGCGTTATAGGATATACGTTATGCGTTATAGGATATACGTTATGCGTTATAGGATATACGTTATACGTTATACGTTGTACGTTATACGTTTTATGTAATATGTAATACGTTATACGTTATACGTTATACGTTGTACGTTATACGTTTTATGTAATATGTAATACGTTATACGTTATACGTTATACGTTATACGTTATACGTTATACGTTATACGTTATACGATATACGTTATACGTTATACGTTATACGTTATACGTTATACGTTATACGTTAAACGTTATACGTTATACGTTATACGGTATACGTTATGCGTTATACGCTATACGTTATACGTTATACGTTATACGTTATACGTTATACGTTACACGTTATACGTTATACGTTATACGTTATACGTTATACGTTATACGTTATACGTTATACGTTATACGTTATACGTTATACGTTATACGTTATACGTTATACGTTGTACGTTATACGTTGTACGTTATACGTTATACGTTATACGTTATACGTTATACGTTATACGTTTTACGATATACGTTATACGTTATACATGAGACGTTATAGGTTATACATAATACATTATACGTTACACGTTATACGTTATACGTTATACGTTATACGTTATACGTCATACGTTATACGCTACACGTTATACGTAATATGTAATACGTCATACGTTTTACGTTATTCGTTATACGTTCTTCGTTACACGTTATACGTTATACGTTATGAGTTATACGTTATACGTTATACGTTATACGTTATACGTTATACGTTATACGTTATACGTTATACGTTATACGTTATACGTTATACGTTATACGTTATACGTTATACGTTATACGTTATACGTTATACGTTATACGTTATACGTTATACGTTATACGTTATACGTTATACGTTATACGTTATACGTTATACGTTATACGCTATACGTTACACGTTATACGTTATACGTTATACGTTATACGTTATACGTTATACGTTATACGTTATACGTTAAACGTTATACGTTATACGTTCTACGTTATACGTTGTACGTTATACGTTGTACGTTATACGTTATACGTTATACGTTATACGTTATACGTTATACGTTATACGTTATACGATATACGTTATACGTTATACATGAGACGTTATAGGTTATACATAATACATTATACGTTACACGTTATACGTTATACGTTATACGTTATACGTTATACGTTATACGTTATACGTTATACGTTATACGATATACGTTATACGTTATACATGAGACGTTATAGGTTATACATAATACATTATACGTTACACGTTATACGTTATACGTTATACGTTATACGTTATACGTCATACGTTATACGCTACACGTTATACGTAATATGTAATACGTCATACGTTTTACGTTATACGTTATACGTTATACGTTATACGTTATACGTTATACGTTATACGTTATACGTTGTACGTTATACGTTGTACGTTATACGTTATACGTTATACGTTATACGTTATACGTTATACGTTATACGTTATACGATATACGTTATACGTTATACATGAGACGTTATAGGTTATACATAATACATTATACGTTACACGTTATACGTTATACGTTATACGTTATACGTTATACGTCATACGTTATACGCTACACGTTATACGTAATATGTAATACGTCATACGTTTTACGTTATTCGTTATACGTTCTTCGTTACACGTTATACGTTATACGTTATGCGTTATACGTTATACGTTATACGTTATATGTTATACGTTATACGTTACACGTTATACGTTATACGTTATGCGTTATACGTTATGCGTTATACGTTATACGTTATACGTTATACCTTATACGTTATACGTTATACGTTATACGTTATACGTTATACGTTATACGTTATACGTTATACGTTATACGTTATACGTTATACGTTATACGTTATACGTTATACGTTATACGTTATACGTTATACGTTATACGTTATACGTTATACGTTATACGTTATACGTTAGACGTTACACGTTACACGTTATACGTTATACGTTATACGTTATACGTTATACGTTATACGGTATACGTTATGCGTTATACGCTATACGTTATGCGTTATAGGATATACGTTATGCGTTATAGGATATACGTTGTACGTTATACGTTGTACGTTATACGTTATACGTTATACGTTATACGTTATAGGTTAAACGTTAGACGTTATATGTTATACGTTATACGTTGTACGTTGTACGTTATATGTAGTATGTAATACGTTATACGTTATACGCTATACGTTATACGTTACACGTTATACGTTATACGTTATGCGTTATACGTTATGCGTTATACGTTATACGTTATACGTTATACCTTATACGTAATACGTTATACGTTATACGTTATACGTTATACGTTATACGTTATACGTTATACGTTATACGTTATACGTTATACGGTATACGTTACGCGTTATACGCTATACGTTATGCGTTATCGGATATACGTTATACGTTATACGTTGTACGCTATACGTTATACGTTATACGTTATACATTAAACGTTAGACGTTATATGTTATACGTTATACGTCGTACGTTTTACGTTATACGTAATATGTAATACGTTATACGTTATACGTTATACGTTATACGTTATACGTTATACGGTATACGTTTTGCGTTACACGCTATACGTTATGCGTTATAGGATATACTTTATGCGTTATAGGATATACGTTATACGTTATACGTTGTACGTTATACGTTTTATGTAATATGTAATACGTTATACGTTATACGTTATACGTTATACGTTATACGTTATACGATATACGTTATACGTTATACGTTATACGTTATACGTTATACGTTATACGTTAAACGTTATACGTTATACGTTATACGGTATACGTTATGCGTTATACGCTATACGTTATGCGTTATAGGATATACGTCTTGCGTTATAGGATATACGTTATACGTTATACGTTGTACGTTATACGTTATACGTTATACGTTATACGTTATACGTTAAACTTTAGACGTTATATGTTATACGTTATACGTTGTACGTTATACGTTATATGTAATATGTAATACGTAATACGTTATACGTTATACGCTATACGTTATACGTAACACGTTATACGTTATACGATATACGTTATACGTTATACGTTAGACGTTATAGGTTATACGTAATACGCTATACGTTATACGTTATACGTTATACGTTATACGTTATACGTTATAGGTCATACCTTATACGTGATACGTCATACGTTATACGTTATACCTTACACGTTATACGTTATACGTTATACGTTATACGTTATACGTTATACGTTATACGTTATACGTTATACGTTTTACGTTATACGTTATACGTTATACGTTATACGTTATATGTAATACGTTATGCGTTATACGTTATACATTATACGTTATACGATATACGTTATACGTTATACATTAGACGTTATAGGTTATACATAATACATTATACGTTACACATTATACGTTATACGTTATACGTTATACGTTATACGTCATACGTCATACGTTATACGCTACACGTTATACGTTATACGTTATACGTTATACGTTATACGTTATACGTTATACGTTATACGTTATACGTTATACGTTATACGTTATACGTTATACGTTATACGTTATACGTTATACGTTATACGTTATACGTTATACGTTATACGTTATACGTTATACGTTATACGTTATACGTTATACGTTATACGTTATAGGTTATATGTTATACGTTATATTTTATACGTTATACCTTATACGTTATATGTTATACGTTATGCGTTATACGCTATACATTATACGTTATACGATATACGTTCTACGTTATACATGAGTCGTTATAGGTTATACATAATACATTATACGTTACACGTTATGCGTTATACGTTATACGTTATACGTTATACGTCATACGTTATACGCTACACGTTATACGTAATATGTAATACGTCATACGTTTTACGTTATTCGTTATACGTTCTTCGTTACACGTTATACGTTATACGTTATGCGTTATACGTTATACGTTATACGTTATACGTTATACGTTATACGTTATACGTTATACGTTATACGTTATACGTTATACGTTATACGTTATACGTTATACGTTATACGATATACGTTATACGTTATACGTTATACGTTATACGTTAGACGTTATACGTTATACGTTAGACGTTACACGTTACACGTTATACGCTATACGTTATACGTTATACGTTGTACGTTATACGGTATACGTTATGCGTTTGACGCTATACGTTATGCGTTATAGGATATACGTTATGCGTTATAGGACATACGTTATACGTTATACGTTGTACGTTATACGTTATACGTTATACGTTATACGTTATACGTTAAACGTTAGACGTTATATGTTATACGTTATACGTTGTACGTTGTACGTTATATGTATTATGTAATACGTTATCCGTTAAACGTTATACGTTATACGTTACACGTTATACGTTATACGTTATGCGTTATACGTTATACGTTGTACGTTATACGTTATACGTTATACGTTATACGTTATACGTTATACGTTATACGTTATACGTTATACGTTATACGTTATACGTTATACGTTATGCGTTATACGCTATACGTTATGCGTTATAGGTCATACCTTATACGTGATACGTCATACGTTATACGTTATACGTTACAAGTTATACGTTATACGTCATACGTTATACGTTATACGTTATACGTTATACGTTGTACGTTATACGTTATACGTTATACGCTATACGTTATACGTTGTACGTTATGCGTTATACGTTATGCGTTATACGTTATACGTTATACGTTATACGTTATACGTTATACGTTATACGTTATACGTTATACGTTATTCGTTATACGTTATACGTTATACGTTATACGGTATACGTTATAGTTCATACCTCGTACGTGATACGTAATACGTTATACGTTATACGTTATACGTTATACGTTATACGTTATACGTTATACGGTATACGTTATGCGTTATACGCTATACGTTATGCGTTATAGGATATACGTTATGCGTTATAGGATATACGTTATACGTGATACGTTGTACGTTATACGTTATACGTTATACGTTATACGTTATGCGTTATACGTTATACGTTATACGTTATACGTTATACGTTATACGTTATTGGTCATACCTTATACGTGATACGTCATACGTTATACGTTATACGTTACACGTTATACGTTATACGTTATACGTTATACGTTATACGTTATACGTTGTACGTTGTACGTTATATGTAATATGTAATACGTTATCCGTTATACGCTATACGTTATACGTTACACGTTATACGCTATACGTTATGCGTTATAGGATATACGTTATGCGTTATAGGATATACGTTATACGTTATACGTTGTACGTTATACGTTATACGTTATACGTTATACGTTATACGTTATACGTTATACGTTAAACTTTAGACGTTATATGTTATACGTTATACGTTATACGTTATATGTAATATGTAATACGTAATACGTTATAGGTTATACGCTATACGTTATACGTAACACGTTATACGTTATACGATATACGTTATAAGTTATACGTTAGACGTTATAGGTTATACGTAATGCGCTATACGTTATACGTTATACGTTATACGTTATACGTTATACGTTATACGTTATAGGTCATACCTTATACGTGATACGTCATACGTTATACGTTATACGTTACACGTTATACGTTATACGTTATACGTTATACGTTATACGTTATACGTTATACGTTATACGTTATACGTTATACGTTATACGTTATATGTTATACGTTATACTTTATACGTTATACCTTATACGTTATATGTTATACGTTATGCGTTATACGCTATACATTATACGTTATACGATATACGTTCTACGTTATACATGAGACGTTATAGGTTATACATAATACATTAGACGTTACACGTTATACGTTATACGTTAAACGTTAGACGTTATATGTTATACGTTATACGTTGTACGTTGTACGTTATATGTAATATGTAATACGTTATCCGTTATACGCTATACGTTATACGTTACACGTTATACGTTATACGTTATGCGTTATACGTTATACGTTATACGTTATACGTTATACGTTATACGTTATACGTTATACGTTATACGTTATACGTTATACGTTATACGTTATACGTTATACGTTATACGTTATACGTTATACGTTATACGTTATACGGTATACGTTATACTTCATACCTCGTACGTGATACGTAATACGTTATACGTTATACGTTATACGTTATACGTTATACGTTATACGTTATACGGTATACGTTATGCGTTATACGCTATACGTTATGCGTTATAGGATATACGTTATGCGTTATAGGATATACGTTATACGTGATACGTTGTACGTTATACGTTATACGTTATACGTTATACGCTATACGTTATACGTTGTACGTTATGCGTTATACGTTATGCGTTATACGTTATACGTTATACGTTATACGTTATACGTTATACGTTATACGTTATACGTTATACGTTATACGTTATTCGTTATACGTTATACGTTATACGTTATACGGTATACGTTATAGTTCATACCTCGTACGTGATACGTAATACGTTATACGTTATACGTTATACGTTATACGTTATACGTTATACGTTATACGGTATACGTTATGCGTTATACGCTATACGTTATGCGTTATAGGATATACGTTATGCGTTATAGGATATACGTTATACGCGATACGTTGTACGTTATACGTTATACGTTATACGTTATACGTTATACGTTATACGTTACACGTTATACGTTGTACGTTATACGTTATACGTTATACGCTATACGTTATACGTTGTACGTTATGCGTTATACGTTATGCGTTATACGTTATACGTTATACGTCATACGTTATACGTTATACGTTATACGTTATACGTTATACGTTATACGTTATTCGTTATACGTTATACGTTATACGTTATACGGTATACGTTATAGTTCATACCTCGTACGTGATACGTAATACGTTATACGTTATACGTTATACGTTATACGTTATACGTTATACGTTACACGTTATACGCTATACGTTATGCGTTATAGGATATACGTTATGCGTTATAGGATATACGTTATACGTTATACGTTGTACGTTATACGTTATACGTTATACGTTATATGTTATACGTTATACGTTATACGTTATACGTTACACGTTATACGATATACGTTATACGTTATACGTTATACGTTATACGTTATACGTTATACGTTATACGTTATACGTTATACGTTATACGTTATACGTTATACGTTATACGTTAGACGTTATACGTTATACGTTAGACGTTACACGTTACACGTTATACGCTATACGTTATACGTTATACGTTATACGTTATACGTTATACGGTATACGTTATGCGTTATACGCTATACGTTATGCGTTATAGGATATACGTTATGCGTTATAGGATATACGTTATACGTGATACGTTGTACGTTATACGTTATAGGTTATACGTTATACGTTATACGTTATACGTTATACGTTATACGTTATACGTTATACGTTATACGTTATACGTTATTGGTCATACCTTATACGTGATACGTCATACGTTATACGTTATACGTTACACGTTATACGTTATACGTTATACGTTATACGTTATACGTTGTACGTTGTACGTTATATGTAATATGTAATACGTTATCCGTTATACGCTATACGTTATACGTTACACGTTATACGCTATACGTTATGCGTTATAGGAGATACGTTATGCGTTATAGGATATACGTTATACGTTATACGTTGTACGTTATACGTTATACGTTATACGTTATACGTTATACGTTATAGGTCATACCTTATACGTGATACGTCATACGTTATACGTTATACGTTACACGTTATACGTTATACGTTATACGTTATACGTTATACGTTATACGTTATACGTTATACGTTATACGTTATACGTTATACGTTATATGTTATACGTTATACTTTATACGTTATACCTTATACGTTATATGTTATACGTTATGCGTTATACGCTATACATTATACGTTATACGATATACGTTCTACGTTATACATGAGACGTTATAGGTTATACATAATACATTAGACGTTATACGTTATGCGTTATACGTTATACGTTATACGTTATACGTCATACGTTATACGCTACACGTTATACGTAATATGTAATACGTCATACGTTTTACGTTATTCGTTATACGTTCTTCGTTACACGTTATACGTTATACGTTATGCGTTATACGTTATACGTTATACGTTATACGTTATACGTTATACGTTATACGTTATACGTTATACGTTATATGTTATACGTTATACGTTATACGTTATACGTTACACGTTATACGTTATACGTTATACGTTATACGTTATACGTTATACGTTATACGTTATACGTTATACGTTATACGTTAAACGTTAGACGTTATATGTTATACGTTATACGTTGTACGTTGTACGTTGTACGTTATATGTAATATGTAATACGTTATCCGTTATACGCTATACGTTATACGTTACACGTTATACGTTATACGTTATGCGTTATACGTTATACGTTATACGCTATACGTTATACGTTACACGTTATACGCTATACGTTATGCGTTATAGGAGATACGTTATGCGTTATAGGATATACGTTATACGTTATACGTTGTACGTTATACGTTATACGTTATACGTTATGCGTTATACGTTATACGTTATACGCTATACGTTATACGTTACACGTTATACGCTATACGTTATGCGTTATAGGAGATACGTTATGCGTTATAGGATATACGTTATACGTTATACGTTGTACGTTATACGTTACCCGTTATACGTTATACGTTATACGTTATACGTTATACGTTATACGTTATACGTTATACGTTATACGTTATACGTTATACGTTATACGTTATACGTTATACGTTATACGTTAGACGTTATACGTTATACGTTAGACGTTACACGTTACACGTTATACGCTATACGTTATACGTTATACGTTATACGTTATACGTTATACGGTATACGTTATGCGTTATACGCTATACGTTATGCGTTATAGGATATACGTTATGCGTTATAGGATATACGTTATACGTGATACGTTGTACGTTATACGTTATACGTTATACGTTATACGTTATACGTTATACGTTATACGTTATACGTTATACGTTATACGTTATACGTTATACGTTATTGGTCATACCTTATACGTGATACGTCATACGGTATACGTTATACGTTACACGTTATACGTTATACGTTATACGTTATACGTTATACGTTGTACGTTGTACGTTATATGTAATATGTAATACGTTATCCGTTATACGCTATACGTTATACGTTACACGTTATACGCTATACGTTATGCGTTATAGGAGATACGTTATGCGTTATAGGATATACGTTATACGTTATACGTTGTACGTTATACGTTATACGTTATACGTTATACGTTATACGTTATACGTTAAACTTTAGACGTTATATGTTATACGTTATACTTTATACGTTATATGTAATATGTAATACGTAATACGTTATACGTTATACGCTATACGTTATACGTAACACGTTATACGTTATACGATATACGTTATACGTTATACGTTAGACGTTATAGGTTATACGTAATGCGCTATACGTTATACGTTATACGTTATACGTTATACGTTATACGTTATACGTTATAGGTCATACCTTATACGTGATACGTCATACGTTATACGTTATACGTTACACGTTATACGTTATACGTTATACGTTATACGTTATACGTTATACGTTATACGTTATACGTTATACGTTATACGTTATACGTTATATGTTATACGTTATACTTTATACGTTATACCTTATACGTTATATGTTATACGTTATGCGTTATACGCTATACATTATACGTTATACGATATACGTTCTACGTTATACATGAGACGTTATAGGTTATACATAATACATTAGACGTTATACGTTATGCGTTATACGTTATACGTTATACGTTATACGTCATACGTTATACGCTACACGTTATACGTAATATGTAATACGTCATACGTTTTACGTTATTCGTTATACGTTCTTCGTTACACGTTATACGTTATACGTTATGCGTTATACGTTATACGTTATACGTTATACGTTATACGTTATACGTTATACGTTATACGTTATACGTTATATGTTATACGTTATACGTTATACGTTATACGTTACACGTTATACGTTATACGTTATACGTTATACGTTATACGTTATACGTTATACGTTATACGTTATACGTTATACGTTAAACGTTAGACGTTATATGTTATACGTTATACGTTGTACGTTGTACGTTGTACGTTATATGTAATATGTAATACGTTATCCGTTATACGCTATACGTTATACGTTACACGTTATACGTTATACGTTATGCGTTATACGTTATACGTTATACGTTATACGTTATACGTTACACGTTATACGCTATACGTTATGCGTTATAGGAGATACGTTATGCGTTATAGGATATACGTTATACGTTATACGTTGTACGTTATACGTTATACGTTATACGTTATACGTTATACGTTATACGTTAAACTTTAGACGTTATATGTTATACGTTATACGTTATACGTTATATGTAATATGTAATACGTAATACGTTATACGTTATACGCTATACGTTATACGTAACACGTTATACGTTATACGATATACGTTATACGTTATACGTTAGACGTTATAGGTTATACGTAATGCGCTATACGTTATACGTTATACGTTATACGTTATACGTTATACGTTATAGGTCATACCTTATACGTGATACGTCATACGTTATACGTTATACGTTACACGTTATACGTTATACGTTATACGTTATACGTTATACGTTATACGTTATAGGTTATACGTTATACGTTATACGTTATACGTTATACGTTATACGTTATACGTTATACGTTATACGTTATACGTTATACGTTATACGTTATACGTTATTCGTTATACGTTATACGTTATACGTTATACGGTATACGTTATAGTTCATACCTCGTACGTGATACGTAATACGTTATACGTTATACGTTATACGTTATACGTTATACGTTATACGTTATACGGTATACGTTATGCGTTATACGCTATACGTTATGCGTTATAGGATATACGTTATGCGTTATAGGATATACGTTATACGTGATACGTTGTACGTTATACGTTATACGTTATACGTTATACGTTATGCGTTATACGTTATACGTTATACGTTATACGTTATACGTTATACGTTATTGGTCATACCTTATACGTGATACGTCATACGTTATACGTTATACGTTACACGTTATACGTTATACGTTATACGTTATACGTTATACGTTATACGTTATACGTTATACGTTGTACGTTATACGTTATACGTTATACGTTATACGTTATATGTTATACGTTATACGTTATACGTTATACGTTACACGTTATACGTTATACGTTATACGTTATACGTTATACGTTATACGTTATACGTTATACGTTATACGTTATACGTTATACGTTATACGTTATACGTTATACGTTATACGTTATACGTTAGACGTTATACGTTATACGTTAGACGTTACACGTTACACGTTATACGCTATACGTTATACGTTATACGTTATACGTTATACGTTATACGGTATACGTTATGCGTTATACGCTATACGTTATGCGTTATAGGATATACGTTATGCGTTATAGGATATACGTTATACGTGATACGTTGTACGTTATACGTTATACGTTATACGTTATACGTTATACGTTATACGTTATACGTTATACGTTATACGTTATACGTTATACGTTATACGTTATTGGTCATACCTTATACGTGATACGTCATACGTTATACGTTATACGTTACACGTTATACGTTATACGTTATACGTTATACGTTATACGTTGTACGTTGTACGTTATATGTAATATGTAATACGTTATCCGTTATACGCTATACGTTATACGTTACACGTTATACGCTATACGTTATGCGTTATAGGAGATACGTTATGCGTTATAGGATATACGTTATACGTTATACGTTGTACGTTATACGTTATACGTTATACGTTATACGTTATACGTTATACGTTAAACTTTAGACGTTATATGTTATACGTTATACTTTATACGTTATATGTAATATGTAATACGTAATACGTTATACGTTATACGCTATACGTTATACGTAACACGTTATACGTTATACGATATACGTTATACGTTATACGTTAGACGTTGTAGGTTATACGTAATGCGCTATACGTTATACGTTATACGTTATACGTTATACGTTATACGTTATACGTTATAGGTCATACCTTATACGTGATACGTCATACGTTATACGTTATACGTTACACGTTATACGTTATACGTTATACGTTATACGTTATACGTTATACGTTATACGTTATACGTTATACGTTATACGTTATACGTTATATGTTATACGTTATACTTTATACGTTATACCTTATACGTTATATGTTATACGTTATGCGTTATACGCTATACATTATACGTTATACGATATACGTTCTACGTTATACATGAGACGTTATAGGTTATACATAATACATTAGACGTTATACGTTATGCGTTATACGTTATACGTTATACGTTATACGTCATACGTTATACGCTACACGTTATACGTAATATGTAATACGTCATACGTTTTACGTTATTCGTTATACGTTCTTCGTTACACGTTATACGTTATACGTTATGCGTTATACGTTATACGTTATACGTTATACGTTATACGTTATACGTTATACGTTATACGTTATACGTTATATGTTATACGTTATACGTTATACGTTATACGTTACACGTTATACGTTATACGTTATACGTTATACGTTATACGTTATACGTTATACGTTATACGTTATACGTTAAACGTTAGACGTTATATGTTATACGTTATACGTTGTACGTTGTACGTTATATGTAATATGTAATACGTTATCCGTTATACGCTATACGTTATACGTTACACGTTATACGTTATACGTTATGCGTTATACGTTATACGTTATACGTTATACGTTATACGTTATATGTTATACGTTATACGTTATACGTTATACGTTATACGTTATACGTTATACGTTATACGTTATACGTTATACGTTATACGTTATACGTTATACGTTATACGTTATACGTTATACGTTATACGTTATGCGTTATACGCCATACGTTATGCGTTATAGGTCATACCTTATACGTGATACGTCATACGTTATACGTTATACGTTACAAGTTATACGTTATACGTCATACGTTATACGTTATACGTTATACGTTATACGTTATACGTTGTACGTTATACGTTATACGTTATACGCTATACGTTATACGTTGTACGTTATGCGTTATACGTTATGCGTTATACGTTATACGTTATACGTTATACGTTATACGTTATACGTTATACGTTATACGTTATACGTTATTCGTTATACGTTATACGTTATACGTTATACGGTATACGTTATAGTTCATACCTCGTACGTGATACGTAATACGTTATACGTTATACGTTATACGTTATACGTTATATGTTATACGTTATACGTTATACGTTATACGTTACACGTTATAGGTTATACGTTATACGTTATACGTTATACGTTATACGTTATACGTTATACGTTATACGTTAAACGTTAGACGTTATATGTTATACGTTATACGTTGTACGTTGTACGTTGTACGTTATATGTAATATGTAATACTTTATCCGTTATACGCTATACGTTATACGTTACACGTTATACGTTATACGTTATGCGTTATACGTTATACGTTATACGTTATACGTTATACGTTACACGTTATACGCTATACGTTATGCGTTATAGGAGATACGTTATGCGTTATAGGATATACGTTATACGTTATACGTTGTACGTTATACGTTATACGTTATACGTTATACGTTATACGTTATACGTTAAACTTTAGACGTTATATGTTATACGTTATACGTTATACGTTATATGTAATATGTAATACGTAATACGTTATACGTTATACGCTATACGTTATACGTAACACGTTATACGTTATACGATATACGTTATACGTTATACGTTAGACGTTATAGGTTATACGTAATGCGCTATACGTTATACGTTATACGTTATACGTTATACGTTATACGTTATAGGTCATACCTTATACGTGATACGTCATACGTTATACGTTATACGTTACACGTTATACGTTATACGTTATACGTTATACGTTATACGTTATACGTTATACGTTATACGTTATACGTTATACGTTATACGTTATATGTTATATGTTATACGTTATACTTTATACGTTATACCTTATACGTTATATGTTATACGTTATGCGTTATACGCTATACATTATACGTTATACGATATACGTTCTACGTTATACATGAGACGTTATAGGTTATACATAATACATTAGACGTTATACGTTATGCGTTATACGTTATACGTTATACGTTATACGTCATACGTTATACGCTACACGTTATACGTAATATGTAATACGTCATACGTTTTACGTTATTCGTTATACGTTCTTCGTTACACGTTATACGTTATACGTTATGCGTTATACGTTATACGTTATACGTTATACGTTATACGTTATACGTTATACGTTATACGTTATACGTTATATGTTATACGTTATACGTTATACGTTATACGTTACACGTTATACGTTATACGTTATACGTTATACGTTATACGTTATACGTTATACGTTATACGTTATACGTTAAACGTTAGACGTTATATGTTATACGTTATACGTTGTACGTTGTACGTTATATGTAATATGTAATACGTTATCCGTTATACGCTATACGTTATACGTTACACGTTATACGTTATACGTTATGCGTTATACGTTATACGTTATACGTTATACGTTATACGTTATACGTTATACGTTATACGTTATACGTTATACGTTATACGTTATACGTTATACGTTATACGTTATACGTTATACGTTATACGTTATACGTTATACGTTATACGTTATACGTTATACGTTATACGTTATACGTTATGCGTTATACGCCATACGTTATGCGTTATAGGTCATACCTTATACGTGATACGTCATACGTTATACGTTATACGTTACAAGTTATACGTTATACGTCATACGTTATACGTTATACGTTATACGTTATACGTTATACGTTGTACGTTATACGTTATACGTTATACGCTATACGTTATACGTTGTACGTTATGCGTTATACGTTATGCGTTATACGTTATACGTTATACGTTATACGTTATACGTTATACGTTATACGTTATACGTTATACGTTATTCGTTATACGTTATACGTTATACGTTATACGGTATACGTTATAGTTCATACCTCGTACGTGATACGTAATACGTTATACGTTATACGTTATACGTTATACGTTATACGTTATACGTTATACGTTATACGGTATACGTTATGCGTTATACGCTATACGTTATGCGTTATAGGATATACGTTATGCGTTATAGGATATACGTTATACGTGATACGTTGTACGTTATACGTTATACGTTATACGTTATACGTTATACGTTATACGTTACACGTTATACGTTGTACGTTATACGTTATACGTTATACGCTATACGTTATACGTTGTACGTTATGCGTTATACGTTATGCGTTATACGTTATACGTTATACGTTATACGTTATACGTTATACGTTATACGTTATACGTTATACGTTATACGTTATACGTTATTCGTTATACGTTATACGTTATACGTTATACGTTATACGTTATACGGTATACGTTATAGTTCATACCTCGTACGTGATACGTAATACGTTATACGTTATACGTTATACGTTATACGTTATACGTTACACGTTATACGCTGTACGTTATGCGTTATAGGATATACGTTATGCGTTATAGGATATACGTTATACGTTATACGTTGTACGTTATACGTTATACGTTATACGTTATGCGTTATACGTTATACGTTATACGTTATACGTTATACGTTATACGTTATACGTTATACGTTATACGTTATACGTTATACGTTATACGTTATACGTTATACGTTATACGTTATGCGTTATACGCTATACGTTATGCGTTATACGTTATACGTTATACGTTATACGTTATACGTTATACGTTATACGTTATACGTTATACGTTATACGTTATGCGTTATACGCTATACGTTATGCGTTATAGGTCATACCTTATACGTGATACGTCATACGTTATACGTTATACGTTACAAGTTATACGTTATACGTCATACGTTATACGTTATACGTTATACGTTATACGTTGTACGTTATACGTTATACGTTATACGCTATACGTTATACGTTATGCGTTATACGTTATACGTTATACGTTATACGTTATACGTTATACGTTATACGTTATACGTTATACGTTATACGTTATACGTTATACGTTATACGTTATACGTTATACGTTATACGTTATGCGTTATACGCTATACGTTATGCGTTATAGGTCATACCTTATACGTGATACGTCATACGTTATACGTTATACGTTACAAGTTATACGTTATACGTCATACCTTATACGTTATACGTTATACGTTATACGTTATGCGTTATACGCTATACGTTATGCGTTATAGGTCATACCTTATACGTGATACGTCATACGTTATACGTTATACGTTACAAGTTATACGTTATACGTCATACCTTATACGTTATACGTTATACGTTATACGTTGTACGTTATACGTTGTACGTTATACGCTATACGTTATACGTTGTACGTTATGCGTTATACGTTATGCGTTATACGTTATACGTTATACGTTATACGTTATACGTTATACGTTATACGTTATACGTTATACGTTATTCGTTATACGTTATATGTTATACGTTATACGGTATACGTTATAGTTCATACCTCGTACGTGATACGTAATACGTTATACGTTATACGTTATACGTTATACGTTATACGTTATACGTTATACGGTATACGTTATGCGTTATACGCTATACGTTATGCGTTATAGGATATACGTTATGCGTTATAGGATATACGTTATACGTGATACGTTGTACGTTATACGTTATACGTTATACGTTATACGTTATGCGTTATACGTTATACGTTATACGTTATACGTTATACGTTATACGTTATACGTTATTGGTCATACCTTATACGTGATACGTCATACGTTATACGTTATACGTTACACGTTATACGTTATACGTTATACGTTATACGTTATACGTTATACGTTGTACGTTGTACGTTATATGTAATATGTAATACGTTATCCGTTATACGCTATACGTTATACGTTACACGTTATACGCTATACGTTATGCGTTATAGGATATACGTTATGCGTTATAGGATATACGTTATACGTTATACGTTGTACGTTATACGTTATACGTTATACGTTATACGTTATACGTTATACGTTATACGTTAAACTTTAGACGTTATATGTTATACGTTATACGTTATACGTTATATGTAATATGTAATACGTAATACGTTATAGGTTATACGCTATACGTTATACGTAACACGTTATACGTTATACGATATACGTTATACGTTATACGTTAGACGTTATAGGTTATACGTAATGCGCTATACGTTATACGTTATACGTTATACGTTATACGTTATACGTTATACGTTATAGGTCATACCTTATACGTGATACGTCATACGTTATACGTTATACGTTACACGTTATACGTTATACGTTATACGTTATACGTTATACGTTATACGTTATACGTTATACGTTATACGTTATATGTTATACGTTATACTTTATACGTTATACCTTATACGTTATACGTTATACGTTAAACGTTAGACGTTATATGTTATACGTTATACGTTGTACGTTGTACGTTATATGTAATATGTAATACGTTATCCGTTATACGCTATACGTTATACGTTACACGTTATACGTTATACGTTATGCGTTATACGTTATACGTTATGCGTTATACGCTATACATTATACGTTATACGATATACGTTCTACGTTATACATGAGACGTTATAGGTTATACATAATACATTAGACGTTACACGTTATGCGTTATACGTTATACGTTATACGTTATACGTCATACGTTATACGCTACACGTTATACGTAATATGTAATACGTCATACGTTTTACGTTATTCGTTATACGTTCTTCGTTACACGTTATACGTTATACGTTATGCGTTATACGTTATACGTTATACGTTATACGTTATACGTTATACGTTATACGTTATACGTTATACGTTATACGTTATATGTTATACGTTATACGTTATACGTTATACGTTACACGTTATACGTTATACGTTATACGTTATACGTTATACGTTATACGTTATACGTTATACGTTATACGTTATACGTTATACGTTAAACGTTAGACGTTATATGTTATACGTTATACGTTGTACGTTGTACGTTATATGTAATATGTAATACGTTATCCGTTATACGCTATACGTTATACGTTACACGTTATACGTTATACGTTATGCGTTATACGTTATACGTTATACGTTATACGTTATACGTTATACGTTATACGTTATACGTTATACGTTATACGTTATACGTTATACGTTATACGTTATACGTTATACGTTATACGTTATACGTTATACGTTATACGTTATACGGTATACGTTATAGTTCATACCTCGTACGTGATACGTAATACGTTATACGTTATACGTTATACGTTATACGTTATACGTTATACGTTATACGGTATACGTTATGCGTTATACGCTATACGTTATGCGTTATAGGATATACGTTATGCGTTATAGGATATACGTTATACGTGATACGTTGTACGTTATACGTTATACGTTATACGTTATACGCTATACGTTATACGTTGTACGTTATGCGTTATACGTTATGCGTTATACGTTATACGTTATACGTTATACGTTATACGTTATACGTTATACGTTATACGTTATACGTTATTCGTTATACGTTATACGTTATACGTTATACGGTATACGTTATAGTTCATACCTCGTACGTGATACGTAATACGTTATACGTTATACGTTATACGTTATACGTTATACGTTATACGTTATACGGTATACGTTATGCGTTATACGCTATACGTTATGCGTTATAGGATATACGTTATGCGTTATAGGATATACGTTATACGTGATACGTTGTACGTTATACGTTATACGTTATACGTTATACGTTATACGTTATACGTTACACGTTATACGTTGTACGTTATACGTTATACGTTATACGCTATACGTTATACGTTGTACGTTATGCGTTATACGTTATGCGTTATACGTTATACGTTATACGTCATACGTTATACGTTATACGTTATACGTTATACGTTATACGTTATACGTTATACGTTATTCGTTATACGTTATACGTTATACGTTATACGGTATACGTTATAGTTCATACCTCGTACGTGATACGTAATACGTTATACGTTATACGTTATACGTTATACGTTATACGTTATACGTTACACGTTATACGCTATACGTTATGCGTTATAGGATATACGTTATGCGTTATAGGATATACGTTATACGTTATACGTTGTACGTTATACGTTATACGTTATACGTTATACGTTATATGTTATACGTTATACGTTATACGTTATACGATACACGTTATACGTTATACGTTATACGTTATACGTTATACGTTATACGTTATACGTTATACGTTATACGTTATACGTTATACGTTATACGTCATACGTTATACGTTATACGTTATACGTTAGACGTTATACGTTATACGTTAGACGTTACACGTTACACGTTATACGCTATACGTTATACGTTATACGTTATACGTTATACGTTATACGGTATACGTTATGCGTTATACGCTATACGTTATGCGTTATAGGATATACGTTATGCGTTATAGGATATACGTTATACGTGATACGTTGTACGTTATACGTTATACGTTATACGTTATACGTTATACGTTATACGTTATACGTTATACGTTATACGTTATACGTTATACGTTATACGTTATACGTTATTGGTCATACCTTATACGTGATACGTCATACGTTATACGTTATACGTTACACGTTATACGTTATACGTTATACGTTATACGTTATACGTTATACGTTGTACGTTGTACGTTATATGTAATATGTAATACGTTATCCGTTATACGCTATACGTTATACGTTACACGTTATACGCTATACGTTATGCGTTATAGGAGATACGTTATGCGTTATAGGATATACGTTATACGTTATACGTTGTACGTTATACGTTATACGTTATACGTTATACGTTATACGTTATACGTTAAACTTTAGACGTTATATGTTATACGTTATACTTTATACGTTATATGTAATATGTAATACGTAATACGTTATACGTTATACGCTATACGTTATACGTAACACGTTATACGTTATACGATATACGTTATACGTTATACGTTAGACGTTATAGGTTATACGTAATGCGCTATACGTTATACGTTATACGTTATACGTTATACGTTATACGTTATACGTTATAGGTCATACCTTATACGTGATACGTCATACGTTATACGTTATACGTTACACGTTATACGTTATACGTTATACGTTATACGTTATACGTTATACGTTATACGTTATACGTTATACGTTATACGTTATACGTTATACGTTATATGTTATACGTTATACTTTATACGTTATACCATATACGTTATATGTTATACGTTATGCGTTATACGCTATACATTATACGTTATACGATATACGTTCTACGTTATACATGAGACGTTATAGGTTATACATAATACATTAGACGTTATACGTTATGCGTTATACGTTATACGTTATACGTTATACGTCATACGTTATACGCTACACGTTATACGTAATATGTAATACGTCATACGTTTTACGTTATTCGTTATACGTTCTTCGTTACACGTTATACGTTATACGTTATGCGTTATACGTTATACGTTATAGGTTATACGTTATACGTTATACGTTATACGTTATACGTTATACGTTATATGTTATACGTTATACGTTATACGTTATACGTTACACGTTATACGTTATACGTTATACGTTATACGTTATACGTTACACGTTATACGTTATACGTTATACGTTAAACGTTAGACGTTATATGTTATACGTTATACGTTGTACGTTGTACGTTGTACGTTATATGTAATATGTAATACGTTATCCGTTATACGCTATACGTTATACGTTACACGTTATACGTTATACGTTATGCGTTATACGTTATACGTTATACGTTATACGTTATACGTTACACGTTATACGCTATACGTTATGCGTTATAGGAGATACGTTATGCGTTATAGGATATACGTTATACGTTATACGTTGTACGTTATACGTTATACGTTATACGTTATACGTTATACGTTATATGTTAAACTTTAGACGTTATATGTTATACGTTATACGTTATACGTTATATGTAATATGTAATACGTAATACGTTATACGTTATACGCTATACGTTATACGTAACACGTTATACGTTATACGATATACGTTATACGTTATACGTTAGACGTTATAGGTTATACGTAATGCGCTATACGTTATACGTTATACGTTATACGTTATACGTTATACGTTATAGGTCATACCTTATACGTGATACGTCATACGTTATACGTTATACGTTACACGTTATACGTTATACGTTATACGTTATACGTTATACGTTATACGTTATACGGTTATACGTTATACGTTATACGTTATACGTTATACGTTATATGTTATACGTTATACTTTATACGTTATACCTTATACGTTATATGTTATACGTTATGCGTTATACGCTATACATTATACGTTATACGATATACGTTCTACGTTATACATGAGACGTTATAGGTTATACATAATACATTAGACGTTATACGTTATGCGTTATACGTTATACGTTATACGTTATACGTCATACGTTATACGCTACACGTTATACGTAATATGTAATACGTCATACGTTTTACGTTATTCGTTATACGTTCTTCGTTACACGTTATACGTTATACGTTATGCGTTATACGTTATACGTTATACGTTATACGTTATACGTTATACGTTATACGTTATACGTTATACGTTATACGTTATATGTTATACGTTATACGTTATACGTTATACGTTACACGTTATACGTTATACGTTATACGTTATACGTTATACGTTATACGTTATACGTTATACGTTATACGTTAAACGTTAGACGTTATATGTTATACGTTATACGTTGTACGTTGTACGTTATATGTAATATGTAATACGTTATCCGTTATACGTCATACGTTATACGTTATACGTTACAAGTTATACGTTATACGTCATACGTTATACGTTATACGTTATACGTTATACGTTATACGTTATACGTTATACGTTATACGTTATGCGTTATACGCCATACGTTATGCGTTATAGGTCATACCTTATACGTGATACGTCATACGTTGTACGTTATACGTTACAAGTTATACGTTATACGTCATACGTTATACGTTATACGTTATACGTTATACG
The DNA here is from genome assembly GCF_051014685.1 of Ptiloglossa arizonensis. NCBI lineage: Eukaryota > Metazoa > Arthropoda > Insecta > Hymenoptera > Colletidae > Ptiloglossa > Ptiloglossa arizonensis. Next base: position 491,405 of record NW_027478420.1, on the reverse strand, counting down.
TTATACGTTGTACGTTATACGTTATACGTTATACGCTATACGTTATACGTTGTACGTTATGCGTTATACGTTATGCGTTATACGTTATACGTTATACGTTATACGTTATACGTTATACGTTATACGTTATACGTTATACGTTATTCGTTATACGTTATACGTTATACGTTATACGGTATACGTTATAGTTCATACCTCGTACGTGATACGTAATACGTTATACGTTATACGTTATACGTTATACGTTATACGTTATACGTTATACGTTATACGTTATACGGTATACGTTATGCGTTATACGCTATACGTTATGCGTTATAGGATATATGTTATGCGTTATAGGATATACGTTATACGTGATACGTTGTACGTTATACGTTATACGTTATACGTTATACGTTATACGTTATACGTTACACGTTATACGTTGTACGTTATACGTTATACGTTATACGCTATACGTTATACGTTGTACGTTATGCGTTATACGTTATGCGTTATACGTTATACGTTATACGTTATACGTTATACGTTATACGTTATACGTTATACGTTATACGTTATACGTTATTCGTTATACGTTATACGTTATCCGTTATACGCTATACGTTATACGTTACACGTTATACGCTATACGTTATGCGTTATACGCCATACGTTATGCGTTATAGGTCATACCTTATACGTGATACGTCATACGTTATACGTTATACGTTACAAGTTATACGTTATACGTCATACGTTATACGTTATACGTTATACGTTATACGTTATACGTTGTACGTTATACGTTATACGTTATACGCTATACGTTATACGTTGTACGTTATGCGTTATACGTTATGCGTTATACGTTATACGTTATACGTTATACGTTATACGTTATACGTTATACGTTATACGTTATACGTTATTCGTTATACGTTATACGTTATACGTTATACGGTATACGTTATAGTTCATACCTCGTACGTGATACGTAATACGTTATACGTTATACGTTATACGTTATACGTTATACGTTATACGTTATACGTTATACGGTATACGTTATGCGTTATACGCTATACGTTATGCGTTATAGGATATACGTTATGCGTTATAGGATATACGTTATACGTGATACGTTGTACGTTGTACGTTATACGTTATACGTTATACGTTATACGTTATACGTTACACGTTATACGTTGTACGTTATACGTTATACGTTATACGCTATACGTTATACGTTGTACGTTATACGTTATACGTTATACGTTATACGTTATACGTTATTCGTTATACGTTATACGTTATACGTTATACGTTATACGGTATACGTTATAGTTCATACCTCGTACGTGATACGTAATACGTTATACGTTATACGTTATACGTTATACGTTATACGTTATACGTTATACGTTATACGTTATACGGTATACGTTATGCGTTATACGCTATACGTTATGCGTTATAGGATATACGTTATGCGTTATAGGATATACGTTATACGTGATACGTTGTACGTTATACGTTTTACGTTATACGTTATACGTTATACGTTATACGTTACACGTTATACGTTGTACGTTATACGTTATACGTTATACGCTATACGTTATACGTTGTACGTTATGCGTTATACGTTATGCGTTATACGTTATACGTTATACGTTATACGTTATACGTTATACGTTATACGTTATACGTTATACGTTATACGTTATACGTTATACGTTATTCGTTATACGTTATACGTTATACGTTATACGGTATACGTTATAGTTCATACCTCGTACGTGATACGTAATACGTTATACGTTATACGTTATACGTTATACGTTATACGTTACACGTTATACGCTATACGTTATGCGTTATAGGATATACGTTATGCGTTATAGGATATACGTTATACGTTATACGTTGTACGTTATACGTTATACGTTATACGTTATGCGTTATACGTTATACGTTATACGTTATACGTTATACGTTATACGTTATACGTTATACGTTATTCGTTATACGTTATACGTTATACGTTATACGTTATACGTTATACGTTATACGTTATGCGTTATACGCTATACGTTATGCATTATACGTTATACGTTATACGTTATACGTTATACGTTATACGTTATACGTTATACGTTATACGTTATACGTTATGCGTTATACGCTATACGTTATGCGTTATAGGTCATACCTTATACGTGATACGTCATACGTTATACGTTATACGTTACAAGTTATACGTTATACGTCATACGTTATACGTTATACGTTATACGTTATACGTTGTACGTTATACGTTATACGTTATACGCTATACGTTATACGTTGTACGTTATGCGTTATACGTTATGCGTTATACGTTATACGTTATACGTTATACGTTATACGTTATACGTTATACGTTATACGTTATACGTTATTCGTTATACGTTATACGTTATACGTTATACGGTATACGTTATAGTTCATACCTCGTACGTGATACGTAATACGTTATACGTTATACGTTATACGTTATACGTTATGCGTTACACGTTATACGTTATACGGTACACGTTATGCGTTATACGCTATACGTTATGCGTTATAGGATATACGTTATGCGTTATAGGATATACGTTATACGTGATACGTTGTACGTTATACGTTATACGTTATACGTTATACGTTATACGTTATACGTTATACGTTATACGTTATACGTTATACGTTATACGTTATACGTTATACGTTATACGTTATACGTTATTGGTCATACCTTATACGTGATACGTCATACGTTATACGTTATACGTTACACGTTATACGTTATACGTTATACGTTATACGTTATACGTTGTACGTTGTACGTTATATGTAATATGTAATACGTTATCCGTTATACGCTATACGTTATACGTTACACGTTATACGCTATACGTTATGCGTTATAGGATATACGTTATGCGTTATAGGATATACGTTATACGTTATACGTTGTACGTTATACGTTATACGTTATACGTTATACGTTATACGTTATACGTTAAACTTTAGACGTTATATGTTATACGTTATACGTTATACGTTATATGTAATATGTAATACGTAATACGTTATACGTTATACGCTATACGTTATACGTAACACGTTATACGTTATACGATATACGTTATACGTTATACGTTAGACGTTATAGGTTATACGTAATGCGCTATACGTTATACGTTATACGTTATACGTTATACGTTATACGTTATAGGTCATACCTTATCCGTGATGCGTCATACGTTATACGTTATACGTTACACGTTATACGTTATACGTTATACGTTATACGTTATACGTTATACGTTATACGTTATACGTTATACGTTATACGTTATACGTTATACGTTATACGTTATATGTTATACGTTATACTTTATACGTTATACCTTATACGTTATATGTTATACGTTATGCGTTATACGCTATACATTATACGTTATACGATATACGTTCTACGTTATACATGAGACGTTATAGGTTATACATAATACATTAGACGTTACACGTTATGCGTTATACGTTATACGTTATACGATATACGTCATACGTTATACGCTACACGTTATACGTAATATTTAATACGTCATACGTTTTACGTTATTCGTTATACGTTCTTCGTTACACGTTATACGTTATACGTTATGCGTTATACGTTATACGTTATACGTTATACGTTATACGTTATACGTTATACGTTATACGTTATACGTTATACGTTATATGTTATACGTTATACGTTATACGTTATACGTTACACGTTATACGTTATACGTTATACGTTATACGTTATACGGTATACGTTATAGTTCATACCTCGTACGTGATACGTAATACGTTATACGTTATACGTTATACGTTATACGTTATACGTTATACGTTATACGTTATACGGTATACGTTATGCGTTATACGCTATACGTTATGCGTTATAGGATATACGTTATGCGTTATAGGATATACGTTATACGTGATACGTTGTACGTTATACGTTATACGTTATACGTTATACGTTATACGTTATACGTTATACGTTATACGTTATACGTTATTCGTTATACGTTATACGTTATACGTTATACGGTATACGTTATAGATCATACCTCGTACGTGATACGTCATACGTCATACGTTATACGTTATACGTTATACGTTATACGTTATACGTTATACGTTATACGGTATACGTTATGCGTTATACGCTATACGTTATGCGTTATAGGATATACGTTATGCGTTATAGGATATACGTTATACGTGATACGTTGTACGTTATACGTTATACGTTATACGTTTTACGTTATACGTTATACGTTATACGTTATACGTTGTACGTTGTACGTTATGCGTTAAACGTTAGACGTTATATGTTATACGTTATACGTTATACGGTATACGTTATGCGTTATACGCTATACGTTATGCGTTATAGGATATACGTTATGCGTTATACGTTATACGTTATACGTTATACGTTATACGGTATACGTTATGCGTTATACGCTATACGTTATGCGTTATAGGATATACGTTATGCGTTATAGGATATACGTTATACGTGATACGTTGTACGTTATACGTTATACGTTATACGTTATACGTTATACGTTATACGTTATACGTTATACGTTATACGTTATTCGTTATACGTTATACGTTATACGTTATACGGTATACGTTATAGATCATACCTCGTACGTGATACGTCATACGTCATACGTTATACGTTATACGTTATACGTTATACGTTATACGTTATACGTTATACGGTATACGTTATGCGTTATACGCTATACGTTATGCGTTATAGGATATACGTTATGCGTTATAGGATATACGTTATACGTGATACGTTGTACGTTATACGTTATACGTTATACGTTTTACGTTATACGTTATACGTTATACGTTATACGTTGTACGTTGTACGTTATGCGTTAAACGTTAGACGTTATATGTTATACGTTATACGTTATACGTTATACGTTATACGTTATACGTTATACGTTATACGTTATACGTTATACGTTATACGTTATACGTTATACGTTATACGTTATACGTTATACGTTATACGTTATACGTTATACGTTATACGTTATACGTTATACGTTATACTTTATTCGTTATACGTTATACGTTATACGTTATTCGTTATACGTTATACGTTATACGTTATACGTTATACGTTATACGTTATACGTTATACGTTGTACGTTGTACGTTATGCGTTAAACGTTAGACGTTATATGTTATACGTTATACGTTATACGTTATACGTTATACGTTATACGTTATACGTTATACGTTATACGTTATACGTTATACGTTATACGTTATACGTTGTACGTTATGCGTTAAACGTTAGACGTTATATGTTATACGTTATACGTTATACGTTATACGTTTGACGTTATACGTTATACGTTATACGTTATACGTTATACGTTATACGTTATACGTTATACGTTATACGTTATACGTTATACTTTATTCGTTATACGTTATACGTTATACGTTATTCGTTATACGTTATACGTTATACGTTATACGTTAAACGTTATGCGTTAAACGTTAGACGTTATATGTTATACGTTATACGTTATACGTTATACGTTTGACGTTATACGTTATACGTTATACGTTATACGTTATACGTTATACGTTATACGTTATACGTTATACGTTATATGTTATACGTTATACGTTATACGTTATACGTTACACGTTATACGTTATACGTTATACGTTATACGTTATACGTTATACGTTATACGTTATACGTTATACGTTAAACGTTAGACGTTATATGTTATACGTTATACGTTGTACGTTGTACGTTATATGTAATATGTAATACGTTATCCGTTATACGTCATACGTTATACGTTATACGTTACAAGTTATACGTTATACGTCATACGTTATACGTTATACGTTATACGTTATACGTTATACGTTATACGTTATACGTTATACGTTATGCGTTATACGCCATACGTTATGCGTTATAGGTCATACCTTATACGTGATACGTCATACGTTGTACGTTATACGTTACAAGTTATACGTTATACGTCATACGTTATACGTTATACGTTATACGTTATACGTTATACGTTATACGTTGTACGTTATACGTTATACGTTATACGCTATACGGTATACGTTATAGTTCATACCTCGTACGTGATACGTAATACGTTATACGTTATACGTTATACGTTATACGTTATACGTTATACGTTATACGTTATACGGTATACGTTATGCGTTATACGCTATACGTTATGCGTTATAGGATATACGTTATGCGTTATAGGATATACGTTATACGTGATACGTTGTACGTTATACGTTATACGTTATACGTTATACGTTATACGTTATACGTTACACGTTATACGTTGTACGTTATACGTTATACGTTATACGCTATACGTTATACGTTGTACGTTATACGTTATACGTTATACGTTATACGTTATACGTTATTCGTTATACGTTATACGTTATACGTTATACGTTATACGGTATACGTTATAGTTCATACCTCGTACGTGATACGTAATACGTTATACGTTATACGTTATACGTTATACGTTATACGTTATACGTTATACGTTATACGTTATACGGTATACGTTATGCGTTATACGCTATACGTTATGCGTTATAGGATATACGTTATGCGTTATAGGATATACGTTATACGTGATACGTTGTACGTTATACGTTTTACGTTATACGTTATACGTTATACGTTATACGTTACACGTTATACGTTGTACGTTATACGTTATACGTTATACGCTATACGTTATACGTTGTACGTTATGCGTTATACGTTATGCGTTATACGTTATACGTTATACGTTATACGTTATACGTTATACGGTATACGTTATAGTTCATACCTCGTACGTGATACGTAATACGTTATACGTTATACGTTATACGTTATACGTTATACGTTACACGTTATACGCTATACGTTATGCGTTATAGGATATACGTTATGCGTTATAGGATATACGTTATACGTTATACGTTGTACGTTATACGTTATACGTTATACGTTATGCGTTATACGTTATACGTTATACGTTATACGTTATACGTTATACGTTATACGTTATACGTTATTCGTTATACGTTATACGTTATACGTTATACGTTATACGTTATACGTTATACGTTATGCGTTATACGCTATACGTTATGCATTATACGTTATACGTTATACGTTATACGTTATACGTTATACGTTATACGTTATACGTTATACGTTATACGTTATGCGTTATACGCTATACGTTATGCGTTATAGGTCATACCTTATACGTGATACGTCATACGTTATACGTTATACGTTACAAGTTATACGTTATACGTCATACGTTATACGTTATACGTTATACGTTATACGTTGTACGTTATACGTTATACGTTATACGCTATACGTTATACGTTGTACGTTATGCGTTATACGTTATGCGTTATACGTTATACGTTATACGTTATACGTTATACGTTATACGTTATACGTTATACGTTATACGTTATTCGTTATACGTTATACGTTATACGTTATACGGTATACGTTATAGTTCATACCTCGTACGTGATACGTAATACGTTATACGTTATACGTTATACGTTATACGTTATGCGTTACACGTTATACGTTATACGGTACACGTTATGCGTTATACGCTATACGTTATGCGTTATAGGATATACGTTATGCGTTATAGGATATACGTTATACGTGATACGTTGTACGTTATACGTTATACGTTATACGTTATACGTTATACGTTATACGTTATACGTTATACGTTATACGTTATACGTTATACGTTATACGTTATACGTTATACGTTATACGTTATTGGTCATACCTTATACGTGATACGTCATACGTTATACGTTATACGTTACACGTTATACGTTATACGTTATACGTTATACGTTATACGTTGTACGTTGTACGTTATATGTAATATGTAATACGTTATCCGTTATACGCTATACGTTATACGTTACACGTTATACGCTATACGTTATGCGTTATAGGATATACGTTATGCGTTATAGGATATACGTTATACGTTATACGTTGTACGTTATACGTTATACGTTATACGTTATACGTTATACGTTATACGTTAAACTTTAGACGTTATATGTTATACGTTATACGTTATACGTTATATGTAATATGTAATACGTAATACGTTATACGTTATACGCTATACGTTATACGTAACACGTTATACGTTATACGATATACGTTATACGTTATACGTTAGACGTTATAGGTTATACGTAATGCGCTATACGTTATACGTTATACGTTATACGTTATACGTTATACGTTATAGGTCATACCTTATACGTGATGCGTCATACGTTATACGTTATACGTTACACGTTATACGTTATACGTTATACGTTATACGTTATACGTTATACGTTATACGTTATACGTTATACGTTATACGTTATACGTTATACGTTATACGTTATATGTTATACGTTATACTTTATACGTTATACCTTATACGTTATATGTTATACGTTATGCGTTATACGCTATACATTATACGTTATACGATATACGTTCTACGTTATACATGAGACGTTATAGGTTATACATAATACATTAGACGTTACACGTTATGCGTTATACGTTATACGTTATACGATATACGTCATACGTTATACGCTACACGTTATACGTAATATTTAATACGTCATACGTTTTACGTTATTCGTTATACGTTCTTCGTTACACGTTATACGTTATACGTTATGCGTTATACGTTATACGTTATACGTTATACGTTATACGTTATACGTTATACGTTATACGTTATACGTTATACGTTATATGTTATACGTTATACGTTATACGTTATACGTTACACGTTATACGTTATACGTTATACGTTATACGTTATACGGTATACGTTATAGTTCATACCTCGTACGTGATACGTAATACGTTATACGTTATACGTTATACGTTATACGTTATACGTTATACGTTATACGTTATACGGTATACGTTATGCGTTATACGCTATACGTTATGCGTTATAGGATATACGTTATGCGTTATAGGATATACGTTATACGTGATACGTTGTACGTTATACGTTATACGTTATACGTTATACGTTATACGTTATACGTTATACGTTATACGTTATACGTTATTCGTTATACGTTATACGTTATACGTTATACGGTATACGTTATAGATCATACCTCGTACGTGATACGTCATACGTCATACGTTATACGTTATACGTTATACGTTATACGTTATACGTTATACGTTATACGGTATACGTTATGCGTTATACGCTATACGTTATGCGTTATAGGATATACGTTATGCGTTATAGGATATACGTTATACGTGATACGTTGTACGTTATACGTTATACGTTATACGTTTTACGTTATACGTTATACGTTATACGTTATACGTTGTACGTTGTACGTTATGCGTTAAACGTTAGACGTTATATGTTATACGTTATACGTTATACGGTATACGTTATGCGTTATACGCTATACGTTATGCGTTATAGGATATACGTTATGCGTTATACGTTATACGTTATACGTTATACGTTATACGGTATACGTTATGCGTTATACGCTATACGTTATGCGTTATAGGATATACGTTATGCGTTATAGGATATACGTTATACGTGATACGTTGTACGTTATACGTTATACGTTATACGTTATACGTTATACGTTATACGTTATACGTTATACGTTATACGTTATTCGTTATACGTTATACGTTATACGTTATACGGTATACGTTATAGATCATACCTCGTACGTGATACGTCATACGTCATACGTTATACGTTATACGTTATACGTTATACGTTATACGTTATACGTTATACGGTATACGTTATGCGTTATACGCTATACGTTATGCGTTATAGGATATACGTTATGCGTTATAGGATATACGTTATACGTGATACGTTGTACGTTATACGTTATACGTTATACGTTTTACGTTATACGTTATACGTTATACGTTATACGTTGTACGTTGTACGTTATGCGTTAAACGTTAGACGTTATATGTTATACGTTATACGTTATACGTTATACGTTATACGTTATACGTTATACGTTATACGTTATACGTTATACGTTATACGTTATACGTTATACGTTATACGTTATACGTTATACGTTATACGTTATACGTTATACGTTATACGTTATACGTTATACGTTATACTTTATTCGTTATACGTTATACGTTATACGTTATTCGTTATACGTTATACGTTATACGTTATACGTTATACGTTATACGTTATACGTTATACGTTGTACGTTGTACGTTATGCGTTAAACGTTAGACGTTATATGTTATACGTTATACGTTATACGTTATACGTTATACGTTATACGTTATACGTTATACGTTATACGTTATACGTTATACGTTATACGTTATACGTTATACGTTGTACGTTATGCGTTAAACGTTAGACGTTATATGTTATACGTTATACGTTATACGTTATACGTTTGACGTTATACGTTATACGTTATACGTTATACGTTATACGTTATACGTTATACGTTATACGTTATACGTTATACGTTATACTTTATTCGTTATACGTTATACGTTATACGTTATTCGTTATACGTTATACGTTATACGTTATACGTTAAACGTTATGCGTTAAACGTTAGACGTTATATGTTATACGTTATACGTTATACGTTATACGTTTGACGTTATACGTTATACGTTATACGTTATACGTTATACGTTATACGTTATACGTTATACGTTATACGTTATATGTTATACGTTATACGTTATACGTTATACGTTACACGTTATACGTTATACGTTATACGTTATACGTTATACGTTATACGTTATACGTTATACGTTATACGTTAAACGTTAGACGTTATATGTTATACGTTATACGTTGTACGTTGTACGTTATATGTAATATGTAATACGTTATCCGTTATACGTCATACGTTATACGTTATACGTTACAAGTTATACGTTATACGTCATACGTTATACGTTATACGTTATACGTTATACGTTATACGTTATACGTTATACGTTATACGTTATGCGTTATACGCCATACGTTATGCGTTATAGGTCATACCTTATACGTGATACGTCATACGTTGTACGTTATACGTTACAAGTTATACGTTATACGTCATACGTTATACGTTATACGTTATACGTTATACGTTATACGTTGTACGTTATACGTTATACGTTATACGCTATACGTTATACGTTGTACGTTATGCGTTATACGTTATGCGTTATACGTTATACGTTATACGTTATACGTTATACGTTATACGTTATACGTTATACGTTATACGTTATTCGTTATACGTTATACGTTATACGTTATACGGTATACGTTATAGTTCATACCTCGTACGTGATACGTAATACGTTATACGTTATACGTTATACGTTATACGTTATACGTTATACGTTATACGTTATACGTTATACGGTATACGTTATGCGTTATACGCTATACGTTATGCGTTATAGGATATATGTTATGCGTTATAGGATATACGTTATACGTGATACGTTGTACGTTATACGTTATACGTTATACGTTATACGTTATACGTTATACGTTACACGTTATACGTTGTACGTTATACGTTATACGTTATACGCTATACGTTATACGTTGTACGTTATGCGTTATACGTTATGCGTTATACGTTATACGTTATACGTTATACGTTATACGTTATACGTTATACGTTATACGTTATGCGTTATACGTTATTCGTTATACGTTATACGTTATCCGTTATACGCTATACGTTATACGTTACACGTTATACGCTATACGTTATGCGTTATACGCCATACGTTATGCGTTATAGGTCATACCTTATACGTGATACGTCATACGTTATACGTTATACGTTACAAGTTATACGTTATACGTCATACGTTATACGTTATACGTTATACGTTATACGTTATACGTTGTACGTTATACGTTATACGTTATACGCTATACGTTATACGTTGTACGTTATGCGTTATACGTTATGCGTTATACGTTATACGTTATACGTTATACGTTATACGTTATACGTTATACGTTATACGTTATACGTTATTCGTTATACGTTATACGTTATACGTTATACGGTATACGTTATAGTTCATACCTCGTACGTGATACGTAATACGTTATACGTTATACGTTATACGTTATACGTTATACGTTATACGTTATACGTTATACGGTATACGTTATGCGTTATACGCTATACGTTATGCGTTATAGGATATACGTTATGCGTTATAGGATATACGTTATACGTGATACGTTGTACGTTATACGTTATACGTTATACGTTATACGTTATACGTTATACGTTACACGTTATACGTTGTACGTTATACGTTATACGTTATACGCTATACGTTATACGTTGTACGTTATACGTTATACGTTATACGTTATACGTTATACGTTATTCGTTATACGTTATACGTTATACGTTATACGTTATACGGTATACGTTATAGTTCATACCTCGTACGTGATACGTAATACGTTATACGTTATACGTTATACGTTATACGTTATACGTTATACGTTATACGTTATACGTTATACGGTATACGTTATGCGTTATACGCTATACGTTATGCGTTATAGGATATACGTTATGCGTTATAGGATATACGTTATACGTGATACGTTGTACGTTATACGTTTTACGTTATACGTTATACGTTATACGTTATACGTTACACGTTATACGTTGTACGTTATACGTTATACGTTATACGCTATACGTTATACGTTGTACGTTATGCGTTATACGTTATGCGTTATACGTTATACGTTATACGTTATACGTTATACGTTATACGTTATACGTTATACGTTATACGTTATACGTTATACGTTATACGTTATTCGTTATACGTTATACGTTATACGTTATACGGTATACGTTATAGTTCATACCTCGTACGTGATACGTAATACGTTATACGTTATACGTTATACGTTATACGTTATACGTTACACGTTATACGCTATACGTTATGCGTTATAGGATATACGTTATGCGTTATAGGATATACGTTATACCTTATACGTTATATGTTATACGTTATACTTTATACGTTATACCTTATACGTTATATGTTATACGTTATGCGTTATACGCTATACATTATACGTTATACGATATACGTTCTACGTTATACATGAGACGTTATAGGTTATACATAATACATTAGACGTTACACGTTATGCGTTATACGTTATACGTTATACGTTATACGTCATACGTTATACGCTACACGTTATACGTAATATTTAATACGTCATACGTTTTACGTTATTCGTTATACGTTCTTCGTTACACGTTATACGTTATACGTTATGCGTTATACGTTATACGTTATACGTTATACGTTATACGTTATACGTTATACGTTATACGTTATACGTTATACGTTATATGTTATACGTTATACGTTATACGTTATACGTTACACGTTATACGTTATACGTTATACGTTATACGTTATACGGTATACGTTATAGTTCATACCTCGTACGTGATACGTAATACGTTATACGTTATACGTTATACGTTATACGTTATACGTTATACGTTATACGTTATACGGTATACGTTATGCGTTATACGCTATACGTTATGCGTTATAGGATATACGTTATGCGTTATAGGATATACGTTATACGTGATACGTTGTACGTTATACGTTATACGTTATACGTTATACGTTATACGTTATACGTTATACGTTATACGTTATACGTTATTCGTTATACGTTATACGTTATACGTTATACGGTATACGTTATAGATCATACCTCGTACGTGATACGTCATACGTCATACGTTATACGTTATACGTTATACGTTATACGTTATACGTTATACGTTATACGGTATACGTTATGCGTTATACGCTATACGTTATGCGTTATAGGATATACGTTATGCGTTATAGGATATACGTTATACGTGATACGTTGTACGTTATACGTTATACGTTATACGTTTTACGTTATACGTTATACGTTATACGTTATACGTTGTACGTTGTACGTTATGCGTTAAACGTTAGACGTTATATGTTATACGTTATACGTTATACGGTATACGTTATGCGTTATACGCTATACGTTATGCGTTATAGGATATACGTTATGCGTTATACGTTATACGTTATACGTTATACGTTATACGGTATACGTTATGCGTTATACGCTATACGTTATGCGTTATAGGATATACGTTATGCGTTATAGGATATACGTTATACGTGATACGTTGTACGTTATACGTTATACGTTATACGTTATACGTTATACGTTATACGTTATACGTTATACGTTATACGTTATTCGTTATACGTTATACGTTATACGTTATACGGTATACGTTATAGATCATACCTCGTACGTGATACGTCATACGTCATACGTTATACGTTATACGTTATACGTTATACGTTATACGTTATACGTTATACGTTATACGGTATACGTTATGCGTTATACGCTATACGTTATGCGTTATAGGATATACGTTATGCGTTATAGGATATACGTTATACGTGATACGTTGTACGTTATACGTTATACGTTATACGTTTTACGTTATACGTTATACGTTATACGTTATACGTTGTACGTTGTACGTTATGCGTTAAACGTTAGACGTTATATGTTATACGTTATACGTTATACGTTATACGTTATACGTTATACGTTATACGTTATACGTTATACGTTATACGTTATACGTTATACGTTATACGTTATACGTTATACGTTATACGTTATACGTTATACGTTATACGTTATACGTTATACGTTATACGTTATACGTTATACTTTATTCGTTATACGTTATACGTTATACGTTATTCGTTATACGTTATACGTTATACGTTATACGTTATACGTTATACGTTATACGTTATACGTTGTACGTTGTACGTTATGCGTTAAACGTTAGACGTTATATGTTATACGTTATACGTTATACGTTATACGTTATACGTTATACGTTATACGTTATACGTTATACGTTATACGTTATACGTTATACGTTATACGTTGTACGTTATGCGTTAAACGTTAGACGTTATATGTTATACGTTATACGTTATACGTTATACGTTTGACGTTATACGTTATACGTTATACGTTATACGTTATACGTTATACGTTATACGTTATACGTTATACGTTATACGTTATACTTTATTCGTTATACGTTATACGTTATACGTTATTCGTTATACGTTATACGTTATACGTTATACGTTAAACGTTATACGTTATACGTTATTCGTAATACGTTATACGTTATACGTTAAACGTTATACGTTATACGTTATTCGTTATACGTTATATGTTATACGTTATACGTTATACGTTATACGTTATACGTTATACGTTATACGCTATACGTTATACGTTATACGTTATACGTTATACGTTATACGTTATACGTTATACGTTATACGTTATACGTTAAACTTTATACGTTATACGTTATACGTTATACGTTATACGTTATACGTTATACGTTATACGTTATACGTTATACGTTATACGTTATACGTTATACGTTATACGTTATACGTTATACATTATACGTTATACGTTATACGTTATACGTTATACGTTATACGTTATACGTTATACGTTATACGTTATACGTTATACGTTATACGTTATACGTTATACGTTATACGTTATACGTTATACGTTATACGTTATACGTTATACGTTATACGTTATACGTTATACGTTATACGTTATACGGTATACGTTATGCGTTATACGCTATACGTTATGCGTTATAGGATATACGTTATGCGTTATAGGATATACGTTGTACGTTATACGTTGTACGTTATACGTTATACGTTATACGTTATACGTTATACGTTATACGTTATACGTTATACGTTATACGTTATACGTTATACGTTATACGTTATACGTTATACGTTATACGTTATACGTTATACGTTATACGTTATACGTTATACGTTATACGTTATACGTTATACGTTATACGTTATACGTTATACGTTATACGTTATACGTCATACGTTATACGTTATACGTTATACGTTATACGTTATACGTTATACGTTATACGTTATACGTTATACGTTATACGTTATACGTTATACGTTATACGTTATACGTTATACGTTATACGTTATACGTTATACGTTATACGTTATACGTTATACGTTATACGTTATACGTTATACGTTATACGTTATACGTTATGCGTTATACGTTATACATTATACGTTATACGATATACGTTATACGTTATACATGAGACGTTATAGGTTATACATAATACATTATACGTTACACGTTATACGTTATACGTTATACGTTATACGTTATACGTCATACGTTATACGCTACACGTTATACGTAATATGTAATACGTCATACGTTCTACGCTATTCGTTATACGTTCTTCGTTACACGTTATACGTTATACGTTATGCGTTTACGTTATACGTTATACGTTATACGTTATACGTTATACGTTATACGTTATACGTTATACGTTATACGTTATACGTTATACGCTATACGTTATACGTTATACGTTATACGTTATACGTTATACGTTATACGTTATACGTTATACGTTATACGTTAAACTTTATACGTTATACGTTATACGTTATACGTTATACGTTATACGTTATACGTTATACGTTATACGTTATACGTTATACGTTATACGTTATACGTTATACGTTATACGTTATACGTTATACGTTATACGTTATACGTTATACGTTATACGTTATACGTTATACGTTATACGTTATACGTTATACGTTATACGTTATACGTTATACGTTATACGTTATACGTTATACGTTATACGTTATACGTTATACGTTATACGTTATACGTTATACGTTATACGTTATACGGTATACGTTATGCGTTATACGCTATACGTTATGCGTTATAGGATATACGTTGTACGTTATACGTTGTACGTTATACGTTGTACGTTATACGTTATACGTTATACGTTATACGTTATACGTTATACGTTATACGTTATACGTTATACGTTATACGTTATACGTTATACGTTATACGTTATACGTTATACGTTATACGTTATACGTTATACGTTATACGTTATACGTTATACGTTATACGTTATACGTTATACGTTATACGTTATACGTTATACGTTATACGTTATACGTTATACGTCATACGTTATACGTTATACGTTATACGTTATACGTTATACGTTATACGTTATACGTTATACGTTATACGTTATACGTTATACGTTATACGTTATACGTTATACGTTATACGTTATACGTTATACGTTATACGTTATACGTTATACGTTATACGTTATACGTTATACGTTATACGTTATACGTTATGCGTTATACGTTATACATTATACGTTATACGATATACGTTATACGTTATACATGAGACGTTGTAGGTTATACATAATACATTATACGTTACACGTTATACGTTATACGTTATACGTTATACGTTATACGTTATACGTTATACGTTATACGTTATACGTCATACGTTATACGTTATACGTTATACGTTATACGTTATACGTTATACGTTATACGTTATACGTTATACGTTATACGTTATACGTTATACGTTATACGTTATACGTTATACGTTATACGTTATACGTTATACGTTATACGTTATACGTTATACGTTATACGTTATACGTTATACGTTATACGTTATACGTTATGCGTTATACGTTATACATTATACGTTATACGATATACGTTATACGTTATACATGAGACGTTATAGGTTATACATAATACATTATACGTTACACGTTATACGTTATACGTTATACGTTATACGTTATACGTCATACGTTATACGCTACACGTTATACGTAATATGTAATACGTCATACGTTCTACGCTATTCGTTATACGTTCTTCGTTACACGTTATACGTTATACGTTATGCGTTATACGTTATACGTTATACGTTATACGTTATACGTTATACGTTATACGTTATACGTTATACGTTATACGTTATACGTTATACGCTATACGTTATACGTTATACGTTATACGTTATACGTTATACGTTATACGTTATACGTTATACGTTATACGTTATACGTTAAACTTTATACGTTATACGTTATACGTTATACGTTATACGTTATACGTTATACGTTATACGTTATACGTTATACGTTATACGTTATACGTTATACGTTATACGTTATACGTTATACGTTATACGTTATACGTTATACGTTATACGTTATACGTTATACGTTATACGTTATACGTTATACGTTATACGTTATACGTTATACGTTATACGTTATACGTTATACGTTATACGTTATACGTTATACGTTATACGTTATACGTTATACGTTATACGTTATACGGTATACGTTATGCGTTATACGCTATACGTTATGCGTTATAGGATATACGTTGTACGTTATACGTTGTACGTTATACGTTGTACGTTATACGTTATACGTTATACGTTATACGTTATACGTTATACGTTATACGTTATACGTTATACGTTATACGTTATACGTTATACATTATACGTTATACGTTATACGTTATACGTTATACGTTATACGTTATACGTTATACGTTATACGTTATACGTTATACGTTATACGTTATACGTTATACGTTATACGTCATACGTTATACGTTATACGTTATACGTTATACGTTATACGTTATACGTTATACGTTATACGTTATACGTTATACGTTATACGTTATACGTTATACGTTATACGTTATACGTTATACGTTATACGTTATACGTTATACGTTATACGTTATACGTTATACGTTATACGTTATACGTTATACGTTATGCGTTATACGTTATACATTATACGTTATACGATATACGTTATACGTTATACATGAGACGTTGTAGGTTATACATAATACATTATACGTTACACGTTATACGTTATACGTTATACGTTATACGTTATACGTCATACGTTATACGCTACACGTTATACGTAATATGTAATACGTCATACGTTCTACGCTATTCGTTATACGTTCTTCGTTACACGTTATACGTTATACGTTATGCGTTATACGTTATACGTTATACGTTATACGTTATACGTTATACGTTATACGTTATACGTTATACGTTGTACGTTATACGTTATACGTTATACGTTATACGTTATACGTTATACGTTATACGTTATACGTTATACGTTATACGTTATACGTTATACGTTATACGTTATACGTTATACGTTATACGTTATACGTTATACGTTATACGTTATACGTTATACGTTACACGTTATACGTTACACGTTATACGTTACACGTTATACGTTATACGTTATACGTTATACGTTATACGTTATACGTTATACGTTATACGTTATACGTTATACGTTATACGTTATACGTTCTACGTTATACGTTGTACGTTATACGTTGTACGTTATACGTTATACGTTATACGTTATACGTTATACGTTATACGTTATACGATATACGTTATACGTTATACATGAGACGTTATAGGTTATACATAATACATTATACCTTACACGTTATACGTTATACGTTATACGTTATACGTTATACGTTATACGTTATACGTTATACGTTATACGTTATACGTTATACGTTATACGTTATACGTTATACGTTATACGTTATACGTTATACGTTATACGTTATACGTTATACGTTATACGTTATGCGTTATACGCTATACGTTATGCGTTATACGTTATACGTTATACGTTATACGTTATACGTTATACGTTATACGTTATACGTTATACGTTATACGTTATGCGTTATACGCTATACGTTATGCGTTATAGGTCATACCTTATACGTGATACGTCATACGTTATACGTTATACGTTACAAGTTATACGTTATACGTCATACGTTATACGTTATACGTTATACGTTATACGTTGTACGTTATACGTTATACGTTATACGCTATACGTTATACGTTGTACGTTATGCGTTATACGTTATGCGTTATACGTTATACGTTATACGTTATACGTTATACGTTATACGTTATACGTTATACGTTATACGTTATTCGTTATACGTTATACGTTATACGTTATACGGTATACGTTATAGTTCATACCTCGTACGTGATACGTAATACGTTATACGTTATACGTTATACGTTATACGTTATACGTTATACGTTATACGTTATACGGTATACGTTATGCGTTATACGCTATACGTTATGCGTTATAGGATATACGTTATGCGTTATAGGATATACGTTATACGTGATACGTTGTACGTTATACGTTATACGTTATACGTTATACGTTATACGTTATACGTTATACGTTATACGTTATACGTTATACGTTATACGTTATACGTTATACGTTATACGTTATTGGTCATACCTTATACGTGATACGTCATACGTTATACGTTATACGTTACACGTTATACGTTATACGTTATACGTTATACGTTATACGTTGTACGTTGTACGTTATATGTAATATGTAATACGTTATCCGTTATACGCTATACGTTATACGTTACACGTTATACGCTATACGTTATGCGTTATAGGATATACGTTATGCGTTATAGGATATACGTTATACGTTATACGTTGTACGTTATACGTTATACGTTATACGTTATACGTTATACGTTATACGTTAAACTTTAGACGTTATATGTTATACGTTATACGTTATACGTTATACGTTACACGTTATACGTTATACGTTATACGTTATACGTTATACGTTACACGTTATACGTTATACGTTATACGTTAAACGTTAGACGTTATATGTTATACGTTATACGTTGTACGTTGTACGTTGTACGTTATATGTAATATGTAATACGTTATCCGTTATACGCTATACGTTATACGTTACACGTTATACGTTATACGTTATGCGTTATACGTTATACGTTATACGTTATACGTTATATTAGGGGGACCGGAAAGTAATGTCGTTTCCCGACATTAAATTCAAATACATAAATTTTTAACGAGTTTTTATTTTTAATCAATGATATAATCACCCTCATTATCAACAACCTTTTGCCATCTAGTGTGCAAATTTTCAATGCCGGATCGATAAAAATCAATTGGTTTTTGAGCAAAATATACAGAGATGGCATTTTGAATATCATCCAAATTTGCAAATCTTTTGCCACTTAGAAAGTGTTGAAGCGATAGGAATAAATGGAAATCCGATGGTGCAACATCGGGCGAGTATGGTGGGTGAGGCAGTACCTCCCACCCCAATTCATTAATTTTTGCCAAGGTTCGTCTTGCGCAGTGCGGTCTTGCATTATCGTCTTGCAGAATAACGCCTTTTCTGTTGACAATCGCTGGCCACTTTTCAATTAAAGATTTATTTACACGATCTAATTGTTCACAGTAAAGGTCTGCATTCACAGTCTGTCCAGGTTTCAGCACTTCAAAATGAACAACGCCGCGAATACTCCACCAAACACACAAAAGGGCCTTTTTGGGGTGTAAACCTGGCTTAGCAGTACTTTGTGGCGATTCATTTGGAGAGAGCCACTGCCTTTTGCGTTTTGGATTATCATAAAGAACCCACTTTTCATCTCCGGTGATCAAGCGATCAAAAAACGCTTCTGTATTGTGCCGTTGAAGCAATAAGTTGCATGTGGTGGATCGGTTAGCCTTGTTCTCTTCGGACAGATTATGCGGGACCCAAACACCTGCTCTGCTTACTTTCCCAATCTGCTGCAAATGTTCTTGGATGGTCGACCAAGGTTGGTTAAGACTGTTTGACAATTCCTCGATTGTCTGACACGGATTTGCTTCCACTTCCGCACTTAACACGTCATTGTCTAACGTTGTTGGTCTTCCTGATCGATACGAGTCGGAAAGATCAAAATTACCGGATTTGAACTTGGAAAACCACCTTTGGCATTTACGAACGTCTAATGCATTTGGATAAACATCGCAAATGTTTTTGGTAGCAACTGTTGCGTTACTACCCTTGCGAAACTCAAAAAGCATGCAATGCCGGATATGTACCTCTTCTGGTATTTGGCTGGCCATTTCACCCAAAATTGTAAAGAAAAATTTTAAATTTAATTATTTACAACTAAACAAGTCACTATAACCTCAGAATGTCTTTGCTACGACTTTAATGTACACAATGAGCTGACAAATGACAATCAAATAGTGACATGCGCAGAAACGACATTACTTTCCGGTCCACCTAATACGTTACACGTTATACGCTATACGTTATGCGTTATAGGAGATACGTTATGCGTTATAGGATATACGTTATACGTTATACGTTGTACGTTATACGTTATACGTTATACGTTATACGTTATACGTTATACGTTAAACTTTAGACGTTATATGTTATACGTTATACGTTATACGTTATATGTAATATGTAATACGTAATACGTTATACGTTATACGCTATACGTTATACGTAACACGTTATACGTTATACGATATACGTTATACGTTATACGTTAGACGTTATAGGTTATACGTAATGCGCTATACGTTATACGTTATACGTTATACGTTATACGTTATACGTTATAGGTCATACCTTATACGTGATACGTCATACGTTATACGTTATACGTTACACGTTATACGTTATACGTTATACGTTATACGTTATACGTTATACGTTATACGTTATACGTTATACGTTATACGTTATACGTTATACGTTATATGTTATACGTTATACTTTATACGTTATACCATATACGTTATATGTTATACGTTATGCGTTATACGCTATACATTATACGTTATACGATATACGTTCTACGTTATACATGAGACGTTATAGGTTATACATAATACATTAGACGTTATACGTTATGCGTTATACGTTATACGTTATACGTTATACGTCATACGTTATACGCTACACGTTATACGTAATATGTAATACGTCATACGTTTTACGTTATTCGTTATACGTTCTTCGTTACACGTTATACGTTATACGTTATGCGTTATACGTTATACGTTATAGGTTATACGTTATACGTTATACGTTATACGTTATACGTTATACGTTATATGTTATACGTTATACGTTATACGTTATACGTTACACGTTATACGTTATACGTTATACGTTATACGTTATACGTTACACGTTACACGTTATACGTTATACGTTATACGTTAAACGTTAGACGTTATATGTTATACGTTATACGTTGTACGTTGTACGTTGTACGTTATATGTAATATGTAATACGTTATCCGTTATACGCTATACGTTATACGTTACACGTTATACGTTATACGTTATGCGTTATACGTTATACGTTATACGTTATACGTTATACGTTACACGTTATACGCTATACGTTATGCGTTATAGGAGATACGTTATGCGTTATAGGATATACGTTATACGTTATACGTTGTACGTTATACGTTATACGTTATACGTTATACGTTATACGTTATACGTTATACGTTAAACTTTAGACGTTATATGTTATACGTTATACGTTATACGTTATATGTAATATGTAATACGTAATACGTTATACGTTATACGCTATACGTTATACGTAACACGTTATACGTTATACGATATACGTTATACGTTATACGTTAGACGTTATAGGTTATACGTAATGCGCTATACGTTATACGTTATACGTTATACGTTATACGTTATACGTTATAGGTCATACCTTATACGTGATACGTCATACGTTATACGTTATACGTTACACGTTATACGTTATACGTTATACGTTATACGTTATACGTTATACGTTATACGTTATACGTTATACGTTATACGTTATACGTTATACGTTATATGTTATACGTTATACTTTATACGTTATACCTTATACGTTATATGTTATACGTTATGCGTTATACGCTATACATTATACGTTATACGATATACGTTCTACGTTATACATGAGACGTTATAGGTTATACATAATACATTAGACGTTATACGTTATGCGTTATACGTTATACGTTATACGTTATACGTCATACGTTATACGCTACACGTTATACGTAATATGTAATACGTCATACGTTTTACGTTATTCGTTATACGTTCTTCGTTACACGTTATACGTTATACGTTATGCGTTATACGTTATACGTTATACGTTATACGTTATACGTTATACGTTATACGTTATACGTTATACGTTATACGTTATATGTTATACGTTATACGTTATACGTTATACGTTACACGTTATACGTTATACGTTATACGTTATACGTTATACGTTATACGTTATACGTTATACGTTATACGTTAAACGTTAGACGTTATATGTTATACGTTATACGTTGTACGTTGTACGTTATATGTAATATGTAATACGTTATCCGTTATACGTCATACGTTATACGTTATACGTTACAAGTTATACGTTATACGTCACACGTTATACGTTATACGTTATACGTTATACGTTATACGTTATACGTTATACGTTATGCGTTATACGCCATACGTTATGCGTTATAGGTCATACCTTATACGTGATACGTCATACGTTATACGTTATACGTTACAAGTTATACGTTATACGTCATACGTTATACGTTATACGTTATACGTTATACGTTATACGTTGTACGTTATACGTTATACGTTATACGCTATACGTTATACGTTGTACGTTATGCGTTATACGTTATGCGTTATACGTTATACGTTATACGTTATACGTTATACGTTATACGTTATACGTTATACGTTATACGTTATTCGTTATACGTTATACGTTATACGTTATACGGTATACGTTATAGTTCATACCTCGTACGTGATACGTAATACGTTATACGTTATACGTTATACGTTATACGTTATACGTTATACGTTATACGTTATACGTTATACGGTATACGTTATGCGTTATACGCTATACGTTATGCGTTATAGGATATATGTTATGCGTTATAGGATATACGTTATACGTGATACGTTGTACGTTATACGTTATACGTTATACGTTATACGTTATACGTTATACGTTACACGTTATACGTTGTACGTTATACGTTATACGTTATACGCTATACGTTATACGTTGTACGTTATGCGTTATACGTTATGCGTTATACGTTATACGTTATACGTTATACGTTATACGTTATACGTTATACGTTATACGTTATACGTTATACGTTATTCGTTATACGTTATACGTTATCCGTTATACGCTATACGTTATACGTTACACGTTATACGCTATACGTTATGCGTTATACGCCATACGTTATGCGTTATAGGTCATACCTTATACGTGATACGTCATACGTTATACGTTATACGTTATACGTTATACGGTATACGTTATAGTTCATACCTCGTACGTGATACGTAATACGTTATACGTTATACGTTATACGTTATACGTTATACGTTATACGTTATACGTTATACGTTATACGGTATACGTTATGCGTTATACGCTATACGTTATGCGTTATAGGATATACGTTATGCGTTATAGGATATACGTTATACGTGATACGTTGTACGTTATACGTTTTACGTTATACGTTATACGTTATACGTTATACGTTACACGTTATACGTTGTACGTTATACGTTATACGTTATACGCTATACGTTATACGTTGTACGTTATGCGTTATACGTTATGCGTTATACGTTATACGTTATACGTTATACGTTATACGTTATACGTTATACGTTATACGTTATACGTTATACGTTATACGTTATACGTTATTCGTTATACGTTATACGTTATACGTTATACGGTATACGTTATAGTTCATACCTCGTACGTGATACGTAATACGTTATACGTTATACGTTATACGTTATACGTTATACGTTACACGTTATACGCTATACGTTATGCGTTATAGGATATACGTTATGCGTTATAGGATATACGTTATACGTTATACGTTGTACGTTATACGTTATACGTTATACGTTATGCGTTATACGTTATACGTTATACGTTATACGTTATACGTTATACGTTATACGTTATACGTTATACGTTATACGTTATACGTTATACGTTATACGTTATACGTTATACGTTATGCTTAATACGCTATACGTTATGCGTTATACGTTATACGTTATACGTTATACGTTATACGTTATACGTTATACGTTATACGTTATACGTTATACGTTATGCGTTATACGCTATACGTTATGCGTTATAGGTCATACCTTATACGTGATACGTCATACGTTATACGTTATACGTTACAAGTTATACGTTATACGTCATACGTTATACGTTATACGTTATACGTTATACGTTGTACGTTATACGTTATACGTTATACGCTATACGTTATACGTTGTACGTTATGCGTTATACGTTATGCGTTATACGTTATACGTTATACGTTATACGTTATACGTTATACGTTATACGTTATACGTTATACGTTATTCGTTATACGTTATACGTTATACGTTATACGGTATACGTTATAGTTCATACCTCGTACGTGATACGTAATACGTTATACGTTATACGTTATACGTTATACGTTATGCGTTATACGTTATACGTTATACGGTATACGTTATGCGTTATACGCTATACGTTATGCGTTATAGGATATACGTTATGCGTTATAGGATATACGTTATACGTGATACGTTGTACGTTATACGTTATACGTTATACGTTATACGTTATACGTTATACGTTATACGTTATACGTTATACGTTATACGTTATACGTTATTGGTCATACCTTATACGTGATACGTCATACGTTATACGTTATACGTTACACGTTATACGTTATACGTTATACGTTATACGTTATACGTTGTACGTTGTACGTTATATGTAATATGTAATACGTTATCCGTTATACGCTATACGTTATACGTTACACGTTATACGCTATACGTTATGCGTTATAGGATATACGTTATGCGTTATAGGATATACGTTATACGTTATACGTTGTACGTTATACGTTATACGTTATACGTTATACGTTATACGTTATACGTTAAACTTTAGACGTTATATGTTATACGTTATACGTTATACGTTATATGTAATATGTAATACGTAATACGTTATACGTTATACGCTATACGTTATACGTAACACGTTATACGTTATACGATATACGTTATACGTTATACGTTAGACGTTATAGGTTATACGTAATGCGCTATACGTTATACGTTATACGTTATACGTTATACGTTATACGTTATAGGTCATACCTTATACGTGATGCGTCATACGTTATACGTTATACGTTACACGTTATACGTTATACGTTATACGTTATACGTTATACGTTATACGTTATACGTTATACGTTATACGTTATACGTTATACGTTATACGTTATACGTTATATGTTATACGTTATACTTTATACGTTATACCTTATACGTTATATGTTATACGTTATGCGTTATACGCTATACATTATACGTTATACGATATACGTTCTACGTTATACATGAGACGTTATAGGTTATACATAATACATTAGACGTTACACGTTATGCGTTATACGTTATACGTTATACGTTATACGTCATACGTTATACGCTACACGTTATACGTAATATGTAATACGTCATACGTTTTACGTTATTCGTTATACGTTCTTCGTTACACGTTATACGTTATACGTTATGCGTTATACGTTATACGTTATACGTTATACGTTATACGTTATACGTTATACGTTATACGTTATACGTTATACGTTATATGTTATACGTTATACGTTATACGTTATACGTTACACGTTATACGTTATACGTTATACGTTATACGTTATACGGTATACGTTATAGTTCATACCTCGTACGTGATACGTAATACGTTATACGTTATACGTTATACGTTATACGTTATACGTTATACGTTATACGTTATACGGTATACGTTATGCGTTATACGCTATACGTTATGCGTTATAGGATATACGTTATGCGTTATAGGATATACGTTATACGTGATACGTTGTACGTTATACGTTATACGTTATACGTTATACGTTATACGTTATACGTTATACGTTATACGTTATACGTTATTCGTTATACGTTATACGTTATACGTTATACGGTATACGTTATAGATCATACCTCGTACGTGATACGTCATACGTCATACGTTATACGTTATACGTTATACGTTATACGTTATACGTTATACGTTATACGGTATACGTTATGCGTTATACGCTATACGTTATGCGTTATAGGATATACGTTATGCGTTATAGGATATACGTTATACGTGATACGTTGTACGTTATACGTTATACGTTATACGTTTTACGTTATACGTTATACGTTATACGTTATACGTTGTACGTTGTACGTTATGCGTTAAACGTTAGACGTTATATGTTATACGTTATACGTTATACGTTATACGTTATACGTTATACGTTATACGTTATACGTTATACGTTATACGTTATACGTTATACGTTATACGTTATACGTTATACGTTATACGTTATACGTTATACGTTATACGTTATACGTTATACGTTATACGTTATACTTTATTCGTTATACGTTATACGTTATACGTTATTCGTTATACGTTATACGTTATACGTTATACGTTATACGTTATACGTTATACGTTATACGTTGTACGTTGTACGTTATGCGTTAAACGTTAGACGTTATATGTTATACGTTATACGTTATACGTTATACGTTATACGTTATACGTTATACGTTATACGTTATACGTTATACGTTATACGTTATACGTTATACGTTGTACGTTATGCGTTAAACGTTAGACGTTATATGTTATACGTTATACGTTATACGTTATACGTTTGACGTTATACGTTATACGTTATACGTTATACGTTATACGTTATACGTTATACGTTATACGTTATACGTTATACGTTATACTTTATTCGTTATACGTTATACGTTATACGTTATTCGTTATACGTTATACGTTATACGTTATACGTTAAACGTTATACGTTATACGTTATTCGTAATACGTTATACGTTATACGTTAAACGTTATACGTTATACGTTATTCGTTATACGTTATATGTTATACGTTATACGTTATACGTTATACGTTATACGTTATACGTTATACGCTATACGTTATACGTTATACGTTATACGTTATACGTTATACGTTATACGTTATACGTTATACGTTATACGTTAAACTTTATACGTTATACGTTATACGTTATACGTTATACGTTATACGTTATACGTTATACGTTATACGTTATACGTTATACGTTATACGTTATACGTTATACGTTATACGTTATACGTTATACGTTATACGTTATACGTTATACGTTATACGTTATACGTTATACGTTATACGTTATACGTTATACGTTATACGTTATACGTTATACGTTATACGTTATACGTTATACGTTATACGTTATACGTTATACGTTATACGTTATACGTTATACGGTATACGTTATGCGTTATACGCTATACGTTATGCGTTATAGGATATACGTTATGCGTTATAGGATATACGTTGTACGTTATACGTTGTACGTTATACGTTATACGTTATACGTTATACGTTATACGTTATACGTTATACGTTATACGTTATACGTTATACGTTATACGTTATACGTTATACGTTATACGTTATACGTTATACGTTATACGTTATACGTTATACGTTATACGTTATACGTTATACGTTATACGTTATACGTTATACGTTATACGTCATACGTTATACGTTATACGTTATACGTTATACGTTATACGTTATACGTTATACGTTATACGTTATACGTTATACGTTATACGTTATACGTTATACGTTATACGTTATACGTTATACGTTATACGTTATACGTTATACGTTATACGTTATACGTTATACGTTATACGTTATACGTTATACGTTATACGTTATACGTTATACGTTATGCGTTATACGTTATACATTATACGTTATACGATATACGTTATACGTTATACATGAGACGTTATAGGTTATACATAATACATTATACGTTACACGTTATACGTTATACGTTATACGTTATACGTTATACGTCATACGTTATACGCTACACGTTATACGTAATATGTAATACGTCATACGTTCTACGCTATTCGTTATACGTTCTTCGTTACACGTTATACGTTATACGTTATGCGTTATACGTTATACGTTATACGTTATACGTTATACGTTATACGTTATACGTTATACGTTATACGTTATACGCTATACGTTATACGTTATACGTTATACGTTATACGTTATACGTTATACGTTATACGTTATACGTTATACGTTAAACTTTATACGTTATACGTTATACGTTATACGTTATACGTTATACGTTATACGTTATACGTTATACGTTATACGTTATACGTTATACGTTATACGTTATACGTTATACGTTATACGTTATACGTTATACGTTATACGTTATACGTTATACGTTATACGTTATACGTTATACGTTATACGTTATACGTTATACGTTATACGTTATACGTTATACGTTATACGTTATACGTTATACGTTATACGTTATACGTTATACGTTATACGTTATACGTTATACGTTATACGTTATACGTTATACGTTATACGTTATACGGTATACGTTATGCGTTATACGCTATACGTTATGCGTTATAGGATATACGTTGTACGTTATACGTTGTACGTTATACGTTGTACGTTATACGTTATACGTTATACGTTATACGTTATACGTTATACGTTATACGTTATACGTTATACGTTATACGTTATACGTTATACGTTATACGTTATACGTTATACGTTATACGTTATACGTTATACGTTATACGTTATACGTTATACGTTATACGTTATACGTTATACGTTATACGTTATACGTTATACGTTATACGTCATACGTTATACGTTATACGTTATACGTTATACGTTATACGTTATACGTTATACGTTATACGTTATACGTTATACGTTATACGTTATACGTTATACGTTATACGTTATACGTTATACGTTATACGTTATACGTTATACGTTATACGTTATACGTTATACGTTATACGTTATACGTTATACGTTATGCGTTATACGTTATACATTATACGTTATACGATATACGTTATACGTTATACATGAGACGTTATAGGTTATACATAATACATTATACGTTACACGTTATACGTTATACGTTATACGTTATACGTTATACGTCATACGTTATACGCTACACGTTATACGTAATATGTAATACGTCATACGTTCTACGCTATTCGTTATACGTTCTTCGTTACACGTTATACGTTATACGTTATGCGTTATACGTTATACGTTATACGTTATACGTTATACGTTATACGTTATACGTTATACGTTGTACGTTATACGTTATACGTTATACGTTATACGTTATACGTTATACGTTATACGTTATACGTTATACGTTATACGTTATACGTTATACGTTATACGTTATACGTTATACGTTATACGTTATACGTTATACGTTATACGTTATACGTTATACGTTACACGTTATACGTTACACGTTATACGTTACACGTTATACGTTATACGTTATACGTTATACGTTATACGTTATACGTTATACGTTATACGTTATACGTTATACGTTCTACGTTATACGTTGTACGTTATACGTTGTACGTTATACGTTATACGTTATACGTTATACGTTATACGTTATACGTTATACGATATACGTTATACGTTATACATGAGACGTTATAGGTTATACATAATACATTATACCTTACACGTTATACGTTATACGTTATACGTTATACGTTATACGTTATACGTTATACGTTATACGTTATACGTTATACGTTATACGTTATACGTTATACGTTATACGTTATACGTTATACGTTATACGTTATACGTTATACGTTATACGTTATACGTTATACGTTATGCGTTATACGCTATACGTTATGCGTTATACGTTATACGTTATACGTTATACGTTATACGTTATACGTTATACGTTATACGTTATACGTTATACGTTATGCGTTATACGCTATACGTTATGCGTTATAGGTCATACCTTATACGTGATACGTCATACGTTATACGTTATACGTTACAAGTTATACGTTATACGTCATACGTTATACGTTATACGTTATACGTTATACGTTGTACGTTATACGTTATACGTTATACGCTATACGTTATACGTTGTACGTTATGCGTTATACGTTATGCGTTATACGTTATACGTTATACGTTATACGTTATACGTTATACGTTATACGTTATACGTTATACGTTATTCGTTATACGTTATACCTTATACGTTATACGGTATACGTTATAGTTCATACCTCGTACGTGATACGTAATACGTTATACGTTATACGTTATACGTTATACGTTATACGTTATACGTTATACGTTATACGGTATACGTTATGCGTTATACGCTATACGTTATGCGTTATAGGATATACGTTATGCGTTATAGGATATACGTTATACGTGATACGTTGTACGTTATACGTTATACGTTATACGTTATACGTTATACGTTATACGTTATACGTTATACGTTATACGTTATACGTTATACGTTATACGTTATTGGTCATACCTTATACGTGATACGTCATACGTTATACGTTATACGTTACACGTTATACGTTATACGTTATACGTTATACGTTATACGTTGTACGTTGTACGTTATATGTAATATGTAATACGTTATCCGTTATACGCTATACGTTATACGTTACACGTTATACGCTATACGTTATGCGTTATAGGATATACGTTATGCGTTATAGGATATACGTTATACGTTATACGTTGTACGTTATACGTTATACGTTATACGTTATACGTTATACGTTATACGTTAAACTTTAGACGTTATATGTTATACGTTATACGTTATACGTTATATGTAATATGTAATACGTAATACGTTATACGTTATACGCTATACGTTATACGTAACACGTTATACGTTATACGATATACGTTATACGTTATACGTTAGACGTTATAGGTTATACGTAATGCGCTATACGTTATACGTTATACGTTATACGTTATACGTTATACGTTATAGGTCATACCTTATACGTGATGCGTCATACGTTATACGTTATACGTTACACGTTATACGTTATACGTTATACGTTATACGTTATACGTTATACGTTATACGTTATACGTTATACGTTATACGTTATACGTTATACGTTATACGTTATACGTTATATGTTATACGTTATACTTTATACGTTATACCTTATACGTTATATGTTATACGTTATGCGTTATACGCTATACATTATACGTTATACGATATACGTTCTACGTTATACATGAGACGTTATAGGTTATACATAATACATTAGACGTTACACGTTATGCGTTATACGTTATACGTTATACGTTATACGTCATACGTTATACGCTACACGTTATACGTAATATGTAATACGTCATACGTTTTACGTTATTCGTTATACGTTCTTCGTTACACGTTATACGTTATACGTTATGCGTTATACGTTATACGTTATACGTTATACGTTATACGTTATACGTTATACGTTATACGTTATACGTTATACGTTATATGTTATACGGTATACGTTATAGATCATACCTCGTACGTGATACGTCATACGTCATACGTTATACGTTATACGTTATACGTTATACGGTATACGTTATAGTTCATACCTCGTACGTGATACGTAATACGTTATACGTTATACGTTATACGTTATACGTTATACGTTATACGTTATACGTTATACGGTATACGTTATGCGTTATACGCTATACGTTATGCGTTATAGGATATACGTTATGCGTTATAGGATATACGTTATACGTGATACGTTGTACGTTATACGTTATACGTTATACGTTATACGTTATACGTTATACGTTATACGTTATGCGTTATACGTTATTCGTTATACGTTATACGTTATACGTTATACGTTATACGGTATACGTTATAGATCATACCTCGTACGTGATACGTCATACGTCATACGTTATACGTTATACGTTATACGTTATACGTTATACGTTATACGTTATACGGTATACGTTATGCGTTATACGCTATACGTTATGCGTTATAGGATATACGTTATGCGTTATAGGATATACGTTATACGTGATACGTTGTACGTTATACGTTATACGTTATACGTTTTACGTTATACGTTATACGTTATACGTTATACGTTGTACGTTGTACGTTATGCGTTAAACGTTAGACGTTATATGTTATACGTTATACGTTATACGTTATACGTTATACGTTATACGTTATACGTTATACGTTATACGTTATACGTTATACGTTATACGTTATACGTTATACGTTATACGTTATACGTTATACGTTATACGTTATACGTTATACGTTATACGTTATACGTTATACTTTATTCGTTATACGTTATACGTTATACGTTATTCGTTATACGTTAAACGTTATACGTTATACGTTATACGTTATACGTTATACGTTATACGTTGTACGTTGTACGTTATGCGTTAAACGTTAGACGTTATATGTTATACGTTATACGTTATACGTTATACGTTATACGTTATACGTTATACGTTATACGTTATACGTTATACGTTATACGTTATACGTTATACGTTATACGTTGTACGTTATGCGTTAAACGTTAGACGTTATATGTTATACGTTATACGTTATACGTTATACGTTTGACGTTATACGTTATACGTTATACGTTATACGTTATACGTTATACGTTATACGTTATACGTTATACGTTATACGTTATACTTTATTCGTTATACGTTATACGTTATACGTTATTCGTTATACGTTATACGTTATACGTTATACGTTAAACGTTATACGTTATACGTTATTCGTAATACGTTATGCGTTATACGTTAAACGTTATACGTTATACGTTATTCGTTATACGTTATATGTTATACGTTATACGTTATACGTTATACGTTATACGTTATACGTTATACGCTATACGTTATACGTTATACGTTATACGTTATGCGTTATACGTTATACATTATACGTTATACGATATACGTTATACGTTATACATGAGACGTTATAGGTTATACATAATACATTATACGTTACACGTTATACGTTATACGTTATACGTTATACGTTATACGTCATACGTTATACGCTACACGTTATACGTAATATGTAATACGTCATACGTTCTACGCTATTCGTTATACGTTCTTCGTTACACGTTATACGTTATACGTTATGCGTTATACGTTATACGTTATACGTTATACGTTATACGTTATACGTTATACGTTATACGTTGTACGTTATACGTTATACGTTATACGTTATACGTTATACGTTATACGTTATACGTTATACGTTATACGTTATACGTTATACGTTATACGTTATACGTTATACGTTATACGTTATACGTTATACGTTATACGTTATACGTTATACGTTATACGTTATACGTTACACGTTATACGTTACACGTTATACGTTACACGTTATACGTTACACGTTATACGTTATACGTTATACGTTATACGTTATACGTTATACGTTATACGTTATACGTTATACGTTCTACGTTATACGTTGTACGTTATACGTTGTACGTTATACGTTATACGTTATACGTTATACGTTATACGTTATACGTTATACGATATACGTTATACGTTATACATGAGACGTTATAGGTTATACATAATACATTATACCTTACACGTTATACGTTATACGTTATACGTTATACGTTATACGTTATACGTTATACGTCATACGTTATACGCTACACGTTATACGTAATATGTAATACGTCATACGTTTTACGTTATTCGTTATACGTTCTTCGTTACACGTTATACGTTATACGTTATGCGTTATACGTTATACGTTATACGTTATACGTTATACGTTATACGTTATACGTTATACGTTATACGTTATACGTTATATGTTATACGTTATAAGTTATACGTTATAC
This sequence comes from Ptiloglossa arizonensis, assembly GCF_051014685.1. NCBI lineage: Eukaryota > Metazoa > Arthropoda > Insecta > Hymenoptera > Colletidae > Ptiloglossa > Ptiloglossa arizonensis. Next base: position 455,122 of record NW_027478420.1, on the reverse strand, counting down.
GTTATACGTTATACGTTATACGTTATACGTTATACGTTATACGTTATACATTATACGTTATACGTTATACGTTATACGTTATACGTTATACGTTATACGTTATATGTTATACGTTATAAGTTATACGTTATACGTTATACGTTATACGTTATACGTTATACGTTATACGTTATACGTTATACATTATACGTTATACGTTATACGTTATACGTTATACGTTACACGTTATACGTTATACGTTATACGTTACACGTTATACGTTATAAGTTATACGTTATACGTTATACGTTATACGTTATACGTTATACGTTATACGTTATACGTTATACGTTATACGTTATATGTTATACGTTATACTTTATACGTTATACCTTATACGTTATATGTTATACGTTATGCGTTATACGCTATACATTATACGTTATACGATATACGTTCTACGTTATACATGAGACGTTATAGGTTATACATAATACATTAGACGTTATACGTTATGCGTTATACGTTATACGTTATACGTTATACGTCATACGTTATACGCTACACGTTATACGTAATATGTAATACGTCATACGTTTTACGTTATTCGTTATATGTTCTTCGTTACACGTTATACGTTATACGTTATGCGTTATACGTTATACGTTATACGTTATACGTTATACGTTATACGTTATACGTTATACGTTATACGTTATATGTTATACGTTATACGTTATACGTTATACGTTACACGTTATACGTTATACGTTATACGTTATACGTTATACGTTATACGTTATACGTTATACGTTATACGTTAAACGTTAGACGTTATATGTTATACGTTATACGTTGTACGTTGTACGTTGTACGTTATATGTAATATGTAATACGTTATCCGTTATACGCTATACGTTATACGTTACACGTTATACGTTATACGTTATGCGTTATACGTTATACGTTATACGTTATACGTTATACGTTACACGTTATACGCTATACGTTATGCGTTATAGGAGATACGTTATGCGTTATAGGATATACGTTATACGTTATACGTTGTACGTTATACGTTATACGTTATACGTTATACGTTATACGTTATACGTTATACGTTAAACTTTAGACGTTATATGTTATACGTTATACGTTATACGTTATATGTAATATGTAATACGTAATACGTTATACGTTATACGCTATACGTTATACGTAACACGTTATACGTTATACGATATACGTTATACGTTATACGTTAGACGTTATAGGTTATACGTAATGCGCTATACGTTATACGTTATACGTTATACGTTATACGTTATACGTTATACGTTATAGGTCATACCTTATACGTGATACGTCATACGTTATACGTTATACGTTACACGTTATACGTTACACGTTATACGTTATACGTTATACGTTATACGTTATACGTTATACGTTATACGTTATACGTTATACGTTATATGTTATACGTTATACTTTATACGTTATACCTTATACGTTATATGTTATACGTTATGCGTTATACGCTATACATTATACGTTATACGATATACGTTCTACGTTATACATGAGACGTTATAGGTTATACATAATACATTAGACGTTATACGTTATGCGTTATACGTTATACGTTATACGTTATACGTCATACGTTATACGCTACACGTTATACGTAATATGTAATACGTCATACGTTTTACGTTATTCGTTATACGTTCTTCGTTACACGTTATACGTTATACGTTATGCGTTATACGTTATACGTGATACGTTATACGTTATACGTTATACGTTATACGTTATACGTTATACGTTATATGTTATACGTTATACGTTATACGTTATACGTTACACGTTATACGTTATACGTTATACGTTATACGCTATACGTTATACGTTACACGTTATACGTTATACGTTATGCGTTATACGTTATACGTTATACGTTATACGTTATACGTTATACGTTTTACGTTATACGTTATACGTTATACGTTATACGTTATACGTTATACGTTATACGTTATACGTTATACGTTATACGTTATACTTTATACGTTATACGTTATACGTTATACGTTATACGTTATCCGTTATGCGTTATACGCCATACGTTATGCGTTATAGGTCATACCTTATACGTGATACGTCATACGTTATACGTTATACGTTACAAGTTATACGTTATACGTCATACGTTATACGTTATACGTTATACGTTATACGTTATACGTTGTACGTTATACGTTATACGTTATACGCTATACGTTATACGTTGTACGTTATGCGTTATACGTTATGCGTTATACGTTATACGTTATACGTTATACGTTATACGTTATACGTTATACGTTATTCGTTATACGTTATACGTTATACGTTATACGTTATACGGTATACGTTATAGTTCATACCTCGTACGTGATACGTAATACGTTATACGTTATACGTTATACGTTATACGTTATACGTTATACGTTATACGGTATACGTTATGCGTTATACGCTATACGTTATGCGTTATAGGATATACGTTATGCGTTATAGGATATACGTTATACGTGATACGTTGTACGTTATACGTTATACGTTATACGTTATACGTTATACGTTATACGTTACACGTTATACGTTGTACGTTATACGTTATACGTTATACGCTATACGTTATACGTTGTACGTTATGCGTTATACGTTATGCGTTATACGTTATACGTTATACGTTATACGTTATACGTTATACGTTATACGTTATACGTTATACGTTATACGTTATTCGTTATACGTTATACGTTATACGTTATACGGTATACGTTATAGTTCATACCTCGTACGTGATACGTAATACGTTATACGTTATACGTTATACGTTATACGTTATACGTTACACGTTATACGCTATACGTTATGCGTTATAGGATATACGTTATGCGTTATAGGATATACGTTATACGTTATACGTTGTACGTTATACGTTATACGTTATACGTTATGCGTTATACGTTATACGTTATACGTTATACGTTATACGTTATACGTTATACGTTATACGTTATACGTTATACGTTATACGTTATACGTTATACGTTATACGTTATACGTTATGCGTTATACGCTATACGTTATGCGTTATACGTTATACGTTATACGTTATACGTTATACGTTATACGTTATACGTTATACGTTATACGTTATACGTTATACGTTATGCGTTATACGCTATACGTTATGCGTTATAGGTCATACCTTATACGTGATACGTCATACGTTATACGTTATACGTTACAAGTTATACGTTATACGTCATACGTTATACGTTATACGTTATACGTTATACGTTGTACGTTATACGTTATACGTTATACGCTATACGTTATTCGTTGTACGTTATGCGTTATACGTTATGCGTTATACGTTATACGTTATACGTTATACGTTATACGTTATACGTTATACGTTATACGTTATACGTTATTCGTTATACGTTATACGTTATACGTTATACGGTATACGTTATAGTTCATACCTCGTACGTGATACGTAATACGTTATACGTTATACGTTATACGTTATACGTTATACGTTATACGTTATACGTTATACGGTATACGTTATGCGTTATACGCTATACGTTATGCGTTATAGGATATACGTTATGCGTTATAGGATATACGTTATACGTGATACGTTGTACGTTATACGTTATACGTTATACGTTATACGTTATACGTTATACGTTATACGTTATACGTTATACGTTATACGTTATACGTTATACGTTATACGTTATTGGTCATACCTTATACGTGATACGTCATACGTTATACGTTATACGTTACACGTTATACGTTATACGTTATACGTTATACGTTATACGTTGTACGTTGTACGTTATATGTAATATGTAATACGTTATACGTTATACGCTATACGTTATACGTTACACGTTATACGCTATACGTTATGCGTTATAGGATATACGTTATGCGTTATAGGATATACGTTGTACGTTATACGTTGTACGTTATACGTTATACGTTATACGTTATACGTTATACGTTATACGTTATACGTTATACGTTATACGTTATACGTTATACGTTATACGTTATACGTTATACGTTATACGTTATACGTTATACGTTATACGTTATACGTTATACGTTATACGTTATACGTTATACGTTATACGTGATACGTTATACGTTATACGTTCTACGTTATACGTTGTACGTTATACGTTGTACGTTATACGTTATACGTTATACGTTATACGTTATACGTTATACGTTATACGATATACGTTATACGTTATACATGAGACGTTATAGGTTATACATAATACATTATACCTTACACGTTATACGTTATACGTTATACGTTATACGTTATACGTTATACGTTATACGTCATACGTTATACGCTACACGTTATACGTAATATGTAATACGTCATACGTTTTACGTTATTCGTTATACGTTCTTCGTTACACGTTATACGTTATACGTTATGCGTTATACGTTATACGTTATACGTTATACGTTATACGTTATACGTTATACGTTATACGTTATACGTTATACGTTATATGTTATACGTTATAAGTTATACGTTATACGTTATACGTTATACGTTATACGTTATACGTTATACGTTATACGTTATACGTTATACATTATACGTTATACGTTATACGTTATACGTTATACGTTATACGTTATACGTTATATGTTATACGTTATAAGTTATACGTTATACGTTATACGTTATACGTTATACGTTATACGTTATACGTTATACGTTATACATTATACGTTATACGTTATACGTTATACGTTATACGTTACACGTTATACGTTATACGTTATACGTTACACGTTATACGTTATACGTTATACGTTATAAGTTATACGTTATACGTTATACGTTATACGTTATACGTTATACGTTATACGTTATACGTTATATGTTATACGTTATACTTTATACGTTATACCTTATACGTTATATGTTATACGTTATGCGTTATACGCTATACATTATACGTTATACGATATACGTTCTACGTTATACATGAGACGTTATAGGTTATACATAATACATTAGACGTTATACGTTATGCGTTATACGTTATACGTTATACGTTATACGTCATACGTTATACGCTACACGTTATACGTAATATGTAATACGTCATACGTTTTACGTTATTCGTTATATGTTCTTCGTTACACGTTATACGTTATACGTTATGCGTTATACGTTATACGTTATACGTTATACGTTATACGTTATACGTTATACGTTATACGTTATACGTTATATGTTATACGTTATACGTTATACGTTATACGTTACACGTTATACGTTATACGTTATACGTTATACGTTATACGTTATACGTTATACGTTATACGTTATATGTTATACGTTATAAGTTATACGTTATACGTTATACGTTATACCTTATACGTTATACGTTATACGTTATACGTTATACATTATACGTTATACGTTATACGTTATACGTTATACGTTACACGTTATACGTTATACGTTATACGTTACAGGTTATACGTTATACGTTATACGTTATACGTTATACGTTATACGTTATACGTTATACGTTATACGTTATACGTTATACGTTATACGTTATATGTTATACGTTATACTTTATACGTTATACCTTATACGTTATATGTTATACGTTATGCGTTATACGCTATACATTATACGTTATACGATATACGTTCTACGTTATACATGAGACGTTATAGGTTATACATAATACATTAGACGTTATACGTTATGCGTTATACGTTATACGTTATACGTTATACGTCATACGTTATACGCTACACGTTATACGTAATATGTAATACGTCATACGTTTTACGTTATTCGTTATATGTTCTTCGTTACACGTTATACGTTATACGTTATGCGTTATACGTTATACGTTATACGTTATACGTTATACGTTATACGTTATACGTTATACGTTATACGTTATATGTTATACGTTATACGTTATACGTTATACGTTACACGTTATACGTTATACGTTATACGTTATACGTTATACGTTATACGTTATACGTTATACGTTATACGTTAAACGTTAGACGTTATATGTTATACGTTATACGTTGTACGTTGTACGTTGTACGTTATATGTAATATGTAATACGTTATCCGTTATACGCTATACGTTATACGTTACACGTTATACGTTATACGTTATGCGTTATACGTTATACGTTATACGTTATACGTTATACGTTACACGTTATACGCTATACGTTATGCGTTATAGGAGATACGTTATGCGTTATAGGATATACGTTATACGTTATACGTTGTACGTTATACGTTATACGTTATACGTTATACGTTAAACTTTAGACGTTATATGTTATACGTTATACGTTATACGTTATATGTAATATGTAATACGTAATACGTTATACGTTATACGCTATACGTTATACGTAACACGTTATACGTTATACGATATACGTTATACGTTATACGTTAGACGTTATAGGTTATACGTAATGCGCTATACGTTATACGTTATACGTTATACGTTATACGTTATACGTTATAGGTCATACCTTATACGTGATACGTCATACGTTATACGTTATACGTTACACGTTATACGTTATACGTTATACGTTATACGTTATACGTTATACGTTATACGTTATACGTTATACGTTATACGTTATACGTTATACGTTATACGTTATACTTTATACGTTATACCTTATACGTTATATGTTATACGTTATGCGTTATACGCTATACATTATACGTTATACGATATACGTTCTACGTTATACATGAGACGTTATAGGTTATACATAATACATTAGACGTTATACGTTATGCGTTATACGTTATACGTTATACGTTATACGTCATACGTTATACGCTACACGTTATACGTAATATGTAATACGTCATACGTTTTACGTTATTCGTTATACGTTCTTCGTTACACGTTATACGTTATACGTTATGCGTTATACGTTATACGTTATACGTTATACGTTATACGTTATACGTTATACGTTATACGTTATACGTTATATGTTATACGTTATACGTTATACGTTATACGTTACACGTTATACGTTATACGTTATACGTTATACGCTATACGTTATACGTTACACGTTATACGTTATACGTTATGCGTTATACGTTATACGTTATACGTTATACGTTATACGTTATACGTTTTACGTTATACGTTATACGTTATACGTTATACGTTATACGTTATACGTTATACGTTATACGTTATACGTTATACGTTATACTTTATACGTTATACGTTATACGTTATACGTTATACGTTATACGTTATGCGTTATACGCCATACGTTATGCGTTATAGGTCATACCTTATACGTGATACGTCATACGTTATACGTTATACGTTACAAGTTATACGTTATACGTCATACGTTATACGTTATACGTTATACGTTATACGTTATACGTTGTACGTTATACGTTATACGTTATACGCTATACGTTATACGTTGTACGTTATGCGTTATACGTTATGCGTTATACGTCATACGTTATACGTTATACGTTATACGTTATACGTTATACGTTATACGTTATACGTTATTCGTTATACGTTATACGTTATACGTTATACGGTATACGTTATAGTTCATACCTCGTACGTGATACGTAATACGTTATACGTTATACGTTATACGTTATACGTTATACGTTATACGTTATACGGTATACGTTATGCGTTATACGCTATACGTTATGCGTTATAGGATATACGTTATGCGTTATAGGATATACGTTATACGTGATACGTTGTACGTTATACGTTATACGTTATACGTTATACGTTATACGTTATACGTTACACGTTATACGTTGTACGTTATACGTTATACGTTATACGCTATACGTTATACGTTGTACGTTATGCGTTATACGTTATGCGTTATACGTTATACGTTATACGTTATACGTTATACGTTATACGTTATACGTTATACGTTATACGTTATACGTTATTCGTTATACGTTATACGTTATACGTTATACGGTATACGTTATAGTTCATACCTCGTACGTGATACGTAATACGTTATACGTTATACGTTATACGTTATACGTTATACGTTACACGTTATACGTTATACGTTATACGTTATACGTTATACGTTATACATTATACGTTATACGTTATACGTTATACGTTATACGTTACACGTTATACGTTATACGTTATACGTTACACGTTATACGTTATACGTTATACGTTATACGTTATACGTTATACGTTATACGTTATACGTTATACGTTATACGTTATACGTTATACGTTATACGTTATGTGTTATACGTTATACTTTATACGTTATACCTTATACGTTATATGTTATACGTTATGCGTTATACGCTATACATTATACGTTATACGATATACGTTCTACGTTATACATGAGACGTTATAGGTTATACATAATACATTAGACGTTATACGTTATGCGTTATACGTTATACGTTATACGTTATACGTCATACGTTATACGCTACACGTTATACGTAATATGTAATACGTCATACGTTTTACGTTATTCGTTATATGTTCTTCGTTACACGTTATACGTTATACGTTATGCGTTATACGTTATACGTTATACGTTATACGTTATACGTTATACGTTATACGTTATACGTTATACGTTATATGTTATACGTTATACGTTATACGTTATACGTTACACGTTATACGTTATACGTTATACGTTATACGTTATACGTTATACGTTATACGTTATACGTTATATGTTATACGTTATAAGTTATACGTTATACGTTATACGTTATACGTTATACGTTATACGTTATACGTTATACGTTATACATTATACGTTATACGTTATACGTTATACGTTATACGTTACACGTTATACGTTATACGTTATACGTTACACGTTATACGTTATACGTTATACGTTATACGTTATACGTTATACGTTATACGTTATACGTTATACGTTATACGTTATACGTTATACGTTATACGTTATATGTTATACGTTATACTTTATACGTTATACCTTATACGTTATATGTTATACGTTATGCGTTATACGCTATACATTATACGTTATACGATATACGTTCTACGTTATACATGAGACGTTATAGGTTATACATAATACATTAGACGTTATACGTTATGCGTTATACGTTATACGTTATACGTTATACGTCATACGTTATACGCTACACGTTATACGTAATATGTAATACGTCATACGTTTTACGTTATTCGTTATATGTTCTTCGTTACACGTTATACGTTATACGTTATGCGTTATACGTTATACGTTATACGTTATACGTTATACGTTATACGTTATACGTTATACGTTATACGTTATATGTTATACGTTATACGTTATACGTTATACGTTACACGTTATACGTTATACGTTATACGTTATACGTTATACGTTATACGTTATACGTTATACGTTATACGTTAAACGTTAGACGTTATATGTTATACGTTATACGTTGTACGTTGTACGTTGTACGTTATATGTAATATGTAATACGTTATCCGTTATACGCTATACGTTATACGTTACACGTTATACGTTATACGTTATGCGTTATACGTTATACGTTATACGTTATACGTTATACGTTACACGTTATACGCTATACGTTATGCGTTATAGGAGATACGTTATGCGTTATAGGATATACGTTATACGTTATACGTTGTACGTTATACGTTATACGTTATACGTTATACGTTAAACTTTAGACGTTATATGTTATACGTTATACGTTATACGTTATATGTAATATGTAATACGTAATACGTTATACGTTATACGTTATACGTTATACGTTATACGTTATACGTTATACGTTATACGTTATACGTTATACGTTATACGTTATACTTTATACGTTATACCTTATACGTTATATGTTATACGTTATGCGTTATACGCTATACATTATACGTTATACGATATACGTTCTACGTTATACATGAGACGTTATAGGTTATACATAATACATTAGACGTTATACGTTATGCGTTATACGTTATACGTTATACGTTATACGTCATACGTTATACGCTACACGTTATACGTAATATGTAATACGTCATACGTTTTACGTTATTCGTTATACGTTCTTCGTTACACGTTATACGTTATACGTTATGCGTTATACGTTATACGTTATACGTTATACGTTATACGTTATACGTTATACGTTATACGTTATACGTTATACGTTATATGTTATACGTTATACGTTATACGTTATACGTTACACGTTATACGTTATACGTTATACGTTATACGCTATACGTTATACGTTACACGTTATACGTTATACGTTATGCGTTATACGTTATACGTTATACGTTATACGTTATACGTTATACGTTTTACGTTATACGTTATACGTTATACGTTATACGTTATACGTTATACGTTATACGTTATACGTTATACGTTATACGTTATACTTTATACGTTATACGTTATACGTTATACGTTATACGTTATACGTTATGCGTTATACGCCATACGTTATGCGTTATAGGTCATACCTTATACGTGATACGTCATACGTTATACGTTATACGTTACAAGTTATACGTTATACGTCATACGTTATACGTTATACGTTATACGTTATACGTTATACGTTGTACGTTATACGTTATACGTTATACGCTATACGTTATACGTTGTACGTTATGCGTTATACGTTATGCGTTATACGTCATACGTTATACGTTATACGTTATACGTTATACGTTATACGTTATACGTTATACGTTATTCGTTATACGTTATACGTTATACGTTATACGGTATACGTTATAGTTCATACCTCGTACGTGATACGTAATACGTTATACGTTATACGTTATACGTTATACGTTATACGTTATACGTTATACGGTATACGTTATGCGTTATACGCTATACGTTATGCGTTATAGGATATACGTTATGCGTTATAGGATATACGTTATACGTGATACGTTGTACGTTATACGTTATACGTTATACGTTATACGTTATACGTTATACGTTACACGTTATACGTTATACGTTATACGTTATACGTTATACGTTATACGTTATACGTTATACGTTATACGTTATACGTTAAACTTTATACGTTATACGTTATACGTTATACGTTATACTTTATACGTTATACGTTATACGTTATACGTTATACGTTATACGTTATACGTTATACGTTATACGTTATACGTTATACTTTATTCGTTATACGTTATACGTTATACGTTATTCGTTATACGTTATACGTTATACGTTATACGTTAAACGTTATACGTTATACGTTATACGGTATACGTTATGCGTTATACGTTATGCGTTATACGTTATACGTTATACGTTATACGTTATACGTTATACGTTATACGTTGTACGTTATACGTTATACGTTATACGTTATTCGATATACGTTATACGTTATACGTTGTACGTTATACGTTATACGTTATACGTTATACGTTATACGTTATACGTTATACGTTATTCGTAATACGTTATACGTTATACGTTAAACGTTATACGTTATACGTTATTCGTTATACGTTATATGTTATACGTTATACGTTATACGTTATACGTTATACGTTATACGTTATACGCTATACGTTATACGTTATACGTTATACGTTATACGTTATACGTTATACGTTATACGTTATACGTTATACGTTAAACTTTATACGTTATACGTTATACGTTATACGTTATACGTTATACGTTATACGTTATACGTTATACGTTATACGTTATACGTTATACTTTATACGTTATACGTTATACGTTATACGTTATACGTTATACGTTATACGTTATACGTTATACGTTATACGTTATACTTTATTCGTTATACGTTATACGTTATACGTTATTCGTTATACGTTATACGTTATACGTTATACGTTAAACGTTATACGTTATACGTTATACGGTATACGTTATGCGTTATACGTTATGCGTTATACGTTATACGTTATACGTTATACGTTATACGTTATACGTTATACGTTGTACGTTATACGTTATACGTTATACGTTATACGTTATACGTTATACGATATACGTTATACGTTATACGTTATACGATATACGTTATACGTTATACGTTATACGTTGTACGTTATACGTTAAACGTTAGACGTTATATGTTATACGTTATACGTTGTACGTTATACGTTATATGTAATATGTAATACGTTATATGATATACGCTATACGTTATACGTTATACGATATACGTTATACGTTATACGTTATACGATATACGTTAAACGTTATACGTTATACGTTATACGTTATACGTTATACGTTATTCGATATACGTTATACGTTATACGTTGTACGTTATACGTTATACGTTATACGTTATACGTTATACGTTATACGTTATACGTTATTCGTAATACGTTATACGTTATACGTTAAACGTTATACGTTATACGTTATTCGTTATACGTTATATGTTATACGTTATACGTTATACGTTATACGTTATACGTTATACGTTATACGCTATACGTTATACGTTATACGTTATACGTTATACGTTATACGTTATACGTTATACGTTATACGTTATACGTTAAACTTTATACGTTATACGTTATACGTTATACGTTATACGTTATACGTTATACGTTATACGTTATACGTTATACGTTATACGTTATACTTTATACGTTATACGTTATACGTTATACGTTATACGTTATACGTTATACGTTATACGTTATACGATATACGGTATACGTTATGCGTTATACGCTATACGTTATGCGTTATAGGATATACGTTATGCGTTATAGGATATACGTTGTACGTTATACGTTGTACGTTATACGTTATACGTTATACGTTATACGTTATACGTTATACGTTATACGTTATACGTTATACGTTATACGTTATACGTTATACGTTATACGTTATACGTTATACGTTATACGTTATACGTTATACGTTATACGTTATACGTTATACGTTATACGTTATACGTTATACGTTATACGTTATACGTTATACGTTATACGTTATACGTTATACGTTATACGTTATACGTTATACGTTATACGTTATACGTTATACGTTATACGTTATACGTTATACGTTATACGTTATACGTTATACGTTATACGTTATACGTTATACGTTATACGTTATACGTTATACGTTATACGTTATACGTTATACGTTATACGTTATACGTTATATGTAATACGTTATGCGTTATACGTTATACATTATACGTTATACGATATACGTTATACGTTATACATGAGACGTTATAGGTTATACATAATACATTATACGTTACACGTTATACGTTATACGTTATACGTTATACGTTATACGTCATACGTTATACGCTACACGTTATACGTAATATGTAATACGTCATACGTTCTACGCTATTCGTTATACGTTCTTCGTTACACGTTATACGTTATACGTTATGCGTTATACGTTATACGTTATACGTTATACGTTATACGTTATACGTTATACGTTATACGTTGTACGTTATACGTTATACGTTATACGTTATACGTTATACGTTATACGTTATACGTTATACGTTATACGTTATACGTTATACGTTATACGTTATACGTTATACGTTATACGTTATACGTTATACGTTATACGTTATACGTTATACGTTATACGTTATACGTTATACGTTATACGTTACACGTTATACGTTACACGTTATACGTTACACGTTATACGTTATACGTTATACGTTATACGTTATACGTTATACGTTATACGTTATACGTTATACGTTATACGTTATACGTTGTACGTTATGCGTTGTACGTTATACGTTATACGTTATACGTTATACGTTATACGTTATACGTTATACGATATACGTTTTACGTTATACATAAGACGTTATAGGTTATACATAATACATTATACCTTACACGTTATACGTTATACGTTATACGTTATACGTTATACGTTATACGTCATACGTTATACGCTACACGTTATACGTAATATGTAATGCGTCATACGTTTTACGTTATTCGTTATACGTTCTTCGTTACACGTTATACGTTATACGTTATGCGTTATACGTTATACGTTATACGTTATACGTTATACGTTATACGTTATACGTTATACGTTATACGTTATACGTTATATGTTATACGTTATAAGTTATACGTTATACGTTATACGTTATACGTTATACGTTATACGTTATACGTTATACGTTATACGTTATACATTATACGTTATACGTTATACGTTATACGTTGTACGTTAGACGTTACACGTTACACGTTATACGTTATACGTTATACGTTATACGTTATACGTTATACGGTATACGTTATGCGTTATACGCTATACGTTATGCGTTATAGGATATACGTTATGCGTTATAGGATATACGTTGTACGTTATACGTTGTACGTTATACGTTATACGTTATACGTTATACGTTATACGTTATAGGTTAAACGTTAGACGTTATATGTTATACGTTATACGTTGTACGTTGTACGTTATATGTAGTATGTAATACGTTATACGTTATACGCTATACGTTATACGTTACACGTTATACGTTATACGTTATGCGTTATACGTTATGCGTTATACGTTATACGTTATACGTTATACCTTATACGTTATACGTTATACGTTATACGTTATACGTTATACGTTATACGTTATACGTTATACGTTATACGTTATACGTTATAAGGTATACGTTATGCGTTATACGCTATACGTTATGCGTTATCGGATATACGTTATACGTTATACGTTGTACGCTATACGTTATACGTTATACGTTATACGTTATACGTTATACGTTATACGTTATACGTTATACGTTATACGTTATACGTTATACGTTATACGTTATACGTTATACGTTATACGTTATACGTTATACGTTATACGTTATACGTTATACGTTATACGTTATACGTTATACGTTATACGTTATACGTTATACGTTATACGTTATACGTTATACGTTATACGTTATACGTTATACGTTATACGTTATACGTTATACGTTATACGTTATACGTTATACGTTATATGTAATACGTTATGCGTTATACGTTATACATTATACGTTATACGATATACGTTATACGTTATACATGAGACGTTATAGGTTATACATAATACATTATACGTTACACGTTATACGTTATACGTTATACGTTATACGTTATACGTCATACGTTATACGCTACACGTTATACGTAATATGTAATACGTCATACGTTCTACGCTATTCGTTATACGTTCTTCGTTACACGTTATACGTTATACGTTATGCGTTATACGTTATACGTTATACGTTATACGTTATACGTTATACGTTATACGTTATACGTTGTACGTTATACGTTATACGTTATACGTTATACGTTATACGTTATACGTTATACGTTATACGTTATACGTTATACGTTATACGTTATACGTTATACGTTATACGTTATACGTTATACGTTATACGTTACACGTTATACGTTACACGTTATACGTTACACGTTATACGTTACACGTTATACGTTACACGTTATACGTTACACGTTATACGTTATACGTTATACGTTATACGTTATACGTTATACGTTATACGTTGTACGTTATGCGTTGTACGTTATACGTTATACGTTATACGTTATACGTTATACGTTATACGTTATACGATATACGTTTTACGTTATACATGAGACGTTATAGGTTATACATAATACATTATACCTTACACGTTATACGTTATACGTTATACGTTATACGTTATACGTTATACGTCATACGTTATACGCTACACGTTATACGTAATATGTAATACGTCATACGTTTTACGTTATTCGTTATACGTTCTTCGTTACACGTTATACGTTATACGTTATGCGTTATACGTTATACGTTATACGTTATACGTTATACGGTATACGTTATACGTTATACGTTATACGTTATACGTTATATGTTATACGTTATAAGTTATACGTTATACGTTATACGTTATACGTTATACGTTATACGTTATACGTTATACGTTATACGTTATACGTTATACATTATACGTTATACGTTATACGTTATACGTTGTACGTTAGACGTTACACGTTACACGTTATACGTTATACGTTATACGTTATACGTTATACGTTATACGGTATACGTTATGCGTTATACGCTATACGTTATGCGTTATAGGATATACGTTATGCGTTATAGGATATACGTTGTACGTTATACGTTGTACGTTATACGTTATACGTTATACGTTATACGTTATAGGTTAAACGTTAGACGTTATATGTTATACGTTATACGTTGTACGTTGTACGTTATATGTAGTATGTAATACGTTATACGTTATACGCTATACGTTATACGTTACACGTTATACGTTATACGTTATGCGTTATACGTTATGCGTTATACGTTATACGTTATACGTTATACCTTATACGTTATACGTTATACGTTATACGTTATACGTTATACGTTATACGTTATACGTTATACGTTATACGTTATACGTTATACGGTATACGTTATGCGTTATACGCTATACGTTATGCGTTATCGGATATACGTTATACGTTATACGTTGTACGCTATACGTTATACGTTATACGTTATACATTAAACGTTAGACGTTATATGTTATACGTTATACGTCGTACGTTTTACGTTATACGTAATATGTAATACGTTATACGTTATACGTTATACGTTATACGTTATACGTTATACGGTATACGTTTTGCGTTACACGCTATACGTTATGCGTTATAGGATATACGTTATGCGTTATAGGTTATACGTTATACGTTATACGTTGTACGTTATACGTTTTATGTAATATTGTAATACGTTATACGTTATACGTTATACGTTATACGTTATACGTTATACGTTATACGTTATACGATATACGTTATACGTTATACGTTATACGTTATACGTTATACGTTATACGTTATACGTTATACGTTAGACGTTACACGTTACACGTTATACGTTATACGTTATACGTTATACGTTATACGTTATACGGTATACGTTATGCGTTATACGCTATACGTTATGCGTTATAGGATATACGTTATGCGTTATAGGATATACGTTGTACGTTATACGTTGTACGTTATACGTTATACGTTATACGTTATACGTTATAGGTTAAACGTTAGAGGTTATATGTTATACGTTATACGTTGTACGTTGTACGTTATATGTAGTATGTAATACGTTATACGTTATACGCTATACGTTATACGTTACACGTTATACGTTATACGTTATGCGTTATACGTTATGCGTTATACGTTATACGTTATACGTTATACCTTATACGTTATACGTTATACGTTATACGTTATACGTTATACGTTATACGTTATACGTTATACGTTATACGTTATACGTTATACGTTATACGGTATACGTTATGCGTTATACGCTATACGTTATGCGTTATCGGATATACGTTATACGTTATACGTTGTACGCTATATGTTATACGTTATACGTTATACATTAAACGTTAGACGTTATATGTTATACGTTATACGTCGTACGTTTTACGTTATACGTAATATGTAATACGTTATACGTTATACGTTATACGTTATACGTTATACGTTATACGTTATACGGTATACGTTTTGCGTTACACGCTATACGTTATGCGTTATAGGATATACGTTATGCGTTATAGGATATACGTTATACGTTATACGTTGTACGTTATACGTTTTATGTAATATGTAATACGTTATACGTCATACGTTATACGTTATACGTTATATGTTATACGTTATACGTTATACGATATACGTTATACGATATACGTTATACGTTATACGTTATACGTTATACGTTATACGTTAAACGTTATACGTTATACGTTATACGGTATACGTTATGCGTTATACGCTATACGTTATGCGTTATAGGATATACGTTATGCGTTATAGGATATACGTTATACGTTATACGTTATACGTTATACGTTATATGTAATATGTAATACGTTATACGTTATACGTTATACGCTATACGTTATACGTTACACGTTATACGTTATACGATATACGTTATACGTTATACGTCAGACGTTATACGTTATACGTTATACGTTATACGTTAAACTTTAGACGTTATATGTTATATGTTATACGTTGTACGTTATACGTTATATGTAATATGTAATACGTTATACGTTATACGTTATACGCTATACGTTATACGTAACACGTTATACGTTATACGATATACGTTATACGTTATACGTCAGACGTTATAGGTTATACGTAATACGCTATACGTTATACGTTATACGTTATACGTTATACGTTATACGGTATACGTTATAGGTCATACCTTATACGTGATACGTCATACATTATACGTTATACGTTATTCGTTATACGTTATACGTTATACGTTATACGTTATACGTTATACGTTATACGTTATACGTTATGCGTTATACGTTATACATTATACGTTATACGATATACGTTATACGTTATACATTAGACGTTATAGGTTATACATAATACATTATACGTTACACGTTATACGTTAAACGTTATACGTTATACGTTATACGTCATACGTCATACGTTATACGCTACACGTTATACGTAATATGTAATACGTCATACGTTTTACGTTATTCGTTATACGTTCTTCGTTACACGTTATACGTTATACGTTATGCGTTATACGTTATACGTTATACGTTATACGTTATACGTTATACGTTATACGTTATACGTTATACGTTATACGTTATACGTTATACGTTATACGTTATACGTTATACGTTATACGTTATACGTTATACGTTATACGTTATACGTTATACGTTATACGGTATACGTTATGCGTTATACGCTATACGTTATGCGTTATAGGATATACGTTATGCGTTATAGGATATACGTTATACGTTATACGTTATACGTTATACGTTATACGTTATACGTTATACGTTATACGTTATGCGTTATACGTTATACGTTATACGTTATACGTTATACGTTATACGTTATACGTTATACGTTATACGTTATACGCTACACGTTATACGTAATATGTAATACGTCATACGTTTTACGTTATTCGTTATACGTTCTTCGTTACACGTTATACGTTATACGTTATGCGTTATACGTTATACGTTATACGTTATACGTTATACGTTATACGTTATACGTTATACGTTATACGTTATATGTTATACGTTATACGTTATACGTTATACGTTACACGTTATACGTTATACGTTATACGTTATACGTTATACGTTATACGTTATACGTTATACGTTATACGTTATACGTTATACGTTATACGTTATACGTTATACGTTATACGTTATACGTTATACGTTATACGTTATACGTTATACGTTATACGTTAGACGTTACAC
Organism: Ptiloglossa arizonensis; assembly: GCF_051014685.1. Taxonomy (NCBI): domain Eukaryota; kingdom Metazoa; phylum Arthropoda; class Insecta; order Hymenoptera; family Colletidae; genus Ptiloglossa; species Ptiloglossa arizonensis. Next base: position 435,549 of record NW_027478420.1, on the reverse strand, counting down.
GTTACACGTTATACGCTATACGTTATACGTTATACGTTATACGTTCTACGGTATACGTTATGCGTTATACGCTATACGTTATGCGTTATAGGATATACGTTATGCGTTATAGGACATACGTTATACGTTATACGTTGTACGTTATACGTTATACGTTATACCTTATACGTTATACGTTATACGTTATACGTTATACGTTTTACGTTATTCGTTATACGTTATACGTTATACGTTATACGGTATACGTTATGCGTTATACGCTATACGTTATGCGTTATCGGATATACGTTATACGTTATACGTTGTACGCTATACGTTATACGTTATACGTTATACGTTATACATTAAACGTTAGACGTTATATGTTATACGTTATACGTCGTACGTTTTACGTTATACGTAATATGTAATACGTTATACGTTATACGTTATACGTTATACGTTATACGTCATACGGTATACGTTTTGCGTTACACGCTATACGTTATGCGTTGTAGGATATACGTTATGCGTTATAGGATATACGTTATACGTTATACGTTGTACGTTATACGTTTTATGTAATATGTAATACGTTATACGTTATACGTTATACGTTATACGTTATACGTTATACGATATACGTTATACGTTATACGTTATACGTTATACGCTATACGTTATACGTTAAACGTTATACGTTATACGTTATACGGTATACGTTATGCGTTATACGCTATACGTTATGCGTTATAGGATATACGTCTTGCGTTATAGGATATACGTTATACGTTATACGTTGTACGTTATACGTAATACGTTATACGTTATACGTTATACGTTAAACTATAGACGTTATATGTTATACGTTATACGTTGTACGTTATATGTTATATGTAATATGTAATACGTAATACGTTATACGTTATACGCTATACGTTATACGTAACACGTTATACGTTATACGATATACGTTATACGTTATACGTTAGACGTTATAGGTTATACGTAATACGCTATACGTTATACGTTATACGTTATACGTTATACGTTATACGTTATAGGTCATACCTTATACGTGATACGTCATACGTTATACGTTATACGTTACACGTTATACGTTATACGTTATACGTTATACGTTATACGTTATACGTTATACGTTATACGTTATACGTTTTACGTTATACGTTATACGTTATACGTTATACGTTATATGTAATACGTTATGCGTTATACGTTATACATTATACGTTATACGATATACGTTATACGTTATACATTAGACGTTATAGGTTATACATGATACATTATACGTTACACATTATACGTTATACGTTATACGTTATACGTTATACGTCATACGTCATACGTTATACGCTACACGTTATACGTTATACGCTATACGTTATACGTTATACGTTATACGTTATACGTTATACGTTATACGTTATACGTTATACGTTATACGTTATACGTTATACGTTATACGTTATACGTTATACGTTATACGTTATACGTTATACGTTATACGTTATACATTATACGTTATATGTTATACGTTATACTTTATACGTTATACCTTATACGTTATATGTTATACGTTATGCGTTATACGCTATACATTATACGTTATACGATATACGTTCTACGTTATACATGAGACGTTATAGGTTATACATAATACATTATACGTTACACGTTATGCGTTATACGTTATACGTTATACGTTATACGTCATACGTTATACGCTACACGTTATACGTAATATGTAATACGTCATACGTTTTACGTTATTCGTTATACGTTCTTCGTTACACGTTATACGTTATACGTTATGCGTTATACGTTATACGTTATACGTTATTCGTTATACGTTATACGTTATACGTTATACGTTATACGTTATACGTTATATGTTATACGTTATACGTTATACGTTATACGTTACACGTTATACGTTATACGTTATACGTTATACGTTATACGTTATACGTTATACGTTATACGTTATACGTTATACGTTATACGTTATACGTTATACGTTATACGTTATACGTTATACGTTATACGTTATACGTTATACGTTATACGTTATACGTTAGACGTTATACGTTATACGTTAGACGTTACACGTTACACGTTATACGCTATACGTTATACGTTATACGTAATACGTAATACGGTATACGTTATGCGTTATACGCTATACGTTATGCGTTATAGGATATACGTTATGCGTTATAGGACATACGTTATACGTTATACGTTGTACGTTATACGTTATACGTTATACGTTATACGTTATACGTTATACGTTAAACGTTAGACGTTATATGTTATACGTTATACGTTGTACGTTGTACGTTATATGTATTATGTAATACGTTATCCGTTATACGCTATACGTTATACGTTACACGTTATACGTTATACGTTATGCGTTATACGTTATACGTTATACGTTATACGTTATACGTTATACGTTATACGTTATACGTTATACGTTATACGTTATACGTTATACGTTATACGTTATACGTTATACGTTATACGTTATATGTTATACGTTATACTTTATACGTTATACCTTATACGTTATATGTTATACGTTATGCGTTATACGCTATACATTATACGTTATACGATATACGTTCTACGTTATACATGAGACGTTATAGGTTATACATGATACATTATACGTTACACGTTATGCGTTATACGTTATACGTTATACGTTATACGTCATACGTTATACGCTACACGTTATACGTAATATGTAATACGTCATACGTTTTACGTTATTCGTTATACGTTCTTCGTTACACGTTATACGTTATACGTTATGCGTTATACGCTACACGTTATACGTTATACGTTATACGTTATACGTTATACGTTATACGTTATACGTTATACGTTATACGTTATACGTTATACGTTATACGTTATACGTTATGCGTTATACGTTATACGTTATACGTTATACGTCATACGTTATACGCTACACGTTATACGTAATATGTAATACGTCAAACGTTTTACGTTATTCGTTATACGTTCTTCGTTACACGTTATACGTTATACGTTATGCGTTATACGCTACACGTTATACGTTATACGTTATACGTTATACGTTATACGTTATACGTTATACGTTATACGTTATACGTTATACGTTATACGTTATACGTTATACGTTATACGTTATACGTTATACGTTATACGTTCTACGTTATACGTTATACGTTATACGTTATTCGTTATACGTTATACGTTATACGTTATACGGTATACGTTATAGTTCATACATCGTACGTGATACGTAATACGTTATACGTTATACGTTATACGTTATACGTTATACGTTATACGTTATACGGTATACGTTATGCGTTATACGCTATACGTTATGCGTTATAGGATATACGTTATGCGTTATATGATATACGTTATACGTGATACGTTGTACGTTATACGTTATACGTTATACGTTATACGTTATACGTTATACGTTATACGTTATACGTTATTCGTTATACGTTATACGTTATACGTTATACGGTATACGTTATAGGTCATACCTCGTACGTGATACGTCATACGTTATACGTTATACGTTATACGTTATACGTTATACGTTATACGTTATACGGTATACGTTATAGGTCATACCTCGTACGTGATACGTCATACGTTATACGTTATACGTTATACGTTATACGTTATACGTTATACGTTATACGGTATACGTTATGCGTTATACGCTATACGTTATGCGTTATAGGATATACGTTATGCGTTATAGGATATACGTTATACGTGACACGTTGTACGTTATACGTTATACGTTATACGTTATACGTTATACGTTATACGTTATACGTTATACGTTATACGTTATACGTTATACGTTATACGTTATACGTTATACGTTATACGTTATACGTTATACGTTATACGTTATACGTTATACTTTATTCGTTATACGTTATACGTTATACGTTATTCGTTATACGTTATACGTTATACGTTATACGTTATACGTTATACGTTATACGTTATACGTTGTACGTTATACGTTATACGTTATACGCTATACGTTATACGTTGTACGTTATGCGTTATACGTTATGCGTTATACGTTATACGTTATACGTTATACGTTATACCTTATACGTTATACGTTATACGTTATTCGTTATACGTTATACGTTATACGTTATACGTTATACGGTATACGTTATAGGTCGTACCTCGTACGTGATACGTCATACGTTATACGTTATACGTTATACGTTATACGTTATACGTTATACGCTATACGTTATGCGTTATAGAATATACGTTATGCGTTATCGGATATACGTTATACGTGATACGTTGTACGTTATACGTTATACGTTATACGTTATACGTTATACGTTATACGTTATACGTTATACGTTATACGTTATACTTTATACGTTATACGTTATACGTTATACGTTATACGTTATACGTTATACGTTGTACGTTATGGGTTAAACGTTAGACGTTATATGTTATACGTTATACGTTGTACGTTATACGTTATATGTAATATGTAATACGTTATACGTTATACGTTACACGTTGGACGTTACAGGTTAAACGTAATACGTTATACGTTATACGTTATACGTTATACATTATACGTTATACGTTATACGTTAGACGTTATAGGTTATACGTAATACGTAATACGTTATACGTTATACGTTATACGTTACACGTTATACGTTATACGTTATACGTTATAAGTTATACGTTATACGTTATAGGTCATACCTTATACGTGATACGCCATACGTTATACGTTATACGTTATACGTTATTCGTTATACGTTATACGTTGTACGTTATACGTTAAACGTTAGACGTTATATGTTATACGTTACACGTTGTACGTTATACGTTATATGTAATATCTAAGCCGTTATACGTTATACGCTATTGGTTATACGTTATACGCTATTGGTTATACGTTACACGTTATACGTTATACGATATGCGTTATACGTTATGCGTTATACGTTATACGTTATACGTTATACGTTATACGTTATACGTTATACGTTATACGTTATACGTTATGCGTTATACGTTATACGTTATACGTTATACGTTATATGTTATACGTTATACGTTGTACGTTATACGTTATACGTTATACGCTATACGTTATACGTTGTACGTTATACGTTATACGTTATACGTTATAAGTTATACGTTATACGTTATACGTTATACGTTATACGTTATACGTTATGCGTTATAGGATATACGTTATGCGTTATAGGACATACGTTATACGTTATACGTTGTACGTTATACGTTATACGTTATACGTTATACGTTATATGTTATACGTTAAACGTTAGACGTTATATGTTATACGTTATACGTTGTACGTTGTACGTTATATGTAATATGTAATACGTTATCCGTTATACGCTATACGTTATACGTTACACGTTACACGTTATACGTTATGCGTTATACGTTATACGTTATACGTTATACGTTATACGTTATACGTTATACGTTATACGTTATACGTTATACGTTATACGTTATACGTTATACGTTATACGTTATACGTTATACGTTATACGTTATACGTTATACGTTATACGTTATACGTTATACGTTATACGTTATGCGTTATACGCTATACGGTATGCGTTATAGGTCATACCTTATACGTGATACGTCATACGTTATACGTTATACGTTACAAGTTATACGTTATACGTCATACGTTATACGTTATACGTTATACGTTATACGTTGTACGTTATACGTTATACGTTATACGTTATACGCTATACGTTATACGTTGTACGTTATGCGTTATACGTTATGCGTTATACGTTATACGTTATACGTTATACGTTATACGTTATACGTTATACGTTATACGTTATACGTTATTCGTTATACGTTATACGTTATACGTTATACGGTATACGTTATAGTTCATACCTCGTACGTGATACGTAATACGTTATACGTTATACGTTATACGTTATACGTTATACGTTATACGTTATACGGTATACGTTATGCGTTATACGCTATACGTTATGCGTTATACGTTATACGGTATACGTTATGCGTTATACGCTATACGTTATGCGTTATAGGATATACGTTATGCGTTATAGGATATACGTTATGCGTGATACGTTGTACGTTATACGTTATACGTTATACGTTATACGTTATACGTTATACGTTATACGTTATACGTTATACGTTATTCGTTATACGTTATACGTTATACGTTATACGTTATACGTTATACGTTATACGTTATACGTTATTCGTTATACGTTATACGTTAGACGTTACACGTTACACGTTATACGCTATACGTTATACGTTATACGTTATACGTTATACGTTATACGTTATACGTTATACGGTATACGTTATGCGTTATACGCTATACGTTATGCGTTATAGGATATACGTTATGCGTTATAGGATATACGTTATACGTGATACGTTGTACGTTATACGTTATACGTTATACGTTATACGTTATACGTTATACGTTATACGTTATACGTTGTACGTTGTACGTTATGCGTTAAACGTTAGACGTTATATGTTATACGTTATACGTTATACGTTATACGTTATACGTTATACGTTATACGTTATACGTTATACGTTATACGTTATACGTTATACGTTATACGTTATACGTTATACGTTATACGTTATACGTTATACGTTATACGTTATACGTTATACGTTATACTTTATTCGTTATACGTTATACGTTATACGTTATTCGTTATACGTTATACGTTATACGTTATACGTTATACGTTATACGTTATACGTTATACGTTGTACGTTGTACGTTATGCGTTAAACGTTAGATGTTATATGTTATACGTTATACGTTATACGTTATACGTTATACGTTATACGTTATACGTTATACGTTATACGTTATACGTTATACGTTATACGTTATACGTTGTACGTTATTCGTTAAACGTTAGACGTTATATGTTATACGTTATACGTTATACGTTATACGTTATACGTTTGACGTTATACGTTATACGTTATACGTTATACGTTATACGTTATACGTTATACGTTATACGGTATACGTTATACGTTATACTTTATTCGTTATACGTTATACGTTATACGTTATTCGTTATACGTTATACGTTATACGTTATACGTTATACGTTATACGTTGTACGTTATACGTTATACGTTATACGTTATACGTTATACGTTATACGTTATACGTTATACGTTATACGTTATGCGTTATACGCTATACGTTATGCGTTATAGGTCATACCTTATACGTGATACGTCATACGTTATACGTTATACGTTATAAGATATACGTTATACGTTATACGTTATACGTTATACGTTATACGTTATACGTTGTACGTTATACGTTATACGTTATACGCTATACGTTATACGTTGTACGTTATGCGTTATACGTTATGCGTTATACGTTATACGTTATACGTTATACGTTATACCTTATACGTTATACGTTATACGTTATTCGTTATACGTTATACGTTATACGTTATACGTTATACGGTATACGTTATAGGTCGTACCTCGTACGTGATACGTCATACATTATACGTTATACGTTATACGTTATACGTTATACGTTATACGTTATACGTTATACGTTATACGTTATACGGTATACGTTATACGTTATACGCTATACGCTATGCGTTATACGTTATACGTTATACGTTATACGTTATGCGTTATACGCTATACGTTATGCGTTATAGGTCATACCTTATACGTGATACGTCATACGTTATACGTTATACGTTATAAGTTATACGTTATACGTTATACGTTATACGTTATACGTTATACGTTATACGTTATACGTTATACGTTATACGTTGTACGTTATACGTTATACGTTATAAGTTATACGTTATACGTTATACGTTATACGTTATACGTTATACGTTATACGTTGTACGTTATACGTTATACGTTATACGCTATACGTTATACGTTGTACGTTATACGTTATACGTTATACGTTATACGTTATACGTTATACGTTATACGTTATACGTTATACGTTATACGTTATACTTTATACGTTATACGTTATACGTTATACGTTATACGTTATACGTTATACGTTATATGTTATACGTTAAACGTTAGACGTTATATGTTATACGTTATACGTTGTACGTTGTACGTTATATGTAATATGTAATACGTTATCCGTTATACGCTATACGTTATACGTTACACGTTACACGTTATACGTTATGCGTTATACGTTATACGTTATACGTTATACGTTATACGTTATACGTTATACGTTATACGTTATACGTTATACGTTATACGTTATACGTTATACGTTATACGTTATACGTTATACGTTATACGTTATACGTTATACGTTATACGTTATACGTTATACGTTATGCGTTATACGCTATACGTTATGCGTTATAGGTCATACCTTATACGTGATACGTCATACGTTATACGTTATACGTTACAAGTTATACGTTATACGTCATACGTTATACGTTATACGTTATACGTTATACGTTGTACGTTATACGTTATACGTTATACGTTATACGCTATACGTTATACGTTGTACGTTATGCGTTATACGTTATGCGTTATACGTTATACGTTATACGTTATACGTTATACGTTATACGTTATACGTTATACGTTATACGTTATTCGTTATACGTTATACGTTATACGTTATACGGTATACGTTATAGTTCATACCTCGTACGTGATACGTAATACGTTATACGTTATACGTTATACGTTATACGTTATACGTTATACGTTATACGTTATACGGTATACGTTATGCGTTATACGCTATACGTTATGCGTTATAGGATATACGTTATGCGTTATAGGATATACGTTATGCGTGATACGTTGTACGCTATACGTTATACGTTATACGTTATACGTTATACGTTATACGTTATACGTTATACGTTATACGTTATTCGTTATACGTTATACGTTATACGTTATACGTTATACGTTATACGTTATACGTTATACGTTATTCGTTATACGTTATACGTTAGACGTTACACGTTACACGTTATACGCTATACGTTATACGTTATACGTTATACGTTATACGTTATACGTTATACGTTATACGGTATACGTTATGCGTTATACGCTATACGTTATGCGTTATAGGATATACGTTATGCGTTATAGGATATACGTTATACGTGATACGTTGTACGTTATACGTTATACGTTATACGTTATACGTTATACGTTATACGTTATACGTTATACGTTGTACGTTGTACGTTATGCGTTAAACGTTAGACGTTATATGTTATACGTTATACGTTATACGTTATACGTTATACGTTATACGTTATACGTTATACGTTATACGTTATACGTTATACGTTATACGTTATACGTTATACGTTATACGTTATACGTTATACGTTATACGTTATACGTTATACGTTATACGTTATACGTTATACGTTATACTTTATTCGTTATACGTTATACGTTATACGTTATTCGTTATACGTTATACGTTATACGTTATACGTTATACGTTATACGTTATACGTTATACGTTGTACGTTGTACGTTATGCGTTAAACGTTAGACGTTATATGTTATACGTTATACGTTATACGTTATACGTTATACGTTATACGTTATACGTTATACGTTATACGTTATACGTTATACGTTATACGTTGTACGTTATTCGTTAAACGTTAGACGTTATATGTTATACGTTATACGTTATACGTTATACGTTATACGTTTGACGTTATACGTTATACGTTATACGTTATACGTTATACGTTATACGTTATACGTTATACGGTATACGTTATACGTTATACTTTATTCGTTATACGTTATACTTTATACGTTATTCGTTATACGTTATACGTTATACGTTATACGTTATACGTTATACGTTGTACGTTATACGTTATACGTTATACGTTATACGTTACACGTTATACGTTATACGTTATACGTTATACGTTATGCGTTATACGCTATACGTTATGCGTTATAGGTCATACCTTATACGTGATACGTCATACGTTATACGTTATACGTTATAAGATATACGTTATACGTTATACGTTATACGTTATACGTTATACGTTGTACGTTATACGTTATACGTTATACGCTATACGTTATACGTTGTACGTTATGCGTTATACGTTATGCGTTATACGTTATACGTTATACGTTATACGTTATACCTTATACGTTATACGTTATACGTTATTCGTTATACGTTATACGTTATACGTTATACGTTATACGGTATACGTTATAGGTCGTACCTCGTACGTGATACGTCATACGTTATACGTTATACGTTATACGTTATACGTTATACGTTATACGTTATACGTTATACGTTATACGTTATACGGTATACGTTATACGTTATACGCTATACGCTATGCGTTATACGTTATACGTTATACGTTATACGTTATGCGTTATACGCTATACGTTATGCGTTATAGGTCATACCTTATACGTGATACGTCATACGTTATACGTTATACGTTATAAGTTATACGTTATACGTTATACGTTATACGTTATACGTTATACGTTATACGTTATACGTTATACGTTATACGTTGTACGTTATACGTTATACGTTATAAGTTATACGTTATACGTTATACGTTATACGTTATACGTTATACGTTATACGTTGTACGTTATACGTTATACGTTATACGCTATACGTTATACGTTGTACGTTATACGTTATACGTTATACGTTATACGTTATACGTTATACGTTATACGTTATACGTTATACGTTATACGTTATACTTTATACGTTATACGTTATACGTTATACGTTATACGTTATACGTTATACGTTGTACGTTATGGGTTAAACGTTAGACGTTATATGTTATACGTTATACGTTGTACGTTATACGTTATATGTAATATGTAATACGTTATACGTTATACGTTATACGTTGGACGTTACAGGTTAAACGTAATACGTTATACGCTATACGTTATACGTTGTACGTTATACGTTATACGTTATACGTTATAAGTTATACGTTATACGTTATACGTTATACGTTATACGTTATACGTTATACGTTATACGTTATACGTTATACGTCATACGTTATACGTCATACGTTATACGTTATACGTTATACGTTATTCGTTATACGTTATACGTTATACGTTATACGTTATACGTTATACGTTATACGTTTTACGTTATACGTTATACGTTATACGTTATACGTTATACGTTATACGTTATACGTTATACGTTATACGTTATACGTTATACGTTATACGTTATACGTTATACGTTATACGTTATACGTTATACGTTATACGTTATACGTTATACGTTATACGTTATACGTTATACGTTATGCGTTATACGTTATACGTTATACGTTATACGTTATACGATATACGTTATACGGTATACGTTATGCGTTATATGTTATACGTTATACGTTGTACGTTATACGTTATATGTAATATGTAATACGTTATACGTTATACGCTATACGTTATACGTTACACGTTATACGTTATACGATATGCGTTATACGTTATGCGTTATACGTTATACGTTATACGTTATACGTTATACGTTATACGTTATACGTTATACGATTTACGTTATACGTTATACGTTATGCGTTATAGGATATACGTTATACGTTATACGTTATACGTTATATGTTATACGTTATACGTTATACGTTATACGTTATACGTTATACGTTATACGTTATACGTTATACGTTATACGTTATACGTTATACGTTATACGTTATACGTTATACGTTATACGTTATGCGTTATACGCTATACGTTATGCGTTATAGGTCATACCTTATACGTGATACGTCATACGTTATACGTTATACGTTATAAGTTATACGTTATACGTTATACGTTATACGTTATACGTTATACGTTATACGTTATACGTTATACGTTGTACGTTATACGTTATACGTTATACGTTATACGCTATACGTTATACGTTGTACGTTATGCGTTATACGTTATGCGTTATACGTTATACGTTATACGTTATACGTTATACCTTATACGTTATACGTTACACGTTATTCGTTATACGTTATACGTTATACGTTATACGTTATACGGTATACGTTATAGGTCGTACCTCGTACGTGATACGTCATACGTTATACGGTATACGTTATACGTTATACGTTATACGTTATACGTTATACGTTATACGTTATACGTTATACGTTATACGTTATACGGTATACGTTATACGTTATACGCTATACGTTATGCGTTATAGAATATACGTTATGCGTTATAGGATATACGTTATACGTGATACGTTGTACGTTATACGTTATACGTTATACGTTATACGTTATACGTTATACGTTATACGTTATACGTTATACGTTATACGTTATACGTTATACGTTATACGTTATACGTTATACGTTATACGTTATACGTTATACGTTATACGTTATACGTTATACGTTATACGTTATACGTTATACGTTATACGTTATACGTTATAGGTCATACCTTATACGTGATACGTCATACGTTATACGTTATACGTTATACGTTATACGTTATACGTTATACGTTGTACGTTATACGTTAAACGTTAGACGTTATATGTTATACGTTACACGTTGTACGTTATACGTTATATGTAATATCTAATCCGTTATACGTTATACGCTATTGGTTATACGTTATACGTTATACGCTATACGTTATGCGTTATAGGATATACGTTATGCGTTATAGGATATAAGTTATACGTGATACGTTGTACGTTATACGTTATACGTTATACGTTATACGTTATACGTTATACGTTATACGTTATACGTTATACGTTATTGGTCATACCTTATACGTGATACGTCATACGTTATACGTTATACGTTACACGTTATACGTTATACGTTATACGTTATACGTTATACGTTGTACGTTGTACGTTATATGTAATATGTAATACGTTATCCGTTATACGCTATACGTTATACGTTACACGTTATACGCTATACGTCATACGTTATACGTTATACGTTATACGTTATACGTTGTACGTTATACGTTATACGTTATACGTTATACGTTATACGTTATACGGTATACGTTATGCGTTATAGGTCATACCTTATACGTGATACGTCATACGTTATACGTTATACGTTATAAGTTATACGTTATACGTTATACGTTATACGTTATACGTTATACGTTATACGTTATACGTTGTACGTTATACGTTATACGTTATACGTTATACGCTATACGTTATACGTTGTACGTTATGCGTTATACGTTATGCGTTATACGTTATACGTTATACGTTATACGTTATACGTTATACGTTATACGTTATACGTTATACGTTATATGTTATACGTTATACTTTATACGTTATACCTTATACGTTATATGTTATACGTTATGCGTTATACGCTATACATTATACGTTATACGATATACGTTCTACGTTATACATGAGACGTTATAGGTTATACATAATACATTATACGTTACACGTTATGCGTTATACGTTATACGTTATACGTTATACGTCATACGTTATACGCTACACGTTATACGTAATATGTAATACGTCATACGTTTTACGTTATTCGTTATACGTTCTTCGTTACACGTTATACGTTATACGTTATGCGTTATACGTTATACGTTATACGTTATACGTTATACGTTATACGTTATACGTTATACGTTATACGTTATACGTTATACGTTATGCGTTATACGCTATACGTTATGCGTTATAGGTCATACCTTATACGTGATACGTCATACGTTATACGTTATACGTTATAAGTTATACGTTATACGTTATACGTTATACGTTATACGTTATACGTTATACGTTATACGTTGTACGTTATACGTTATACGTTATACGTTATACGCTATACGTTATACGTTGTACGTTATGCGTTATACGTTATGCGTTATACGTTATACGTTATACGTTATACGTTATACCTTATACGTTATACGTTACACGTTATTCGTTATACGTTATACGTTATACGTTATACGTTATACGGTATACGTTATAGGTCGTACCTCGTACGTGATACGTCATACGTTATACGGTATACGTTATACGTTATACGTTATACGTTATACGTTATACGTTATACGTTATACGTTATACGTTATACGTTATACGGTATACGTTATACGTTATACGCTATACGTTATGCGTTATAGAATATACGTTATGCGTTATAGGATATACGTTATACGTGATACGTTGTACGTTATACGTTATACGTTATACGTTATACGTTATACGTTATACGTTATACGTTATACGTTATACGTTATACGTTATACGTTATACGTTATACGTTATACGTTATACGTTATACGTTATACGTTATACGTTATACGTTATACGTTATACGTTATACGTTATACGTTATACGTTATACGTTATACGTTATACGTTATAGGTCATACCTTATACGTGATACGTCATACGTTATACGTTATACGTTATACGTTATACGTTATACGTTATACGTTGTACGTTATACGTTAAACGTTAGACGTTATATGTTATACGTTACACGTTGTACGTTATACGTTATATGTAATATCTAATCCGTTATACGTTATACGCTATTGGTTATACGTTATACGTTATACGCTATACGTTATGCGTTATAGGATATACGTTATGCGTTATAGGATATACGTTATACGTGATACGTTGTACGTTATACGTTATACGTTATACGTTATACGTTATACGTTATACGTTATACGTTATACGTTATACGTTATTGGTCATACCTTATACGTGATACGTCATACGTTATACGTTATACGTTACACGTTATACGTTATACGTTATACGTTATACGTTATACGTTATTGGTCATACCTTATACGTGATACGTCATACGTTATACGTTATACGTTACACGTTATACGTTATACGTTATACGTTATACGTTATACGTTGTACGTTGTACGTTATATGTAATATGTAATACGTTATCCGTTATACGCTATACGTTATACGTTACACGTTATACGCTATACGTCATACGTTATACGTTATACGTTATACGTTATACGTTGTACGTTATACGTTATACGTTATACGTTATACGTTATACGTTATACGGTATACGTTATGCGTTATACGCTATACGTTATGCGTTATAGGATATACGTTATGCGTTATAGGATATACGTTATGCGTTATAGGATATACGTTATACGTTATTCGTTGTACGTTATACGTTATACGTTATACGTTATACGTTATACGTTATACGTTATACGTTAAACTTTAGACGTTATATGTTATACGTTATACGTTATACGTTATATGTAATATGTAATACGTAATACGTTATACGTTATACGTTATACATAGACGTTATAGGTTATACATATTACATTATACGTTACACGTTATACGTTATACGTTATACGTTATACGTTATACGTCATACGTCATACGTTATACGCTACACGTTATACGTTATACGTTATACGTTATACGTTATACGTTATACGTTATACGTTATACGTTATACGTTATACGTTATACGTTATACGTTATACGTTATACGTTGTACGTTATACGTTATACGTTATACGTTATACGTTATACGTTATACGTTATATGTTATACGTTATACTTTATACGTTATACCTTATACGTTATATGTTATACGTTATGCGTTATACGCTATACATTATACGTTATACGATATACGTTCTACGTTATACATGAGACGTTATAGGTTATACATAATACATTATACGTTACACGTTATGCGTTATACGTTATACGTTATACGTTATACGTCATACGTTATACGCTACACGTTATACGTAATATGTAATACGTCATACGTTTTACGTTATTCGTTATACGTTCTTCGTTACACGTTATACGTTATACGTTATGCGTTATACGTTATACGTTATACGTTATACGTTATACGTTATACGTTATACGTTATACGTTATACGTTATATGTTATACGTTATACGTTATACGTTATACGTTACACGTTATACGTTATACGTTATACGTTATACGTTATACGTTATACGTTATACGTTATACGTTATACGTTCTACGTTATACGTTAAACGTTAGACGTTATATGTTATACGTTATACGTTGTACGTTGTACGTTATATGTAATATGTAATACGTTATCCGTTATACGCTATACGTTATACGTTATACGTTATACGTTATACGTTATACGTTGTACGTTATACGTTATACGTTATACGTTATACGCTATACGTTATACGTTGTACGTTATGCGTTATACGTTATGCGTTATACGTTATACGTTATACGTTATACGTTATACCTTATACGTTATACGTTACACGTTATTCGTTATACGTTATACGTTATACGTTATACGTTATACGGTATACGTTATAGGTCGTACATCGTACGTGATACGTCATACGTTATACGGTATACGTTATACGTTATACGTTATACGTTATACGTTATACGTTATACGTTATACGTTATACGTTATACGGTATACGTTATACGTTATACGTTATACGTTATACGTTATACGTTATACGTTATACGTTATAGTTCATACCTCGTACGTGATACGTAATACGTTATACGTTATACGTTATACGTTATACGCTATACGTTATACGTTGTACGTTATGCGTTATACGTTATGCGTTATACGTTATACGTTATACGTTATACGTTATACCTTATACGTTATACGTTACACGTTATTCGTTATACGTTATACGTTATACGTTATACGTTATACGGTATACGTTATAGGTCGTACCTCGTACGTGATACGTCATACGTTATACGGTATACGTTATACGTTATACGCTATACGTTATACGTTGTACGTTATGCGTTATACGTTATGCGTTATACGTTATACGTTATACGTTATACGTTATACGTTATACGTTATACGTTATACGTTGTACGTTATACGTTATACGTTATACGCTATACGTTATACGTTGTACGTTATACGTTATACGTTGTACGTTATACGTTATACGTTATACGTTATACGCTATACGTTATACGTTGTACGTTGTACGTTATACGTTATACGTTATACGCTATACGTTATACGTTGTACGTTATACGTTATACGTTATACGTTAAACGTTAGACGTTATATGTTATACGTTATACGTTGTACGTTGTACGTTATATGTAATATGTAATACGTTATCCGTTATACGCTATACGTTATACGTTATACGTTATACGTTATACGTTATACGTTGTACGTTATACGTTATACGTTATACGTTATACGCTATACGTTATACGTTGTACGTT
This sequence comes from Ptiloglossa arizonensis, assembly GCF_051014685.1. Taxonomy (NCBI): domain Eukaryota; kingdom Metazoa; phylum Arthropoda; class Insecta; order Hymenoptera; family Colletidae; genus Ptiloglossa; species Ptiloglossa arizonensis. Next base: position 418,082 of record NW_027478420.1, on the reverse strand, counting down.
ATGCGTTATACGTTATGCGTTATACGTTATACGTTATACGTTATACGTTATACGTTATACGTTATACGTTATACGTTGTACGTTATACGTTATACGTTATACGCTATACGTTATACGTTGTACGTTATGCGTTATACGTTATGCGTTATACGTTATACGTTATACGTTATACGTTATACCTTATACGTTATACGTTATACGTTATTCGTTATACGTTATACGTTATACGTTATACGTTATACGGTATACGTTATAGGTCGTACCTCGTACGTGATACGTCATACGTTATACGTTATACGTTATACGTTATACGTTATACGTTATACGTTATACGTTATACGTTATACGTTATACGGTATACGTTATACGTTATACGCTATACGCTATGCGTTATACGTTATACGTTATACGTTATACGTTATGCGTTATACGCTATACGTTATGCGTTATAGGTCATACCTTATACGTGATACGTCATACGTTATACGTTATACGTTATAAGTTATACGTTATACGTTATACGTTATACGTTATACGTTATACGTTATACGTTATACGTTATACGTTATACGTTGTACGTTATACGTTATACGTTATAAGTTATACGTTATACGTTATACGTTATACGTTATACGTTATACGTTATACGTTGTACGTTATACGTTATACGTTATACGCTATACGTTATACGTTGTACGTTATACGTTATACGTTATACGTTATACGTTATACGTTATACGTTATACGTTATACGTTATACGTTATACGTTATACTTTATACGTTATACGTTATACGTTATACGTTATACGTTATACGTTATACGTTATACGTTGTACGTTATGGGTTAAACGTTAGACGTTATATGTTATACGTTATACGTTGTACGTTATACGTTATATGTAATATGTAATACGTTATACGTTATACGTTATACGTTGGACGTTACAGGTTAAACGTAATACGTTATACGCTATACGTTATACGTTGTACGTTATACGTTATACGTTATACGTTATAAGTTATACGTTATACGTTATACGTTATACGTTATACGTTATACGTTATACGTTATACGTTATACGTTATACGTCATACGTTATACGTCATACGTTATACGTTATACGTTATACGTTATTCGTTATACGTTATACGTTATACGTTATACGTTATACGTTATACGTTATACGTTTTACGTTATACGTTATACGTTATACGTTATACGTTATACGTTATACGTTATACGTTATACGTTATACGTTATACGTTATACGTTATACGTTATACGTTATACGTTATACGTTATACGTTATACGTTATACGTTATACGTTATACGTTATACGTTATACGTTATACGTTATGCGTTATACGTTATACGTTATACGTTATACGTTATACGATATACGTTATACGGTATACGTTATGCGTTATATGTTATACGTTATACGTTGTACGTTATACGTTATATGTAATATGTAATACGTTATACGTTATACGCTATACGTTATACGTTACACGTTATACGTTATACGATATGCGTTATACGTTATGCGTTATACGTTATACGTTATACGTTATACGTTATACGTTATACGTTATACGTTATACGATTTACGTTATACGTTATACGTTATGCGTTATAGGATATACGTTATACGTTATACGTTATACGTTATATGTTATACGTTATACGTTATACGTTATACGTTATACGTTATACGTTATACGTTATACGTTATACGTTATACGTTATACGTTATACGTTATACGTTATACGTTATACGTTATGCGTTATACGCTATACGTTATGCGTTATAGGTCATACCTTATACGTGATACGTCATACGTTATACGTTATACGTTATAAGTTATACGTTATACGTTATACGTTATACGTTATACGTTATACGTTATACGTTATACGTTATACGTTGTACGTTATACGTTATACGTTATACGTTATACGCTATACGTTATACGTTGTACGTTATGCGTTATACGTTATGCGTTATACGTTATACGTTATACGTTATACGTTATACCTTATACGTTATACGTTACACGTTATTCGTTATACGTTATACGTTATACGTTATACGTTATACGGTATACGTTATAGGTCGTACCTCGTACGTGATACGTCATACGTTATACGGTATACGTTATACGTTATACGTTATACGTTATACGTTATACGTTATACGTTATACGTTATACGTTATACGTTATACGTTATACGGTATACGTTATACGTTATACGCTATACGTTATGCGTTATAGAATATACGTTATGCGTTATAGGATATACGTTATACGTGATACGTTGTACGTTATACGTTATACGTTATACGTTATACGTTATACGTTATACGTTATACGTTATACGTTATACGTTATACGTTATACGTTATACGTTATACGTTATACGTTATACGTTATACGTTATACGTTATACGTTATACGTTATACGTTATACGTTATACGTTATACGTTATACGTTATACGTTATACGTTATACGTTATAGGTCATACCTTATACGTGATACGTCATACGTTATACGTTATACGTTATACGTTATACGTTATACGTTATACGTTGTACGTTATACGTTAAACGTTAGACGTTATATGTTATACGTTACACGTTGTACGTTATACGTTATATGTAATATCTAATCCGTTATACGTTATACGCTATTGGTTATACGTTATACGTTATACGCTATACGTTATGCGTTATAGGATATACGTTATGCGTTATAGGATATAAGTTATACGTGATACGTTGTACGTTATACGTTATACGTTATACGTTATACGTTATACGTTATACGTTATACGTTATACGTTATACGTTATTGGTCATACCTTATACGTGATACGTCATACGTTATACGTTATACGTTACACGTTATACGTTATACGTTATACGTTATACGTTATACGTTGTACGTTGTACGTTATATGTAATATGTAATACGTTATCCGTTATACGCTATACGTTATACGTTACACGTTATACGCTATACGTCATACGTTATACGTTATACGTTATACGTTATACGTTGTACGTTATACGTTATACGTTATACGTTATACGTTATACGTTATACGGTATACGTTATGCGTTATAGGTCATACCTTATACGTGATACGTCATACGTTATACGTTATACGTTATAAGTTATACGTTATACGTTATACGTTATACGTTATACGTTATACGTTATACGTTATACGTTGTACGTTATACGTTATACGTTATACGTTATACGCTATACGTTATACGTTGTACGTTATGCGTTATACGTTATGCGTTATACGTTATACGTTATACGTTATACGTTATACGTTATACGTTATACGTTATACGTTATACGTTATATGTTATACGTTATACTTTATACGTTATACCTTATACGTTATATGTTATACGTTATGCGTTATACGCTATACATTATACGTTATACGATATACGTTCTACGTTATACATGAGACGTTATAGGTTATACATAATACATTATACGTTACACGTTATGCGTTATACGTTATACGTTATACGTTATACGTCATACGTTATACGCTACACGTTATACGTAATATGTAATACGTCATACGTTTTACGTTATTCGTTATACGTTCTTCGTTACACGTTATACGTTATACGTTATGCGTTATACGTTATACGTTATACGTTATACGTTATACGTTATACGTTATACGTTATACGTTATACGTTATACGTTATACGTTATGCGTTATACGCTATACGTTATGCGTTATAGGTCATACCTTATACGTGATACGTCATACGTTATACGTTATACGTTATAAGTTATACGTTATACGTTATACGTTATACGTTATACGTTATACGTTATACGTTATACGTTGTACGTTATACGTTATACGTTATACGTTATACGCTATACGTTATACGTTGTACGTTATGCGTTATACGTTATGCGTTATACGTTATACGTTATACGTTATACGTTATACCTTATACGTTATACGTTACACGTTATTCGTTATACGTTATACGTTATACGTTATACGTTATACGGTATACGTTATAGGTCGTACCTCGTACGTGATACGTCATACGTTATACGGTATACGTTATACGTTATACGTTATACGTTATACGTTATACGTTATACGTTATACGTTATACGTTATACGGTATACGTTATACGTTATACGCTATACGTTATGCGTTATAGAATATACGTTATGCGTTATAGGATATACGTTATACGTGATACGTTGTACGTTATACGTTATACGTTATACGTTATACGTTATACGTTATACGTTATACGTTATACGTTATACGTTATACGTTATACGTTATACGTTATACGTTATACGTTATACGTTATACGTTATACGTTATACGTTATACGTTATACGTTATACGTTATACGTTATACGTTATACGTTATACGTTATACGTTATACGTTATACGTTATAGGTCATACCTTATACGTGATACGTCATACGTTATACGTTATACGTTATACGTTATACGTTATACGTTATACGTTGTACGTTATACGTTATACGTTAAACGTTAGACGTTATATGTTATACGTTACACGTTGTACGTTATACGTTATATGTAATATCTAATCCGTTATACGTTATACGCTATTGGTTATACGTTATACGTTATACGCTATACGTTATGCGTTATAGGATATACGTTATGCGTTATAGGATATACGTTATACGTGATACGTTGTACGTTATACGTTATACGTTATACGTTATACGTTATACGTTATACGTTATACGTTATACGTTATACGTTATTGGTCATACCTTATACGTGATACGTCATACGTTATACGTTATACGTTACACGTTATACGTTATACGTTATACGTTATACGTTATACGTTATTGGTCATACCTTATACGTGATACGTCATACGTTATACGTTATACGTTACACGTTATACGTTATACGTTATACGTTATACGTTATACGTTGTACGTTGTACGTAATATGTAATACGTTATCCGTTATACGCTATACGTTATACGTTACACGTTATACGCTATACGTCATACGTTATACGTTATACGTTATACGTTATACGTTGTACGTTATACGTTATACGTTATACGTTATACGTTATACGTTATACGGTATACGTTATGCGTTATACGCTATACGTTATGCGTTATAGGATATACGTTATGCGTTATAGGATATACGTTATGCGTTATAGGATATACGTTATACGTTATTCGTTGTACGTTATACGTTATACGTTATACGTTATACGTTATACGTTATACGTTATACGTTAAACTTTAGACGTTATATGTTATACGTTATACGTTATACGTTATATGTAATATGTAATACGTAATACGTTATACGTTATACGTTATACATAGACGTTATAGGTTATACATATTACATTATACGTTACACGTTATACGTTATACGTTATACGTTATACGTTATACGTCATACGTCATAACGTTATACGCTACTCAGTTATACGTTATACGTTATACGTTATACGTATACGTTATACGTTATACGTTATACGTTATACGTTATACGTTATACGTTATACGTTATACGTTATACGTTATACGTTGTACGTTATACGTTATGCGTTATACGTTAAACGTTATACGTTATACGTTATATGTTATACGTTATACTTTATACGTTATACCTTATACGTTATATGTTATACGTTATGCGTTATACGCTATACATTATACGTTATACGATATACGTTCTACGTTATACATGAGACGTTATAGGTTATACATAATACATTATACGTTACACGTTATGCGTTATACGTTATACGTTATACGTTATACGTCATACGTTATACGCTACACGTTATACGTAATATGTAATACGTCATACGTTTTACGTTATTCGTTATACGTTCTTCGTTACACGTTATACGTTATACGTTATGCGTTATACGTTATACGTTATACGTTATACGTTATACGTTATACGTTATACGTTATACGTTATACGTTATATGTTATACGTTATACGTTATACGTTATACGTTACACGTTATACGTTATACGTTATACGTTATACGTTATACGTTATACGTTATACGTTATACGTTATACGTTCTACGTTATACGTTAAACGTTAGACGTTATATGTTATACGTTATACGTTGTACGTTGTACGTTATATGTAATATGTAATACGTTATCCGTTATACGCTATACGTTATACGTTATACGTTATACGTTATACGTTATACGTTGTACGTTATACGTTATACGTTATACGTTATACGCTATACGTTATACGTTGTACGTTATGCGTTATACGTTATGCGTTATACGTTATACGTTATACGTTATACGTTATACCTTATACGTTATACGTTACACGTTATTCGTTATACGTTATACGTTATACGTTATACGTTATACGGTATACGTTATAGGTCGTACATCGTACGTGATACGTCATACGTTATACGGTATACGTTATACGTTATACGTTATACGTTATACGTTATACGTTATACGTTATACGTTATACGTTATACGGTATACGTTATACGTTATACGTTATACGTTATACGTTATACGTTATACGTTATACGTTATAGTTCATACCTCGTACGTGATACGTAATACGTTATACGTTATACGTTATACGTTATACGCTATACGTTATACGTTGTACGTTATGCGTTATACGTTATGCGTTATACGTTATACGTTATACGTTATACGTTATACCTTATACGTTATACGTTACACGTTATTCGTTATACGTTATACGTTATACGTTATACGTTATACGGTATACGTTATAGGTCGTACCTCGTACGTGATACGTCATACGTTATACGGTATACGTTATACGTTATACGTTATACGTTATACGTTATACGTTATACGTTATACGTTATACGTTATACGGTATACGTTATACGTTATACGCTATACGTTATGCGTTATAGAATATACGTTATGCGTTATAGGATATACGTTATACGTGATACGTTGTACGTTATACGTTATACGTTATACGTTATACGTTATACGTTATACGTTATACGTTATACGTTATACGTTATACGTTATACGTTATACGTTATACGTTATACGTTATACGTTATACGTTATACGTTATACGTTATACGTTATACGTTATACGTTATACGTTATACGTTATACGTTATACGTTATACGTTATACGCTATACGTTATAGGTCATACCTTATACGTGATACGTCATACGTTATACGTTATACGTTATACGTTATACGTTATACGTTATACGTTGTACGTTATACGTTAAACGTTAGACGTTATATGTTATACGTTACACGTTGTACGTTATACGTTATATGTAATATCTAATCCGTTATACGTTATACGCTATTGGTTATACGTTATACGTTATACGCTATACGTTATGCGTTATAGGATATACGTTATGCGTTATAGGATATACGTTATACGTGATACGTTGTACGTTATACGTTATACGTTATACGTTATACGTTATACGTTATACGTTATACGTTATACGTTATACGTTATTGGTCATACCTTATACGTGATACGTCATACGTTATACGTTACACGTTACACGTTATACGTTATACGTTATACGTTGTACGTTGTACGTTATATGTAATATGTAATACGTTATCCGTTATACGCTATACGTTATACGTTACACGTTATACGCTATACGTCATACGTTATACGTTATACGTTATACGTTATACGTTGTACGTTATACGTTATACGTTATACGTTATACGTTATACGTTATACGTTATACGGTATACGTTATGCGTTATACGCTATACGTTATGCGTTATAGGATATACGTTATGCTTATAGGATATACGTTATGCGTTATAGGATATACGTTATACGTTATTCGTTGTACGTTATACGTTATACGTTATACGTTATACGTTATACGTTATACGTTATACGTTAAACTTTAGACGTTATATGTTATACGTTATACGTTATACGTTATATGTAATATGTAATACGTAATACGTTATACGTTATACGTTATACATTAGACGCTATAGGTTATACATAATACATTATACGTTACACGTTATACGTTATACGTTATACGTTATACGTTATACGTCATACGTCATACGTTATACGCCTACACGTTATACGTTATACGTTATACGTTATACGTTATACGTTATACGTTATACGTTATACGTTATACGTTATACGTTATACGTTATACGTTATACGTTATACGTTATACGTTATACGTTGTACGTTATACGTTATACGTTATACGTTATACGTTATACGTTATACGTTATATGTTATACGTTATACTTTATACGTTATACCTTATACGTTATATGTTATACGTTATGCGTTATACGCTATACATTATACGTTATACGATATACGTTCTACGTTATACATGAGACGTTATAGGTTATACATAATACATTATACGTTACACGTTATGCGTTATACGTTATACGTTATACGTTATACGTCATACGTTATACGCTACACGTTATACTTAATATGTAATACGTCATACGTTTTACGTTATTCGTTATACGTTCTTCGTTACACGTTATACGTTATACGTTATGCGTTATACGTTATACGTTATACGTTATACGTTATACGTTATACGTTATACGTTATACGTTATACGTTATATGTTATACGTTATACGTTATACGTTATACGTTACACGTTATACGTTATACGTTATACGTTATACGTTATACGTTATACGTTATACGTTATACGTTATACGTTATACGTTAAACGTTAGACGTTATATGTTATACGTTATACGTTGTACGTTGTACGTTATATGTAATATGTAATACGTTATCCGTTATACGCTATACGTTATACGTTATACGTTAACGTTATACGTTATACGTTGTACGTTATACGTTATACGTTATACGTTATACGCTATACGTTATACGTTGTACGTTATGCGTTATACGTTATGCGTTATACGTTATACGTTATACGTTATACGTTATACTTATACGTTATACGGTATACGTTATAGGTCGTACCGCGTACGTGATACGTCATACGTTATACGGTATACGTTATACGTTATACGTTATACGTTATACGTTATACGTTATACGTTATACGTTATACGTTATACGGTATACGTTATACGTTATACGTTATACGTTATACGTTATACGTTATAGTTCATACCTCGTACGTGATACGTAATACGTTATACGTTATACGTTATACGTTATACGCTATACGTTATACGTTGTACGTTATGCGTTATACGTTATGCGTTATACGTTATACGTTATACGTTATACGTTATACCTTATACGTTATACGTTACACGTTATTCGTTATACGTTATACGTTATACGCTATACGTTATACGGTATACGTTATAGGTCGTACCTCGTACGTGATACGTCATACGTTATACGGTATACGTTATACGTTATACGTTATACGTTATACGTTATACGTTTATACGTTATACGTTATACGTTATACGGTATACGTTATACGTTATACGCTATACGTTATGCGTTATAGAATATACGTTATGCGTTATAGGATATACGTTATACGTGATACGTTGTACGTTATACGTTATACGTTATACGTTATACGTTATACGTTATACGTTATACGTTATACGTTATACGTTATACGTTATACGTTATACGTTATACGTTATACGTTATACGTTATACGTTATACGTTATACGTTATACGTTATACGTTATACGTTATACGTTATACGTTATACGTTATACGTTATACGTTATAGGTCATACCTTATACGTGATACGTCATACGTTATACGTTATACGTTATACGTTATACGTTATACGTTATACGTTGTACGTTATACGTTAAACGTTAGACGCTATATGTTATACGTTACACGTTGTACGTTATACGTTATATGTAATATCTAATCCGTTATACGTTATACGCTATTGGTTATACGTTATACGTTATACGCTATACGTTATGCGTTATAGGATATACGTTATGCGTTATAGGATATACGTTATACGTGATACGTTGTACGTTATACGTTATACGTTATACGTTATACGTTATACGTTATACGTTATACGTTATACGTTATACGTTATTGGTCATACCTTATACGTGATACGTCATACGTTATACGTTATACGTTACACGTTATACGTTATACGTTATACGTTATACGTTATACGTTGTACGTTGTACGTTATATGTAATATGTAATACGTTATCCGATATACGCTATACGTTATACGTTACACGTTATACGCTATACGTCATACGTTATACGTTATACGTTATACGTTATACGTTGTACGTTATACGTTATACGTTATACGTTATACGTTATACGTTATACGTTATACGGTATACGTTATGCGTTATACGCTATACGTTATGCGTTATAGGATATACGTTATGCGTTATAGGATATACGTAATGCGTTATAGGATATACGTTATACGTTATTCGTTGTACGTTATACGTTATACGTTATACGTTATACGTTATACGTTATACGTTATACGTTAAACTTTAGACGTTATATGTTATACGTTATACGTTATACGTTATATGTAATATGTAATACGTAATACGTTATACGTTATACGTTATACGTTATACATTAGACGTTATAGGTTATACATAATACATTATACGTTACACGTTATACGTTATACGTTATACGTTATACGTTATACGTTATACGTCATACGTCATACGTTATACGCTACACGTTATACGTTATACGTTATACGTTATACGTTATACGTTATACGTCATACGTCATACGTTATACGCTACACGTTATACGTTATACGTTATACGTTATACGTTATACGTTATACGTTATACGTTATACGTTATACGTTATACGTTATACGTTATACGTTATACGTTATACGTTATACGTTGTACGTTATACGTTATACGTTATACGTTATACGTTATACGTTATACGTTATATGTTATACGTTATACTTTATACGTTATACCTTATACGTTATATGTTATACGTTATGCGTTATACGCTATACATTATACGTTATACGATATACGTTCTACGTTATACATGAGACGTTATAGGTTATACATAATACATTATACGTTACACGTTATGCGTTATACGTTATACGTTATACGTTATACGTCATACGTTATACGCTACACGTTATACGTAATATGTAATACGTCATACGTTTTACGTTATTCGTTATACGTTCTTCGTTACACGTTATACGTTATACGTTATGCGTTATACGTTATACGTTATACGTTATACGTTATACGTTATACGTTATACGTTATACGTTATACGTTATATGTTATACGTTATACGTTATACGTTATACGTTACACGTTATACGTTATACGTTATACGTTATACGTTATACGTTATACGTTATACGTTATACGTTATACGTTATACGTTAAACGTTAGACGTTATATGTTATACGTTATACGTTGTACGTTGTACGTTATATGTAATATGTAATACGTTATCCGTTATACGCTATACGTTATACGTTACACGTTATACGTCATACGGTATGCGTTATACGTTATACGTTATACGTTATACGTTATACGTTATACGTTATACGTTATACGTTATACGTTATACGTTATACGTTATGCGTTATACGTTATACGTTATACGTTATACGTTATACGTTATACGTTATGCGTTATACGCCATACGTTATGCGTTATAGGTCATACCTTATACGTGATACGTCATACGTTATACGTTATACGTTACAAGTTATACGTTATACGTCATACGTTATACGTTATACGTTATACGTTATACGTTGTACGTTATACGTTATACGTTATACGCTATACGTTATACGTTGTACGTTATGCGTTATACGTTATGCGTTATACGTTATACGTTATACGTTATACGTTATACGTTATACGTTATACGTTATACGTTATACGTTATTCGTTATACGTTATACGTTATACGTTATACGGTATACGTTATAGTTCATACCTCGTACGTGATACGTAATACGTTATACGTTATACGTTATACGTTATACGTTATACGTTATACGTTATACGTTATACGGTATACGTTATGCGTTATACGCTATACGTTATGCGTTATAGGATATACGTTATGCGTTATATGATATACGTTATACGTGATACGTTGTACGTTATACGTTATACGTTATACGTTATACGTTATACGTTATACGTTATACATTATACGTTATTCGTTATACGTTATACGTTATACGTTATACGGTATACGTTATAGGTCATACCTCGTACGTGATACGTCATACGTTATACGTTATACGTTATACGTTATACGTTATACGTTATACGTTATACGTTATACGGTATACGTTATGCGTTATACGCTATACGTTATGCGTTATAGGATATACGTTATGCGTTATAGGATATACGTTATACGTGATACGTTGTACGTTATACGTTATACGTTATACGTTATACGTTATACGTTATACGTTATACGTTATACGTTATACGTTATACGTTATACGTTATACGTTATACGTTATACGTTGTACGTTGTACGTTATGCGTTAAACGTTAGACGTTATATGTTATACGTTATACGTTATACGTTATACGTTATACGTTATACGTTATACGTTATACGTTATACGTTATACGTTATACGTTATACGTTATACGTTATACGTTGTACGTTATGCGTTAAACGTTAGACGTTATATGTTATACGTTATACGTTATACGTTATACGTTATACGTTATACGTTGTACGTTGTACGTTATGCGTTAAACGTTAGACGTTATATGTTATACGTTATACGTTATACGTTATACGTTATACGTTATACGTTATACGTTATACGTTATACGTTATACGTTATACGTTATACGTTATACGTTATACTTTATTCGTTATACGTTATACGTTATACGTTATTCGTTATACGTTATACGTTATACGTTATACGTTATACGTTATACGTTATACGTTATACGTTATACGTTATACGTTATACGTTATACGTTATACGTTATACGTTATACGTTATACGTTATACGTTATACGTTATACGTTATACGTTATACGTTATACGTTATACGTTATACGTTATACTTTATTCGTTATACGTTATACGCTATACGTTATTCGTTATACGTTATACGTTATACGTTATACGTTATACGTTATACGTTATACGTTATACGTTATACGTTATACGTTGTACGTTGTACGTTATGCGTTAAACGTTAGACGTTATATGTTATACGTTATACGTTATACGTTATACGTTATACGTTATACGTTATACGTTATACGTTATACGTTATACGTTATACGTTATACGTTATACGTTATACGTTGTACGTTATGCGTTAAACGTTAGACGTTATATGTTATACGTTATACGTTATACGTTATACGTTATACGTTGTACGTTGTACGTTATGCGTTAAACGTTAGACGTTATATGTTATACGTTATACGTTATACGTTATACGTTATACGTTATACGTTATACGTTATACGTTATACGTTATACGTTATACGTTATACTTTATTCTTTATTCGTTATACGTTATACGTTATACGTTATTCGTTATACGTTATACGTTATACGTTATACGTTATACGTTATACGTTATACGTTATACGTTATACGTTATACGTTATACGTTATACGTTATACGTTATACGTTATACGTTATACGTTATACGTTATACGTTATACGTTATACGTTATACGTTATACGTTATACGTTATACGTTATACGTTATACGTTATACGTTATACGTTATACGTTATAGGTTATACGCTATACGTTATACGTTATGCGTTATACGTTATACGTTATACGTTATACGTTATACGTTATACGATATACGTTATACGGTATACGTTATGCGTTATATGTTATACGTTATACGTTGTACGTTATACGTTATATGTAATATGTAATACGTTATACGTTATACGCTATACGTTATACGTTACACGTTATTCGTTATACGATATGCGTTATACGTTATGCGTTATACGTTATACGTTATACGTTATACGTTATACGTTATACGTTATACGTTGTACGTTATACGTTATACGTTATACGTTATACGTTATACGTTATACGTTATACGATATACGTTATACGTTATACGTTATGCGTTATAGGATATACGTTATACGTTATACGTTATACGTTATACGTTATACCTTATACGTTCCACGTTATACGTTATACGTTATACGTTATTCGTTATACGTTATACGTTATACGTTATACGGTATACGTTATACGTTATACGTTATACGTTGTACGTTGTACGTTATGCGTTAAACGTTAGACGTTATATGTTATACGTTATACGTTATACGTTATACGTTATACGTTATACGTTATACGTTATACGTTATACGTTATACGTTATACGTTATACGTTATACGTTATACTTTATTCGTTATACGTTATACGTTATACGTTATTCGTTATACGTTATACGTTATACGTTATACAATATACGTTATACGTTATACGTTATACGTTATACGTTATACGTTATACGTTATACGTTATACGTTATACGTTATACGTTATACGTTATACGTTATACGTTATACGTTATACGTTATACGTTATACGTTATACGTTATACGTTATACTTTATTCGTTATACGTTATACGCTATACGTTATTCGTTATACGTTATACGTTATACGTTATACGTTATACGTTATACGTTATACGTTATACGTTATACGTTATACGTTATACGTTATACGTTATACGTTGTACGTTATGCGTTAAACGTTAGACGTTATATGTTATACGTTATACGTTATACGTTATACGTTATACGTTGTACGTTGTACGTTATGCGTTAAACGTTATACGTTATACGTTATACGTTATACGTTATACGTTATACGTTATACGTTATACGTTATACGTTATACGTTATACGTTATACGTTATACGTTATACGTTATACGTTATACGTTATACTTTATTCGTTATACGTTATACGCTATACGTTATTCGTTATACGTTATACGTTATACGTTATACGTTATACGTTATACGTTATACGTTATACGTTATACGTTATACGTTGTACGTTGTACGTTATGCGTTAAACGTTAGACGTTATATGTTATACGTTATACGTTATACGTTATACGTTATACGTTATACGTTATACGTTATACGTTATACGTTATACGTTATACGTTATACGTTATACGTTGTACGTTATGCGTTAAACGTTAGACGTTATATGTTATACGTTATACGTTATACGTTATACGTTATACGTTGTACGTTGTACGTTATGCGTTAAACGTTAGACGTTATATGTTATACGTTATACGTTATACGTTATACGTTATACGTTATACGTTATACGTTATACGTTATACGTTATACGTTATACGTTATACTTTATTCGTTATACGTTATACGTTATACGTTATTCGTTATACGTTATACGTTATACGTTATACGTTATACCTTATACGTTATACGTTATACGTTATACGTTATACGTTATACGTTATACGTTATACGTTATACGTTATACGTTATACGTTATACGTTATACGTTATACGTTATACGTTATACGTTATACGTTATACGTTATACGTTATACGTTATACGTTATACGTTATAGGTTATACGCTATACGTTATACGTTATGCGTTATACGTTATACGTTATACGTTATACGTTATACGTTATACGATATACGTTATACGGTATACGTTATGCGTTATATGTTATACGTTATACGTTGTACGTTATACGTTATATGTAATATGTAATACGTTATACGTTATACGCTATACGTTATACGTTACACGTTATACGTTATACGATATGCGTTATACGTTATGCGTTATACGTTATACGTTATACGTTATACGTTATACGTTATACGTTATACGTTGTACGTTATACGTTATACGTTATACGTTATACGTTATACGTTATACGTTATACGATATACGTTATACGTTATACGTTATGCGTTATAGGATATACGTTATACGTTATACGTTATACGTTATACGTTATACCTTATACGTTACACGTTATACGTTATACGTTATACGTTATTCGTTATACGTTATACGTTATACGTTATACGGTATACGTTATAGGTCATACCTCGTACGTGATACGTCATACGTTATACGTTATACGTTATACGTTATACGTTATACGTTATACGTTATACGTTATACGGTATACGTTATGCGTTATACGCTATACGTTATGCGTTATAGGATATACGTTATGCGTTATAGGATATACGTTATACGTGATACGTTGTACGTTATACGTTATACGTTATACGTTATACGTTATACGTTATACGTTATACGTTATACGTTATACGTTATACGTTATACTTTATTCGTTATACGTTATACGTTATACGTTATTCGTTATACGTTATACGTTATACGTTATACGTTATACGTTATACGTTATACGTTATACGTTATACGTTATACGTTATACGTTATACGTTATACGTTATACGTTATACGTTATACGTTATACGTTATACGTTATACGTTATACGTTATACGTTATACGTTATACGTTATACGTTATATGTTATGCGTTATACGCTATACGTTATGCGTTATAGGTCATACCTTATACGTGATACGTCATACGTTATACGTTATACGTTATAAGTTATACGTTATACGTTATACGTTATACGTTATACGTTATACGTTATACGTTGTACGTTATACGTTATACGTTATACGCTATACGTTATACGTTGTACGTTATGCGTTATACGTTATGCGTTATACGTTATACGTTATACGTTATACGTTATACCTTATACGTTATACGTTATACGTTATTCGTTATACGTTATACGTTATACGTTATACGTTATACGGTATACGTTATAGGTCGTACCTCGTACGTGATACGTCATACGTTATACGTTATACGTTATACGTTATACGTTATACGTTATACGTTATACGTTATACGTTATACGGTATACGTTATACGTTATACGCTATACGTTATGCGTTATAGAATATACGTTATGCGTTATCGGATATACGTTATACGTGATACGTTGTACGTTATACGTTATACGTTATACGTTATACGTTATACGTTATACGTTATACGTTATACGTTATACGTTATACGTTATACGTTATACTTTATACGTTATACGTTATACGTTATACGTTATACGTTATACGTTATACGTTGTACGTTATGGGTTAAACGTTAGACGTTATATGTTATACGTTATACGTTGTACGTTATGCGTTATATGTAATATGTAATACATTATACGTTATACGTTACACGTTGGACGTTACAGGTTAAACGTAATACGTTATACGTTATACGTTATACGTTATACGTTATACGTTATACGTTACACGTTATACGTTATACGTTATACGTTATAAGTTATACGTTATACGTTATAGGTCATACCTTATACGTGATACGTCATACGTTATACGTTATACGTTATACGTTATACGTTATACGTTATACGTTGTACGTTATACGTTAAACGTTAGACGTTATATGTTATACGTTACACGTTGTACGTTATACGTTATATGTAATATGTAATCCGTTATACGTTATACGCTATTGGTTATACGTTATACGCTATTGGTTATACGTTACACGTTATACGTTATACGATATGCGTTATACGTTATGCGTTATACGTTATACGTTATACGTTATACGTTATACGTTATACGTTATACGTTATACGTTATACGTTATACGTTATACGTTACGCGTTATACGTTATACGTTATACGTTATACGTTATATGTTATACGTTATACGTTGTACGTTATACGTTATACGTTATACGCTATACGTTATACGTTGTACGTTATACGTTATACGTTATACGTTATAAGTTATACGTTATACGTTATACGTTATACGTTATACGTTATACGTTATACGTTATACGTCATACGTTATACGTTATACGTTATACGTTATACGTTATACGTTATACGTTATACGTTATTCGTTATACGTTATACGTTAGACGTTACACGTTACACGTTATACGCTATACGTTATACGTTATACGTTATACGTTATACGGTATACGTTATGCGTTATACGCTATACGTTGTGCGTTATAGGATATACGTTATGCGTTATAGGATATACGTTATACGTTATACGTTGTACGTTATACGTTATACGTTATACGTTATACGTTATACGTTATACGTTAAACGTTATACGTTATACGTTATACGTTATACGTTATACGTTATACGTTATACGTCATACGTTATACGTTATACGTTATACGTTATTCGTTATACGTTATACGTTATTCGTTATACGTTATACGTTATACGTTATACGTTATACGTTATACGTTATACGTTATACGTTATACGTTATACGTTATACGTTATACGTTATACGTTATACGTTATACGTTATACGTTATACGTTATACGTTATACGTTATACGTTATACGTTATACGTTATACGTTATACGTTATACGTTATACGTTATACGTTATACGTTATACGTTATACGTTATACGTTATACGTTATGCGTTATACGTTATACGTTATACGTTATACGTTATACGATATACGTTATACGGTATACGTTATGCGTTATATGTTATACGTTATACGTTGTACGTTATACGTTATATGTAATATGTAATACGTTATACGTTATACGCTATACGTTATACGTTACACGTTATACGTTATACGATATGCGTTATACGTTATGCGTTATACGTTATACGTTATACGTTATACGTTATACGTTATACGTTATACGTTATACGATTTACGTTATACGTTATACGTTATGCGTTATAGGATATACGTTATACGTTATACGTTATACGTTATATGTTATACGTTATACGTTATACGTTATACGTTATACGTTATACGTTATACGTTATACGTTATACGTTATACGTTATACGTTATACGTTATACGTTATACGTTATACGTTATACGTTATACGTTATACGTTATGCGTTATACGCTATACGTTATGCGTTATAGGTCATACCTTATACGTGATACGTCATACGTTATACGTTATACGTTATAAGTTATACGTTATACGTTATACGTTATACGTTATACGTTATACGTTATACGTTATACGTTATACGTTGTACGTTATACGTTATACGTTATACGTTATACGCTATACGTTATACGTTGTACGTTATGCGTTATACGTTATGCGTTATACGTTATACGTTATACGTTATACGTTATACCTTATACGTTATACGTTACACGTTACACGTTATTCGTTATACGTTATACGTTATACGTTATACGTTATACGTTATACGGTATACGTTATAGGTCGTACCTCGTACGTGATACGTCATACGTTATACGGTATACGTTATACGTTATACGTTATACGTTATACGTTATACGTTATACGTTATACGTTATACGTTATACGTTATACGGTATACGTTATACGTTATACGCTATACGTTATGCGTTATAGAATATACGTTATGCGTTATAGGATATACGTTATACGTGATACGTTGTACGTTATACGTTATACGTTATACGTTATACGTTATACGTTATACGTTATACGTTATACGTTATACGTTATACGTTATACGTTATACGTTATGCGTTATACGTTATACGTTATACGTTATACGTTATACGTTATACGTTATACGTTATACGTTATACGTTATACGTTATACGTTATACGTTGTACGTTATACGTTGTACGTTATACGTTATACGTTATACGTTATACGTTATACGTTATACGTTATATGTTATACGTTATACTTTATACGTTATACCTTATACGTTATATGTTATACGTTATGCGTTATACGCTATACATTATACGTTATACGATATACGTTCTACGTTATACATGAGACGTTATAGGTTATACATAATACATTATACGTTACACGTTATGCGTTATACGTTATACGTTATACGTTATACGTCATACGTTATACGCTACACGTTATACGTAATATGTAATACGTCATACGTTTTACGTTATTCGTTATACGTTCTTCGTTACACGTTATACGTTATACGTTATGCGTTATACGTTATACGTTATACGTTATACGTTATACGTTATACGTTATACGTTATACGTTATACGTTATACGTTATATGTTATACGTTATACGTTATACGTTATACGTTACACGTTATACGTTATACGTTATACGTTATACGTTATACGTTATACGTTATACGTTATACGTTATACGTTAAACGTTAGACGTTATATGTTATACGTTATACGTTGTACGTTGTACGTTATATGTAATATGTAATACGTTATCCGTTATACGCTATACGTTATACGTTACACGTTATACGTTATACGTTATGCGTTATACGTTATACGTTATACGTTATACGTTATACGTTATACGTTATACGTTATACGTTATACGTTATACGTTATACGTTATACGTTATACGTTATACGTTATACGTTATACGTTATACGTTATACGTTATGCGTTATACGCCATACGTTATGCGTTATAGGTCATACCTTATACGTGATACGTCATACGTTATACGTTATACGTTACAAGTTATACGTTATACGTCATACGTTATACGTTATACGTTATACGTTATACGTTGTACGTTATACGTTATACGTTATACGCTATACGTTATACGTTGTACGTTATGCGTTATACGTTATGCGTTATACGTTATACGTTATACGTTATACGTTATACGTTATACGTTATACGTTATACGTTATACGTTATTCGTTATACGTTATACGTTATACGTTATACGGTATACGTTATAGTTCATACCTCGTACGTGATACGTAATACGTTATACGTTATACGTTATACGTTATACGTTATACGTTATACGTTATACGTTATACGGTATACGTTATGCGTTATACGCTATACGTTATGCGTTATAGGATATACGTTATGCGTTATATGATATACGTTATACGTGATACGTTGTACGTTATACGTTATACGTTATACGTTATACGTTATACGTTATACGTTATACATTATACGTTATTCGTTATACGTTATACGTTATACGTTATACGGTATACGTTATAGGTCATACCTCGTACGTGATACGTCATACGTTATACGTTATACGTTATACGTTATACGTTATACGTTATACGTTATACGTTATACGGTATACGTTATGCGTTATACGCTATACGTTATGCGTTATAGGATATACGTTATGCGTTATAGGATATACGTTATACGTGATACGTTGTACGTTATACGTTATACGTTATACGTTATACGTTATACGTTATACGTTATACGTTATACGTTATACGTTATACGTTGTACGTTGTACGTTATGCGTTAAACGTTAGACGTTATATGTTATACGTTATACGTTATACGTTATACGTTATACGTTATACGTTATACGTTATACGTTATACGTTATACGTTATACGTTATACGTTATACGTTATACGTTATACGTTATACGTTATACGTTATACGTTATACGTTATACGTTATACGTTATACTTTATTCGTTATACGTTATACGTTATGCGTTATACGTTATACGTTATACGTTATACGTTATACGTTATACGTTATACGTTATACGTTATACGTTATACGTTATACGTTATACGTTGTACGTTATACGTTGTACGTTATACGTTATACGTTATACGTTATACGTTATACGTTATACGTTATATGTTATACGTTATACTTTATACGTTATACCTTATACGTTATATGTTATACGTTATGCGTTATACGCTATACATTATACGTTATACGATATACGTTCTACGTTATACATGAGACGTTATAGGTTATACATAATACATTATACGTTACACGTTATGCGTTATACGTTATACGTTATACGTTATACGTCATACGTTATACGCTACACGTTATACGTAATATGTAATACGTCATACGTTTTACGTTATTCGTTATACGTTCTTCGTTACACGTTATACGTTATACGTTATGCGTTATACGTTATACGTTATACGTTATACGTTATACGTTATACGTTATACGTTATACGTTATACGTTATACGTTATATGTTATACGTTATACGTTATACGTTATACGTTACACGTTATACGTTATACGTTATACGTTATACGTTATACGTTATACGTTATACGTTATACGTTATACGTTAAACGTTAGACGTTATATGTTATACGTTATACGTTGTACGTTGTACGTTATATGTAATATGTAATACGTTATCCGTTATACGCTATACGTTATACGTTACACGTTATACGTTATACGTTATGCGTTATACGTTATACGTTATACGTTATACGTTATACGTTATACGTTATACGTTATACGTTATACGTTATACGTTATACGTTATACGTTATACGTTATACGTTATACGTTATACGTTATACGTTATACGTTATACGTTATGCGTTATACGCCATACGTTATGCGTTATAGGTCATACCTTATACGTGATACGTCATACGTTATACGTTATACGTTACAAGTTATACGTTATACGTCATACGTTATACGTTATACGTTATACGTTATACGTTGTACGTTATACGTTATACGTTATACGCTATACGTTATACGTTGTACGTTATGCGTTATACGTTATGCGTTATACGTTATACGTTATACGTTATACGTTATACGTTATACGTTATACGTTATACGTTATACGTTATTCGTTATACGTTATACGTTATACGTTATACGGTATACGTTATAGTTCATACCTCGTACGTGATACGTAATACGTTATACGTTATACGTTATACGTTATACGTTATACGTTATACGTTATACGTTATACGTTATACGTTATACGTTATACTTTATACGTTATACGTTATACGTTATACGTTATACGTTATACGTTATACGTTATACGTTATACGTTATACGTTATACGTTATACGTTATACGTTATACGTTATACGTTATACGTTATAGGTCATACCTTATACGTGATACGTCATACGTTATACGTTATACGTTATACGTTATACGTTATACGTTATACGTTGTACGTTATACGTTAAACGTTAGACGTTATATGTTATACGTTACACGTTGTACGTTATACGTTATATGTAATATCTAATCCGTTATACGTTATACGCTATTGGTTATACGTTATACGTTATACGCTATACGTTATGCGTTATAGGATATACGTTATGCGTTATAGGATATAAGTTATACGTGATACGTTGTACGTTATACGTTATACGTTATACGTTATACGTTATACGTTATACGTTATACGTTATACGTTATACGTTATTGGTCATACCTTATACGTGATACGTCATACGTTATACGTTATACGTTATACGTTATACGTTATACGTTGTACGTTGTACGTTATATGTAATATGTAATACGTTATCCGTTATACGCTATACGTTATACGTTACACGTTATACGTTATACGTTATACGGTATACGTTATGCGTTATAGGTCATACCTTATACGTGATACGTCATACGTTATACGTTATACGTTATAAGTTATACGTTATACGTTATACGTTATACGTTATACGTTATACGTTATACGTTGTACGTTATACGTTATACGTTATACGTTATACGCTATACGTTATACGTTGTACGTTATGCGTTATACGTTATGCGTTATACGTTATACGTTATACGTTATACGTTATACGTTATACGTTATACGTTATACGTTATACGTTATATGTTATACGTTATACTTTATACGTTATACCTTATACGTTATATGTTATACGTTATGCGTTATACGCTATACATTATACGTTATACGATATACGTTCTACGTTATACATGAGACGTTATAGGTTATACATAATACATTATACGTTACACGTTATGCGTTATACGTTATACGTTATACGTTATACGTCATACG
Organism: Ptiloglossa arizonensis; assembly: GCF_051014685.1. Taxonomy (NCBI): domain Eukaryota; kingdom Metazoa; phylum Arthropoda; class Insecta; order Hymenoptera; family Colletidae; genus Ptiloglossa; species Ptiloglossa arizonensis. The sequence goes on along the minus strand of NW_027478420.1, from coordinate 394,047 downwards.
TTATACGCTACACGTTATACGTAATATGTAATACGTCATACGTTTTACGTTATTCGTTATACGTTCTTCGTTACACGTTATACGTTATACGTTATGCGTTATACGTTATACGTTATACGTTATACGTTATACGTTATACGTTATACGTTATACGTTATACGTTATACGTTATACGTTATGCGTTATACGCTATACGTTATGCGTTATAGGTCATACCTTATACGTGATACGTCATACGTTATACGTTATACGTTATAAGTTATACGTTATACGTTATACGTTATACGTTATACGTTATACGTTATACGTTATACGTTGTACGTTATACGTTATACGTTATACGTTATACGCTATACGTTATACGTTGTACGTTATGCGTTATACGTTATGCGTTATACGTTATACGTTATACGTTATACGTTATACCTTATACGTTATACGTTACACGTTATTCGTTATACGTTATACGTTATACGTTATACGTTATACGGTATACGTTATAGGTCGTACCTCGTACGTGATACGTCATACGTTATACGGTATACGTTATACGTTATACGTTATACGTTATACGTTATACGTTATACGTTATACGTTATACGTTATACGGTATACGTTATACGTTATACGCTATACGTTATGCGTTATAGAATATACGTTATGCGTTATAGGATATACGTTATACGTGATACGTTGTACGTTATACGTTATACGTTATACGTTATACGTTATACGTTATACGTTATACGTTATACGTTATACGTTATACGTTATACGTTATACGTTATACGTTATACGTTATACGTTATACGTTATACGTTATACGTTATACGTTATACGTTATACGTTATACGTTATACGTTATACGTTATACGTTATACGTTATAGGTCATACCTTATACGTGATACGTCATACGTTATACGTTATACGTTATACGTTATACGTTATACGTTATACGTTGTACGTTATACGTTAAACGTTAGACGTTATATGTTATACGTTACACGTTGTACGTTATACGTTATATGTAATATCTAATCCGTTATACGTTATACGCTATTGGTTATACGTTATACGTTATACGCTATACGTTATGCGTTATAGGATATACGTTATGCGTTATAGGATATACGTTATACGTGATACGTTGTACGTTATACGTTATACGTTATACGTTATACGTTATACGTTATACGTTATACGTTATACGTTATACGTTATTGGTCATACCTTATACGTGATACGTCATACGTTATACGTTATACGTTACACGTTATACGTTATACGTTATACGTTATACGTTATACGTTGTACGTTGTACGTTATATGTAATATGTAATACGTTATCCGTTATACGCTATACGTTATACGTTACACGTTATACGCTATACGTCATACGTTATACGTTATACGTTATACGTTATACGTTGTACGTTATACGTTATACGTTATACGTTATACGTTATACGTTATACGGTATACGTTATGCGTTATACGCTATACGTTATGCGTTATAGGATATACGTTATGCGTTATAGGATATACGTTATGCGTTATAGGATATACGTTATACGTTATTCGTTGTACGTTATACGTTATACGTTATACGTTATACGTTATACGTTATACGTTATACGTTAAACTTTAGACGTTATATGTTATACGTTATACGTTATACGTTATATGTAATATGTAATACGTAATACGTTATACGTTATACGTTATACATAGACGTTATAGGTTATACATATTACATTATACGTTACACGTTATACGTTATACGTTATACGTTATACGTTATACGTCATACGTCATACGTTATACGCTACACGTTATACGTTATACGTTATACGTTATACGTTATACGTTATACGTTATACGTTATACGTTATACGTTATACGTTATACGTTATACGTTATACGTTATACGTTATACGTTATACGTTGTACGTTATACGTTATACGTTATACGTTATACGTTATACGTTATACGTTATATGTTATACGTTATACTTTATACGTTATACCTTATACGTTATATGTTATACGTTATGCGTTATACGCTATACATTATACGTTATACGATATACGTTCTACGTTATACATGAGACGTTATAGGTTATACATAATACATTATACGTTACACGTTATGCGTTATACGTTATACGTTATACGTTATACGTCATACGTTATACGCTACACGTTATACGTAATATGTAATACGTCATACGTTTTACGTTATTCGTTATACGTTCTTCGTTACACGTTATACGTTATACGTTATGCGTTATACGTTATACGTTATACGTTATACGTTATACGTTATACGTTATACGTTATACGTTATACGTTATATGTTATACGTTATACGTTATACGTTATACGTTACACGTTATACGTTATACGTTATACGTTATACGTTATACGTTATACGTTATACGTTATACGTTATACGTTCTACGTTATACGTTAAACGTTAGACGTTATATGTTATACGTTATACGTTGTACGTTGTACGTTATATGTAATATGTAATACGTTATCCGTTATACGCTATACGTTATACGTTATACGTTATACGTTATACGTTATACGTTGTACGTTATACGTTATACGTTATACGTTATACGCTATACGTTATACGTTGTACGTTATGCGTTATACGTTATGCGTTATACGTTATACGTTATACGTTATACGTTATACCTTATACGTTATACGTTACACGTTATTCGTTATACGTTATACGTTATACGTTATACGTTATACGGTATACGTTATAGGTCGTACATCGTACGTGATACGTCATACGTTATACGGTATACGTTATACGTTATACGTTATACGTTATACGTTATACGTTATACGTTATACGTTATACGTTATACGGTATACGTTATACGTTATACGTTATACGTTATACGTTATACGTTATAGTTCATACCTCGTACGTGATACGTAATACGTTATACGTTATACGTTATACGTTATACACTATACGTTATACGTTGTACGTTATGCGTTATACGTTATGCGTTATACGTTATACGTTATACGTTATACGTTATACCTTATACGTTATACGTTACACGTTATTCGTTATACGTTATACGTTATACGTTATACGTTATACGGTATACGTTATAGGTCGTACCTCGTACGTGATACGTCATACGTTATACGGTATACGTTATACGTTATACGTTATACGTTATACGTTATACGTTATACGTTATACGTTATACGTTATACGGTATACGTTATACGTTATACGCTATACGTTATGCGTTATAGAATATACGTTATGCGTTATAGGATATACGTTATACGTGATACGTTGTACGTTATACGTTATACGTTATACGTTATACGTTATACGTTATACGTTATACGTTATACGTTATACGTTATACGTTATACGTTATACGTTATACGTTATACGTTATACGTTATACGTTATACGTTATACGTTATACGTTATACGTTATACGTTATACGTTATACGTTATACGTTATACGTTATACGTTATACGCTATACGTTATAGGTCATACCTTATACGTGATACGTCATACGTTATACGTTATACGTTATACGTTATACGTTATACGTTATACGTTGTACGTTATACGTTAAACGTTAGACGTTATATGTTATACGTTACACGTTGTACGTTATACGTTATATGTAATATCTAATCCGTTATACGTTATACGCTATTGGTTATACGTTATACGTTATACGCTATACGTTATGCGTTATAGGATATACGTTATGCGTTATAGGATATACGTTATACGTGATACGTTGTACGTTATACGTTATACGTTATACGTTATACGTTATACGTTATACGTTATACGTTATACGTTATACGTTATTGGTCATACCTTATACGTGATACGTCATACGTTATACGTTATACGTTACACGTTATACGTTATACGTTATACGTTGTACGTTGTACGTTATATGTAATATGTAATACGTTATCCGTTATACGCTATACGTTATACGTTACACGTTATACGCTATACGTCATACGTTATACGTTATACGTTATACGTTATACGTTGTACGTTATACGTTATACGTTATACGTTATACGTTATACGTTATACGTTATACGGTATACGTTATGCGTTATACGCTATACGTTATGCGTTATAGGATATACGTTATGCGTTATAGGATATACGTTATGCGTTATAGGATATACGTTATACGTTATTCGTTGTACGTTATACGTTATACGTTATACGTTATACGTTATACGTTATACGTTATACGTTATACGTTATACGGTATACGTTATACGTTATACGCTATACGTTATGCGTTATAGAATATACGTTATGCGTTATAGGATATACGTTATACGTGATACGTTGTACGTTATACGTTATACGTTATACGTTATACGTTATACGTTATATGTTATACGTTATACTTTATACGTTATACCTTATACGTTATATGTTATACGTTATGCGTTATACGCTATACATTATACGTTATACGATATACGTTCTACGTTATACATGAGACGTTATAGGTTATACATAATACATTATACGTTACACGTTATGCGTTATACGTTATACGTTATACGTTATACGTCATACGTTATACGCTACACGTTATACGTAATATGTAATACGTCATACGTTTTACGTTATTCGTTATACGTTCTTCGTTACACGTTATACGTTATACGTTATGCGTTATACGTTATACGTTATACGTTATACGTTATACGTTATACGTTATACGTTATACGTTATACGTTATATGTTATACGTTATACGTTATACGTTATACGTTACACGTTATACGTTATACGTTATACGTTATACGTTATACGTTATACGTTATACGTTATACGTTATACGTTCTACGTTATACGTTAAACGTTAGACGTTATATGTTATACGTTATACGTTGTACGTTGTACGTTATATGTAATATGTAATACGTTATCCGTTATACGCTATACGTTATACGTTATACGTTATACGTTATACGTTATACGTTGTACGTTATACGTTATACGTTATACGTTATACGCTATACGTTATACGTTGTACGTTATGCGTTATACGTTATGCGTTATACGTTATACGTTATACGTTATACGTTATACCTTATACGTTATACGTTACACGTTATTCGTTATACGTTATACGTTATACGTTATACGTTATACGGTATACGTTATAGGTCGTACATCGTACGTGATACGTCATACGTTATACGGTATACGTTATACGTTATACGTTATACGTTATACGTTATACGTTATACGTTATACGTTATACGTTATACGGTATACGTTATACGTTATACGTTATACGTTATACGTTATACGTTATAGTTCATACCTCGTACGTGATACGTAATACGTTATACGTTATACGTTATACGTTATACGCTATACGTTATACGTTGTACGTTATGCGTTATACGTTATGCGTTATACGTTATACGTTATACGTTATACGTTATACCTTATACGTTATACGTTACACGTTATTCGTTATACGTTATACGTTATACGTTATACGTTATACGGTATACGTTATAGGTCGTACCTCGTACGTGATACGTCATACGTTATACGGTATACGTTATACGTTATACGTTATACGTTATACGTTATACGTTATACGTTATACGTTATACGTTATACGGTATACGTTATACGTTATACGCTATACGTTATGCGTTATAGAATATACGTTATGCGTTATAGGATATACGTTATACGGATACGTTGTACGTTATACGTTATACGTTATACGTTATACGTTATACGTTATACGTTATACGTTATACGTTATACGTTATACGTTATACGTTATACGTTATACGTTATACGTTATACGTTATACGTTATACGTTATACGTTATACGTTATACGTTATACGTTATACGTTATACGTTATACGTTATACGTTATACGTTATACGTTATACGCTATACGTTATAGGTCATACCTTATACGTGATACGTCATACGTTATACGTTATACGTTATACGTTATACGTTATACGTTATACGTTGTACGTTATACGTTAAACGTTAGACGTTATATGTTATACGTTACACGTTGTACGTTATACGTTATATGTAATATCTAATCCGTTATACGTTATACGCTATTGGTTATACGTTATACGTTATACGCTATACGTTATGCGTTATAGGATATACGTTATGCGTTATAGGATATACGTTATACGTGATACGTTGTACGTTATACGTTATACGTTATACGTTATACGTTATACGTTATACGTTATACGTTATACGTTATACGTTATTGGTCATACCTTATACGTGATACGTCATACGTTATACGTTATACGTTACACGTTATACGTTATACGTTATACGTTGTACGTTGTACGTTATATGTAATATGTAATACGTTATCCGTTATACGCTATACGTTATACGTTACACGTTATACGCTATACGTCATACGTTATACGTTATACGTTATACGTTATACGTTGTACGTTATACGTTATACGTTATACGTTATACGTTATACGTTATACGTTATACGGTATACGTTATGCGTTATACGCTATACGTTATGCGTTATAGGATATACGTTATGCGTTATAGGATATACGTTATGCGTTATAGGATATACGTTATACGTTATTCGTTGTACGTTATACGTTATACGTTATACGTTATACGTTATACGTTATACGTTATACGTTAAACTTTAGACGTTATATGTTATACGTTATACGTTATACGTTATATGTAATATATAATACGTAATACGTTATACGTTATACGTTATACATTAGACGCTATAGGTTATACATAATACATTATACGTTACACGTTATACGTTATACGTTATACGTTATACGTTATACGTCATACGTCATACGTTATACGCTACACGTTATACGTTATACGTTATACGTTATACGTTATACGTTATACGTTATACGTTATACGTTATACGTTATACGTTATACGTTATACGTTATACGTTATACGTTATACGTTATACGTTGTACGTTATACGTTATACGTTATACGTTATACGTTATACGTTATACGTTATATGTTATACGTTATACTTTATACGTTATACCTTATACGTTATATGTTATACGTTATGCGTTATACGCTATACATTATACGTTATACGATATACGTTCTACGTTATACATGAGACGTTATAGGTTATACATAATACATTATACGTTACACGTTATGCGTTATACGTTATACGTTATACGTTATACGTCATACGTTATACGCTACACGTTATACGTAATATGTAATACGTCATACGTTTTACGTTATTCGTTATACGTTCTTCGTTACACGTTATACGTTATACGTTATGCGTTATACGTTATACGTTATACGTTATACGTTATACGTTATACGTTATACGTTATACGTTATACGTTATATGTTATACGTTATACGTTATACGTTATACGTTACACGTTATACGTTATACGTTATACGTTATACGTTATACGTTATACGTTATACGTTATACGTTATACGTTATACGTTATACGTTAAACGTTAGACGTTATATGTTATACGTTATACGTTGTACGTTGTACGTTATATGTAATATGTAATACGTTATCCGTTATACGCTATACGTTATACGTTATACGTTATACGTTATACGTTATACGTTGTACGTTATACGTTATACGTTATACGTTATACGCTATACGTTATACGTTGTACGTTATGCGTTATACGTTATGCGTTATACGTTATACGTTATACGTTATACGTTATACCTTATACGTTATACGGTATACGTTATAGGTCGTACCTCGTACGTGATACGTCATACGTTATACGGTATACGTTATACGTTATACGTTATACGTTATACGTTATACGTTATACGTTATACGTTATACGTTATACGGTATACGTTATACGTTATACGTTATACGTTATACGTTATACGTTATACGTTATAGTTCATACCTCGTACGTGATACGTAATACGTTATACGTTATACGTTATACGTTATACGCTATACGTTATACGTTGTACGTTATGCGTTATACGTTATGCGTTATACGTTATACGTTATACGTTATACGTTATACCTTATACGTTATACGTTACACGTTATTCGTTATACGTTATACGTTATACGCTATACGTTATACGGTATACGTTATAGGTCGTACCTCGTACGTGATACGTCATACGTTATACGGTATACGTTATACGTTATACGTTATACGTTATACGTTATACGTTATACGTTATACGTTATACGTTATACGGTATACGTTATACGTTATACGCTATACGTTATGCGTTATAGAATATACGTTATGGGTTATAGGATATACGTTATACGTGATACGTTGTACGTTATACGTTATACGTTATACGTTATACGTTATACGTTATACGTTATACGTTATACGTTATACGTTATACGTTATACGTTATACGTTATACGTTATACGTTATACGTTATACGTTATACGTTATACGTTATACGTTATACGTTATACGTTATACGTTATACGTTATACGTTATACGTTATACGTTATAGGTCATACCTTATACGTGATACGTCATACGTTATACGTTATACGTTATACGTTATACGTTATACGTTATACGTTGTACGTTATACGTTAAACGTTAGACGTTATATGTTATACGTTACACGTTGTACGTTATACGTTATATGTAATATCTAATCCGTTATACGTTATACGCTATTGGTTATACGTTATACGTTATACGCTATACGTTATGCGTTATAGGATATACGTTATGCGTTATAGGATATACGTTATACGTGATACGTTGTACGTTATACGTTATACGTTATACGTTATACGTTATACGTTATACGTTATACGTTATACGTTATACGTTATTGGTCATACCTTATACGTGATACGTCATACGTTATACGTTATACGTTACACGTTATACGTTATACGTTATACGTTATACGTTATACGTTGTACGTTGTACGTTATATGTAATATGTAATACGTTATCCGATATACGCTATACGTTATACGTTACACGTTATACGCTATACGTCATACGTTATACGTTATACGTTATACGTTATACGTTGTACGTTATACGTTATACGTTATACGTTATACGTTATACGTTATACGTTATACGGTATACGTTATGCGTTATACGCTATACGTTATGCGTTATAGGATATACGTTATGCGTTATAGGATATACGTAATGCGTTATAGGATATACGTTATACGTTATTCGTTGTACGTTATACGTTATACGTTATACGTTATACGTTATACGTTATACGTTATACGTTAAACTTTAGACGTTATATGTTATACGTTATACGTTATACGTTATATGTAATATGTAATACGTAATACGTTATACGTTATACGTTATACGTTATACATTAGACGTTATAGGTTATACATAATACATTATACGTTACACGTTATACGTTATACGTTATACGTTATACGTTATACGTCATACGTCATACGTTATACGCTACACGTTATACGTTATACGTTATACGTTATACGTTATACGTTATACGTTATACGTTATACGTTATACGTTATACGTTATACGTTATACGTTATACGTTATACGTTATACGTTGTACGTTATACGTTATACGTTATACGTTATACGTTATACGTTATACGTTATATGTTATACGTTATACTTTATACGTTATACCTTATACGTTATATGTTATACGTTATGCGTTATACGCTATACATTATACGTTATACGATATACGTTCTACGTTATACATGAGACGTTATAGGTTATACATAATACATTATACGTTACACGTTATGCGTTATACGTTATACGTTATACGTTATACGTCATACGTTATACGCTACACGTTATACGTAATATGTAATACGTCATACGTTTTACGTTATTCGTTATACGTTCTTCGTTACACGTTATACGTTATACGTTATGCGTTATACGTTATACGTTATACGTTATACGTTATACGTTATACGTTATACGTTATACGTTATACGTTATATGTTATACGTTATACGTTATACGTTATACGTTACACGTTATACGTTATACGTTATACGTTATACGTTATACGTTATACGTTATACGTTATACGTTATACGTTATACGTTATACGTTAAACGTTAGACGTTATATGTTATACGTTATACGTTGTACGTTGTACGTTATATGTAATATGTAATACGTTATCCGTTATACGCTATACGTTATACGTTACACGTTATACGTCATACGGTATGCGTTATACGTTATACGTTATACGTTATACGTTATACGTTATACGTTATACGTTATACGTTATACGTTATACGTTATACGTTATGCGTTATACGTTATACGTTATACGTTATACGTTATACGTTATACGTTATGCGTTATACGCCATACGTTATGCGTTATAGGTCATACCTTATACGTGATACGTCATACGTTATACGTTATACGTTACAAGTTATACGTTATACGTCATACGTTATACGTTATACGTTATACGTTATACGTTGTACGTTATACGTTATACGTTATACGCTATACGTTATACGTTGTACGTTATGCGTTATACGTTATGCGTTATACGTTATACGTTATACGTTATACGTTATACGTTATACGTTATACGTTATACGTTATACGTTATTCGTTATACGTTATACGTTATACGTTATACGGTATACGTTATAGTTCATACCTCGTACGTGATACGTAATACGTTATAGGTTATACGTTATACGTTATACGTTATACGTTATACGTTATACGTTATACGGTATACGTTATGCGTTATACGCTATACGTTATGCGTTATAGGATATACGTTATGCGTTATATGATATACGTTATACGTGATACGTTGTACGTTATACGTTATACGTTATACGTTATACGTTATACGTTATACGTTATACATTATACGTTATTCGTTATACGTTATACGTTATACGTTATACGGTATACGTTATAGGTCATACCTCGTACGTGATACGTCATACGTTATACGTTATACGTTATACGTTATACGTTATACGTTATACGTTATACGTTATACGTTATACGGTATACGTTATGCGTTATACGCTATACGTTATGCGTTATAGGATATACGTTATGCGTTATAGGATATACGTTATACGTGATACGTTGTACGTTATACGTTATACGTTATACGTTATACGTTATACGTTATACGTTATACGTTATACGTTATACGTTATACGTTATACGTTATACGTTATACGTTATACGTTGTACGTTGTACGTTATGCGTTAAACGTTAGACGTTATATGTTATACGTTATACGTTATACGTTATACGTTATACGTTATACGTTATACGTTATACGTTATACGTTATACGTTATACGTTATACGTTATACGTTGTACGTTATGCGTTAAACGTTAGACGTTATATGTTATACGTTATACGTTATACGTTATACGTTATACGTTGTACGTTGTACGTTATGCGTTAAACGTTAGACGTTATATGTTATACGTTATACGTTATACGTTATACGTTATACGTTATACGTTATACGTTATACGTTATACGTTATACGTTATACGTTATACGTTATACGTTATACTTTATTCGTTATACGTTATACGTTATACGTTATTCGTTATACGTTATACGTTATACGTTATACGTTATACGTTATACGTTATACGTTATACGTTATACGTTATACGTTATACGTTATACGTTATACGTTATACGTTATACGTTATACGTTATACGTTATACGTTATACGTTATACGTTATACGTTATACGTTATACGTTATACGTTATACTTTATTCGTTATACGTTATACGCTATACGTTATTCGTTATACGTTATACGTTATACGTTATACGTTATACGTTATACGTTATACGTTATACGTTATACGTTATACGTTGTACGTTGTACGTTATGCGTTAAACGTTAGACGTTATATGTTATACGTTATACGTTATACGTTATACGTTATACGTTATACGTTATACGTTATACGTTATACGTTATACGTTATACGTTATACGTTATACGTTATACGTTGTACGTTATGCGTTAAACGTTAGACGTTATATGTTATACGTTATACGTTATACGTTATACGTTATACGTTGTACGTTGTACGTTATGCGTTAAACGTTAGACGTTATATGTTATACGTTATACGTTATACGTTATACGTTATACGTTATACGTTATACGTTATACGTTATACGTTATACGTTATACGTTATACGTTATACTTTATTCGTTATACGTTATACGTTATACGTTATTCGTTATACGTTATACGTTATACGTTATACGTTATACGTTATACGTTATACGTTATACGTTATACGTTATACGTTATACGTTATACGTTATACGTTATACGTTATACGTTATACGTTATACGTTATACGTTATACGTTATACGTTATACGTTATACGTTAGTATACGTTATACGTTATAGGTTATACGCTATACGTTATACGTTATGTATGCGTTATACGTTATACGTTATACGTTATACGTTATACGTTATACGATATACGTTATACGGTATACGTTATGCGTTATATGTTATACGTTATACGTTGTACGTTATACGTTATATGTAATATGTAATACGTTATACGTTATACGCTATACGTTATACGTTACACGTTATACGTTATACGATATGCGTTATACGTTATGCGTTATACGTTATACGTTATACGTTATACGTTATACGTTATACGTTATACGTTGTACGTTATACGTTATACGTTATACGTTATACGTTATACGTTATACGTTATACGATATACGTTATACGTTATACGTTATGCGTTATAGGATATACGTTATACGTTATACGTTATACGTTATACGTTATACCTTATACGTTACACGTTATACGTTATACGTTATACGTTATTCGTTATACGTTATACGTTATACGTTATACGGTATACGTTATACGTTATACGTTATACGTTGTACGTTGTACGTTATGCGTTAAACGTTAGACGTTATATGTTATACGTTATACGTTATACGTTATACGTTATACGTTATACGTTATACGTTATACGTTATACGTTATACGTTATACGTTATACGTTATACGTTATACTTTATTCGTTATACGTTATACGTTATACGTTATTCGTTATACGTTATACGTTATACGTTATACAATATACGTTATACGTTATACGTTATACGTTATACGTTATACGTTATACGTTATACGTTATACGTTATACGTTATACGTTATACGTTATACGTTATACGTTATACGTTATACGTTATACGTTATACGTTATACGTTATACGTTATACTTTATTCGTTATACGTTATACGCTATACGTTATTCGTTATACGTTATACGTTATACGTTATACGTTATACGTTATACGTTATACGTTATACGTTATACGTTATACGTTATACGTTATACGTTATACGTTGTACGTTATGCGTTAAACGTTAGACGTTATATGTTATACGTTATACGTTATACGTTATACGTTATACGTTGTACGTTGTACGTTATGCGTTAAACGTTATACGTTATACGTTATACGTTATACGTTATACGTTATACGTTATACGTTATACGTTATACGTTATACGTTATACGTTATACGTTATACGTTATACGTTATACGTTATACGTTATACTTTATTCGTTATACGTTATACGCTATACGTTATTCGTTATACGTTATACGTTATACGTTATACGTTATACGTTATACGTTATACGTTATACGTTATACGTTATACGTTGTACGTTGTACGTTATGCGTTAAACGTTAGACGTTATATGTTATACGTTATACGTTATACGTTATACGTTATACGATATACGTTATACGTTATACGTTATACGTTATACGTTATACGTTATACGTTATACGTTGTACGTTATGCGTTAAACGTTAGACGTTATATGTTATACGTTATACGTTATACGTTATACGTTATACGTTGTACGTTGTACGTTATGCGTTAAACGTTAGACGTTATATGTTATACGTTCTACGTTATACGTTATACGTTATACGTTATACGTTATACGTTATACGTTATACGTTATACGTTATACGTTATACTTTATTCGTTATACGTTATACGTTATACGTTATTCGTTATACGTTATACGTTATACGTTATACGTTATACGTTATACGTTATACGTTATACGTTATACGTTATACGTTATACGTTATACGTTATACGTTATACGTTATACGTTATACGTTATACGTTATACGTTATACGTTATACGTTATACGTTATACGTTATACGTTATACGTTATACGTTATACGTTATACGTTATACGTTATACGTTATAGGTTATACCCTATACGTTATACGTTATGCGTTATACGTTATACGTTATACGTTATACGTTATACGTTATACGATATACGTTATACGGTATACGTTATGCGTTATATGTTATACGTTATACGTTGTACGTTATACGTTATATGTAATATGTAATACGTTATACGTTATACGCTATACGTTATACGTTACACGTTATACGTTATACGATATGCGTTATACGTTATGCGTTATACGTTATACGTTATACGTTATACGTTATACGTTATACGTTATACGTTGTACGTTATACGTTATACGTTATACGTTATACGTTATACGTTATACGTTATACGATATACGTTATACGTTATACGTTATGCGTTATAGGATATACGTTATACGTTATACGTTATACGTTATACGTTATACCTTATACGTTACACGTTATACGTTATACGTTATACGTTATTCGTTATACGTTATACGTTATACGTTATACGGTATACGTTATAGGTCATACCTCGTACGTGATACGTCATACGTTATACGTTATACGTTATACGTTATACGTTATACGTTATACGTTATACGTTATACGGTATACGTTATGCGTTATACGCTATACGTTATGCGTTATAGGATATACGTTATGCGTTATAGGATATACGTTATACGTGATACGTTGTACGTTATACGTTATACGTTATACGTTATACGTTATACGTTATACGTTATACGTTATACGTTATACGTTATACGTTATACTTTATTCGTTATACGTTATACGTTATACGTTATTCGTTATACGTTATACGTTATACGTTATACGTTATACGTTATACGTTATACGTTATACGTTATACGTTATACGTTATACGTTATACGTTATACGTTATACGTTATACGTTATACGTTATACGTTATACGTTATACGTTATACGTTATACGTTATACGTTATACGTTATACGTTATATGTTATGCGTTATACGCTATACGTTATGCGTTATAGGTCATACCTTATACGTGATACGTCATACGTTATACGTTATACGTTATAAGTTATACGTTATACGTTATACGTTATACGTTATACGTTATACGTTATACGTTGTACGTTATACGTTATACGTTATACGCTATACGTTATACGTTGTACGTTATGCGTTATACGTTATGCGTTATACGTTATACGTTATACGTTATACGTTATACCTTATACGTTATACGTTATACGTTATTCGTTATACGTTATACGTTATACGTTATACGTTATACGGTATACGTTATAGGTCGTACCTCGTACGTGATACGTCATACGTTATACGTTATACGTTATACGTTATACGTTATACGTTATACGTTATACGTTATACGTTATACGGTATACGTTATACGTTATACGCTATACGTTATGCGTTATAGAATATACGTTATGCGTTATCGGATATACGTTATACGTGATACGTTGTACGTTATACGTTATACGTTATACGTTATACGTTATACGTTATACGTTATACGTTATACGTTATACGTTATACGTTATACGTTATACGTTATACTTTATACGTTATACGTTATACGTTATACGTTATACGTTATACGTTATACGTTGTACGTTATGGGTTAAACGTTAGACGTTATATGTTATACGTTATACGTTGTACGTTATGCGTTATATGTAATATGTAATACATTATACGTTATACGTTACACGTTGGACGTTACAGGTTAAACGTAATACGTTATACGTTATACGTTATACGTTATACGTTATACGTTATACGTTACACGTTATACGTTATACGTTATACGTTATAAGTTATACGTTATACGTTATAGGTCATACCTTATACGTGATACGTCATACGTTATACGTTATACGTTATACGTTATACGTTATACGTTATACGTTATACGTTGTACGTTATACGTTAAACGTTAGACGTTATATGTTATACGTTACACGTTGTACGTTATACGTTATATGTAATATGTAATCCGTTATACGTTATACGCTATTGGTTATACGTTATACGCTATTGGTTATACGTTACACGTTATACGTTATACGATATGCGTTATACGTTATGCGTTATACGTTATACGTTATACGTTATACGTTATACGTTATACGTTATACGTTATACGTTATACGTTATACGTTACGCGTTATACGTTATACGTTATACGTTATACGTTATATGTTATACGTTATACGTTGTACGTTATACGTTATACGTTATACGCTATACGTTATACGTTGTACGTTATACGTTATACGTTATACGTTATAAGTTATACGTTATACGTTATACGTTATACGTTATACGTTATACGTTATACGTTATACGTCATACGTTATACGTTATACGTTATACGTTATACGTTATACGTTATACGTTATACGTTATTCGTTATACGTTATACGTTAGACGTTACACGTTACACGTTATACGCTATACGTTATACGTTATACGTTATACGTTATACGGTATACGTTATGCGTTATACGCTATACGTTGTGCGTTATAGGATATACGTTATGCGTTATAGGATATACGTTATACGTTATACGTTGTACGTTATACGTTATACGTTATACGTTATACGTTATACGTTATACGTTAAACGTTATACGTTATACGTTATACGTTATACGTTATACGTTATACGTTATACGTCATACGTTATACGTTATACGTTATACGTTGTTCGTTATACGTTATACGTTATTCGTTATACGTTATACGTTATACGTTATACGTTATACGTTATACGTTATACGTTATACGTTATACGTTATACGTTATACGTTATACGTTATACGTTATACGTTATACGTTATACGTTATACGTTATACGTTATACGTTATACGTTATACGTTATACGTTATACGTTATACGTTATACGTTATACGTTATACGTTATACGTTATACGTTATACGTTATACGTTATACGTTATACGTTATGCGTTATACGTTATACGTTATACGTTATACGTTATACGATATACGTTATACGGTATACGTTATGCGTTATATGTTATACGTTATACGTTGTACGTTATACGTTATATGTAATATGTAATACGTTATACGTTATACGCTATACGTTATACGTTACACGTTATACGTTATACGATATGCGTTATACGTTATGCGTTATACGTTATACGTTATACGTTATACGTTATACGTTATACGTTATACGTTATACGATTTACGTTATACGTTATACGTTATGCGTTATAGGATATACGTTATACGTTATACGTTATACGTTATATGTTATACGTTATACGTTATACGTTATACGTTATACGTTATACGTTATACGTTATACGTTATACGTTATACGTTATACGTTATACGTTATACGTTATACGTTATACGTTATACGTTATACGTTATACGTTATGCGTTATACGCTATACGTTATGCGTTATAGGTCATACCTTATACGTGATACGTCATACGTTATACGTTATACGTTATAAGTTATACGTTATACGTTATACGTTATACGTTATACGTTATACGTTATACGTTATACGTTATACGTTGTACGTTATACGTTATACGTTATACGTTATACGCTATACGTTATACGTTGTACGTTATGCGTTATACGTTATGCGTTATACGTTATACGTTATACGTTATACGTTATACCTTATACGTTATACGTTACACGTTACACGTTATTCGTTATACGTTATACGTTATACGTTATACGTTATACGTTATACGTTATACGGTATACGTTATAGGTCGTACCTCGTACGTGATACGTCATACGTTATACGGTATACGTTATACGTTATACGTTATACGTTATACGTTATACGTTATACGTTATACGTTATACGTTATACGTTATACGGTATACGTTATACGTTATACGCTATACGTTATGCGTTATAGAATATACGTTATGCGTTATAGGATATACGTTATACGTGATACGTTGTACGTTATACGTTATACGTTATACGTTATACGTTATACGTTATACGTTATACGTTATACGTTATACGTTATACGTTATACGTTATACGTTATGCGTTATACGTTATACGTTATACGTTATACGTTATACGTTATACGTTATACGTTATACGTTATACGTTATACGTTATACGTTATACGTTATACGTTGTACGTTATACGTTGTACGTTATACGTTATACGTTATACGTTATACGTTATACGTTATACGTTATATGTTATACGTTATACTTTATACGTTATACCTTATACGTTATATGTTATACGTTATGCGTTATACGCTATACATTATACGTTATACGATATACGTTCTACGTTATACATGAGACGTTATAGGTTATACATAATACATTATACGTTACACGTTATGCGTTATACGTTATACGTTATACGTTATACGTCATACGTTATACGCTACACGTTATACGTAATATGTAATACGTCATACGTTTTACGTTATTCGTTATACGTTCTTCGTTACACGTTATACGTTATACGTTATGCGTTATACGTTATACGTTATACGTTATACGTTATACGTTATACGTTATACGTTATACGTTATACGTTATACGTTATATGTTATACGTTATACGTTATACGTTATACGTTACACGTTATACGTTATACGTTATACGTTATACGTTATACGTTATACGTTATACGTTATACGTTATACGTTAAACGTTAGACGTTATATGTTATACGTTATACGTTGTACGTTGTACGTTATATGTAATATGTAATACGTTATCCGTTATACGCTATACGTTATACGTTACACGTTATACGTTATACGTTATGCGTTATACGTTATACGTTATACGTTATACGTTATACGTTATACGTTATACGTTATACGTTATACGTTATACGTTATACGTTATACGTTATACGTTATACGTTATACGTTATACGTTATACGTTATACGTTATGCGTTATACGCCATACGTTATGCGTTATAGGTCATACCTTATACGTGATACGTCATACGTTATACGTTATACGTTACAAGTTATACGTTATACGTCATACGTTATACGTTATACGTTATACGTTATACGTTGTACGTTATACGTTATACGTTATACGCTATACGTTATACGTTGTACGTTATGCGTTATACGTTATGCGTTATACGTTATACGTTATACGTTATACGTTATACGTTATACGTTATACGTTATACGTTATACGTTATTCGTTATACGTTATACGTTATACGTTATACGGTATACGTTATAGTTCATACCTCGTACGTGATACGTAATACGTTATACGTTATACGTTATACGTTATACGTTATACGTTATACGTTATACGTTATACGGTATACGTTATGCGTTATACGCTATACGTTATGCGTTATAGGATATACGTTATGCGTTATATGATATACGTTATACGTGATACGTTGTACGTTATACGTTATACGTTATACGTTATACGTTATACGTTATACGTTATACATTATACGTTATTCGTTATACGTTATACGTTATACGTTATACGGTATACGTTATAGGTCATACCTCGTACGTGATACGTCATACGTTATACGTTATACGTTATACGTTATACGTTATACGTTATACGTTATACGTTATACGTTATACGGTATACGTTATGCGTTATACGCTATACGTTATGCGTTATAGGATATACGTTATGCGTTATAGGATATACGTTATACGTGATACGTTGTACGTTATACGTTATACGTTATACGTTATACGTTATACGTTATACGTTATACGTTATACGTTATACGTTATACGTTGTACGTTGTACGTTATGCGTTAAACGTTAGACGTTATATGTTATACGTTATACGTTATACGTTATACGTTATACGTTATACGTTATACGTTATACGTTATACGTTATACGTTATACGTTATACGTTATACGTTATACGTTATACGTTATACGTTATACGTTATACGTTATACGTTATACGTTATACGTTATACGTTATACTTTATTCGTTATACGTTATACCTTATACGTTATTCGTTATACGTTATACGTTATACGTTATACGTTATACGTTATACGTTATACGTTATACGTTATACGTTGTACGTTGTACGTTATGCGTTAAACGTTAGACGTTATATGTTATACGTTATACGTTATACGTTATACGTTATACGTTATACGTTATTCGTTATACGTTATACGTTATACGTTATACGTTATACGTTATACGTTATACGTTATACGTTATACGTTATACGTTATACGTTATACGTTATACGTTATACGTTAGACGTTATACGTTATACGTTATACGTTATACGTTATACGTTATACGTTATACGTTATACGTTATACGTTATACGTTATACGTTATACGTTATACGTTATACGTTATACGTTATGCGTTATACGTTATACGTTATACGTTATACGTTATACGATATACGTTATACGGTATACGTTATGCGTTATATGTTGTACGTTATACGTTGTACGTTATACGTTATATGTAATATGTAATACGTTATACGTTATACGCTATACGTTATACGTTACACGTTATACGTTATACGATATGCGTTATACGTTATGCGTTATACGTTATACGTTATACGTTATACGTTATACGTTATACGTTATACGTTATACGATTAACGTTATACGTTATACGTTATGCGTTATAGGATATACGTTATACGTTATACGTTATACGTTATATGTTATACGTTATACGTTATACGTTATACGTTATACGTTATACGTTATACGTTATACGTTATACGTTATACGTTATACGTTATACGTTATACGGTATACGTTATACGTTATACGTTATACGTTATGCGTTATACGCTATACGTTATGCGTTATAGGTCATACCTTATACGTGATACGTCATACGTTATACGTTATACGTTATAAGTTATACGTTATACGTTATACGTTATACGTTATACGTTATACGTTATACGTTATACGTTATACGTTGTACGTTATACGTTATACGTTATACGTTATACGCTATACGTTGTACGTTGTACGTTATGCGTTATACGTTATGCGTTATACGTTATACGTTATACGTTATACGTTATACCTTATACGTTATACGTTACACGTTATTCGTTATACGTTATACGTTATACGTTATACGTTATACGGTATACGTTATAGGTCGTACCTCGTACGTGATACGTCATACGTTATACGGTATACGTTATACGTTATACGTTATACGTTATACGTTATACGTTATACGTTATACGTTATACGTTATACGGTATACGTTATACGTTATACGCTATACGTTATGCGTTATAGAATATACGTTATGCGTTATAGGATATACGTTATACGTGATACGTTGTACGTTATACGTTATACGTTATACGTTATACGTTATACGTTATACGTTATACGTTATACGTTATACGTTATACGTTATACGTTATACGTTATGCGTTATACGTTATACGTTATACGTTATACGTTATAGGTCATACCTTATACGTGATACGTCATACGTTATACGTTATACGTTATACGTTATACGTTATACGTTATACGTTATACGTTATACGTTATACGTTATACGTTATACGTTATACGTTATGCGTTATACGTTATACGTTATACGTTATACGTTATACGTTATACGTTATACGTTATACGTTATACGTTATACGTTATACGTTGTACGTTATACATTGTACGTTATACGTTATACGTTATACGTTATACGTTATACGTTATACGTTATATGTTATACGTTATACTTTATACGTTATACCTTATACGTTATATGTTATACGTTATGCGTTATACGCTATACATTATACGTTATACGATATACGTTCTACGTTATACATGAGACGTTATAGGTTATACATAATACATTATACGTTACACGTTATGCGTTATACGTTATACGTTATACGTTATACGTCATACGTTATACGCTACACGTTATACGTAATATGTAATACGTCATACGTTTTACGTTATTCGTTATACGTTCTTCGTTACACGTTATACGTTATACGTTATGCGTTATACGTTATACGTTATACGTTATACGTTATACGTTATACGTTATACGTTATACGTTATACGTTATATGTTATACGTTATACGTTATACGTTATACGTTACACGTTATACGTTATACGTTATACGTTATACGTTATACGTTATACGTTATACGTTATACGTTATACGTTATACGTTAAACGTTAGACGTTATATGTTATACGTTATACGTTGTACGTTGTACGTTATATGTAATATGTAATACGTTATCCGTTATACGCTATACGTTATACGTTACACGTTATACGTTATACGTTATGCGTTATACGTTATACGTTATACGTTATACGTTATACGTTATACGTTATACGTTATACGTTATACGTTATACGTTATACGTTATACGTTATACGTTATACGTTATACGTTATACGTTATACGTTATACGTTATACGTTATACCTTATGCGTTATACGCCATACGTTATGCGTTATAGGTCATACCTTATACGTGATACGTCATACGTTATACGTTATACGTTACAAGTTATACGTTATACGTCATACGTTATACGTTATACGTTATACGTTATACGTTGTACGTTATACGTTATACGTTATACGCTATACGTTATACGTTGTACGTTATGCGTTATACGTTATGCGTTATACGTTATACGTTATACGTTATACGTTATACGTTATACGTTATACGTTATACGTTATACGTTATTCGTTATACGTTATACGTTATACGTTATACGGTATACGTTATAGTTCATACCTCGTACGTGATACGTAATACGTTATACGTTATACGTTATACGTTATACGTTATACGTTATACGTTATACGTTATACGGTATACGTTATGCGTTATACGCTATACGTTATGCGTTATAGGATATACGTTATGCGTTATATGATATACGTTATACGTGATACGTTGTACGTTATACGTTATACGTTATACGTTATACGTTATACGTTATACGTTATACATTATACGTTATTCGTTATACGTTATACGTTATACGTTATACGTTATACGGTATACGTTATAGGTCATACCTCGTACGTGATACGTCATACGTTATACGTTATACGTTATACGTTATACGTTATACGTTATACGTTATACGTTATACGGTATACGTTATGCGTTATACGCTATACGTTATGCGTTATAGGATATACGTTATGCGTTATAGGATATACGTTATACGTGATACGTTGTACGTTATACGTTATACGTTATACGTTATACGTTATACGTTATACGTTATACGTTATACGTTATACGTTATACGTTGTACGTTGTACGTTATGCGTTAAACGTTAGACGTTATATGTTATACGTTATACGTTATACGTTATACGTTATACGTTATACGTTATACGTTATACGTTATACGTTATACGTTATACGTTATACGTTATACGTTATACGTTATACGTTATACGTTATACGTTATACGTTATACGTTATACGTTATACGTTATACGTTATACTTTATTCGTTATACGTTATACGTTATACGTTATTCGTTATACGTTATACGTTATACGTTATACGTTATACGTTATACGTTATACGTTATACGTTATACGTTGTACGTTGTACGTTATGCGTTAAACGTTAGACGTTATATGTTATACGTTATACGTTATACGTTATACGTTATACGTTATACGTTATTCGTTATACGTTATACGTTATACGTTATACGTTATACGTTATACGTTATACGTTATACGTTATACGTTATACGTTATACGTTATACGTTATACGTTATACGTTATACGTTATACGTTATACGTTATACGTTATACGTTATACGTTATACGTTATACGTTATACGTTATACGTTATACGTTATACGTTATACGTTATACGTTATACGTTATGCGTTATACGTTATACGTTATACGTTATACGTTATACGATATACGTTATACGGTATACGTTATGCGTTATATGTTATACGTTATACGTTGTACGTTATACGTTATATGTAATATGTAATACGTTATACGTTATACGCTATACGTTATACGTTACACGTTATACGTTATACGATATGCGTTATACGTTATGCGTTATACGTTATACGTTATACGTTATACGTTATACGTTATACGTTATACGTTATACGTTATACGATTTACGTTATACGTTATACGTTATGCGTTATAGGATATACGTTATACGTTATACGTTATACGTTATATGTTATACGTTATACGTTATACGTTATACGTTATACGTTATACGTTATACGTTATACGTTATACGTTATACGTTATACGTTATACGTTATACGTTATACGTTATACGTTATACGTTATACGTTATACGTTATACGTTATACGTTATGCGTTATACGCTATACGTTATGCGTTATAGGTCATACCTTATACGTGATACGTCATACGTTATACGTTATACGTTATAAGTTATACGTTATACGTTATAAGTTATACGTTATACGTTATACGTTATACGTTATACGTTATACGTTATACGTTATACGTTGTACGTTATACGTTATACGTTATACGTTATACGCTATACGTTATACGTTGTACGTTATGCGTTATACGTTATGCGTTATACGTTATACGTTATACGTTATACGTTATACCTTATACGTTATACGTTACACGTTATTCGTTATACGTTATACGTTATACGTTATACGTTATACGGTATACGTTATAGGTCGTACCTCGTACGTGATACGTCATACGTTATACGGTATACGTTATACGTTATACGTTATACGTTATACGTTATACGTTATACGTTATACGTTATACGTTATACGGTATACGTTATACGTTATACGCTATACGTTATGCGTTATAGAATATACGTTATGCGTTATAGGATATACGTTATACGTGATACGTTGTACGTTATACGTTATAAGTTATACGTTATACGTTATACGTTATACGTTATACGTTATACGTTATACGTTATACGTTATACGTTATACGTTATGCGTTATACGTTATACGTTATACGTTATACGTTATAGGTCATACCTTATACGTGATACGTCATACGTTATACGTTATACGTTATACGTTATACGTTATACGTTATACGTTGTACGTTATACGTTAAACGTTAGACGTTATATGTTATACGTTACACGTTGTACGTTATACGTTATATGTAATATGTAATCCGTTATACGTTATACGCTATTGGTTATACGTTATACGTTATACGCTATACGTTATGCGTTATAGGATATACGTTATGCGTTATAGGATATACGTTATACGTGATACGTTGTACGTTATACGTTATACGTTATACGTTATACGTTATACGTTATACGTTATACGTTATACGTTATACGTTATTGGTCATACCTTATACGTGATACGTCATACGTTATACGTTATACGTTACACGTTATACGTTATACGTTATACGTTATACGTTATACGTTGTACGTTGTACGTTATATGTAATATGTAATACGTTATCCGTTATACGCTATACGTTATACGTTACACGTTATACGCTATACGTCATACGTTATACGTTATACGTTATACGTTATACGTTGTACGTTATACGTTATACGTTATACGTTATACGTTATACGTTATACGGTATACGTTATGCGTTATACGCTATACGTTATGCGTTATAGGATATACGTTATGCGTTATAGGATATACGTTATGCGTTATAGGATATACGTTATACGTTATTCGTTGTACGTTATACGTTATACGTTATACGTTATACGTTATACGTTATACGTTATACGTTAAACTTTAGACGTTATATGTTATACGTTATACGTTATACGTTATATGTAATATGTAATGCGTAATACGTTATACGTTATACGCTATACGTTATACGTAACACGTTATACGTTATACGATATACGTTATACGTTATACGTTAGACGTTATAGGTTATACGTAATACGCTATACGTTATACGTTATACGTTATACGTTATACGTTATACGTTATAGGTCATACCTTATACGTGATACGTCATACGTTATACGTTATACGTTACACGTTATACGTTATACGTTATACGTTATACGTTATACGTTATACGTTATACGTTATACGTTATACGTTATACGTTTTACGTTATACGTTATACGTTATACGTTATACGTTATATGTAATACGTTATGCGTTATACGTTATACATTATACGTTATACGATATACGTTATACGTTATACATTAGACGTTATAGGTTATACATAATACATTATACGTTACACGTTATACGTTATACGTTATACGTTATACGTTATACGTCATACGTCATACGTTATACGCTACACCTTATACGTTATACGTTATACGTTATACGTTATACGTTATACGTTATACGTTATACGTTATACGTTATACGTTATACGTTATACGTTATACGTTATACGTTATACGTTATACGTTGTACGTTATACGTTATACGTTATACGTTATACGTTATACGTTATACGTTATATGTTATACGTTATACTTTATACGTTATACCTTATACGTTATATGTTATACGTTATGCGTTATACGCTATACATTATACGTTATACGATATACGTTCTACGTTATACATGAGACGTTATAGGTTATACATAATACATTATACGTTACACGTTATGCGTTATACGTTATACGTTATACGTTATACGTCATACGTTATACGCTACACGTTATACGTAATATGTAATACGTCATACGTTTTACGTTATTCGTTATACGTTCTTCGTTACACGTTATACGTTATACGTTATGCGTTATACGTTATACGTTATACGTTATACGTTATACGTTATACGTTATACGTTATACGTTATACGTTATATGTTATACGTTATACGTTATACGTTATACGTTACACGTTATACGTTATACGTTATACGTTATACGGTATACGTTATACGTTATACGATATACGTTATACGTTATACGTTAAACGTTAGACGTTATATGTTATACGTTATACGTTGTACGTTGTACGTTATATGTAATATGTAATACGTTATCCGTTATACGCTATACGTTATACGTTACACGTTATACGTTATACGTTATGCGTTATACGTTATACGTTATACGTTATACGTTATACGTTATACGTTATACGTTATACGTTATACGTTATACGTTATACGTTATACGTTATACGTTATACGTTATACGTTATACGTTATACGTTATACGTTATGCGTTATACGCCATACGTTATGCGTTATAGGTCATACCTTATACGTGATACGTCATACGTTATACGTTATACGTTACAAGTTATACGTTATACGTCATACGTTATACGTTATACGTTATACGTTATACGTTGTACGTTACACGTTATACGTTATACGCTATACGTTATACGTTGTACGTTATGCGTTATACGTTATGCGTTATTCGTTATACGTTATACGTTATACGTTATACGTTATACGTTATACGTTATACGTTATACGTTATTCGTTATACGTTATACGTTATACGTTATACGGTATACGTTATAGTTCATACCTCGTACGTGATACGTAATACGTTATACGTTATACGTTATACGTTATACGTTATACGTTATACATTATACGTTATTCGTTATACGTTATACGTTATACGTTATACGGTATACGTTATAGGTCATACCTCGTACGTGATACGTCATACGTTATACGTTATACGTTATACGTTATACGTTATACGTTATACGTTATACGTTATACGGTATACGTTATGCGTTATACGCTATACGTTATGCGTTATAGGATATACGTTATGCGTTATAGGATATACGTTATACGTGATACGTTGTACGTTATACGTTATACGTTATACGTTATACGTTATACGTTATACGTTATACGTTATACGTTATACGTTATACGTTGTACGTTGTGCGTTATGCGTTAAACGTTAGACGTTATATGTTATACGTTATACGTTATACGTTATACGTTATACGTTATACGTTATACGTTATACGTTATACGTTATACGTTATACGTTATACGTTATACGTTATACGTTATACGTTATACGTTATACGTTATACGTTATACGTTATACGTTATACGTTATACGTTATACTTTATTCGTTATACGTTATACGTTATACGTTATTCGTTATACGTTATACGTTATACGTTATACGTTATACGTTATACGTTATACGTTATACGTTATACGTTGTACGTTGTACGTTATGCGTTAAACGTTAGACGTTATATGTTATACGTTATACGTTATACGTTATACGTTATACGTTATACGTTATACGTTATACGTTATACGTTATACGTTATACGTTATACGTTATACGTTATACGTTATACGTTGTACGTTATGCGTTAAACGTTAGACGTTATATGTTATACGTTATACGTTATACGTTATACGTTTGACGTTATACGTTGTACGTTATACGTTATACGTTATACGTTATACGTTATACGTTATACGTTATACGTTATACGTTATACTTTATTCGTTATACGTTATACGTTATACGTTATTCGTTATACGTTATACGTTATACGTTATACGTTATACGTTATACGTTATACGTTATACGTTATACGTTATACGTTATACGTTATACGTTATACGTTATACGTTATACGTTATACGTTATACGTTATACGTTATACGTTATAAGTTATACGTTATACGTTATACGTTATACGTTATACGTTATAGGTTATACGTTATACGTTATACGTTTGCGTTATACGTTATACGTTATACGTTATACGTTATACGATATACGTTATACGGTATACGTTATGCGTTATA
This sequence comes from Ptiloglossa arizonensis, assembly GCF_051014685.1. Classification (NCBI taxonomy): domain Eukaryota; kingdom Metazoa; phylum Arthropoda; class Insecta; order Hymenoptera; family Colletidae; genus Ptiloglossa; species Ptiloglossa arizonensis. Next base: position 364,834 of record NW_027478420.1, on the reverse strand, counting down.
TGTTATACGTTATACGTTGTACGTTATACGTTATATGTAATATGTAATACGTTATACGTTATACGCTATACGTTATACGTTACACGTTATACGTTATACGATATGCGTTATACGTTATGCGTTATACGTTATACGTTATACGTTATACGTTATACGTTATACGTTATACGTTATACGTTGTACGTTATACGTTATACGTTATACGTTATACGTTATACGTTATACGTTATACGATATACGTTATACGTTATACGTTATGCGTTATAGGATATACGTTATACGTTATACGTTATACGTTATACGTTATACCTTATACGTTACACGTTATACGTTATACGTTATACGTTATACGTTATACGTTATTCGTTATACGTTATACGTTATACGTTATACGTTATACGTTATACGTTATACGTTATACGTTATACGTTGTACGTTATACGTTATACGTTATACGTTATACGTTATACGTTATACGTTATACGTTATACGTTATGCGTTATACGCCATACGTTATGCGTTATAGGTCATACCTTATACGTGATACGTCATACGTTATACGTTATACGTTACAAGTTATACGTTATACGTCATACGTTATACGTTATACGTTATACGTTATACGTTGTACGTTACACGTTATACGTTATACGCTATACGTTATACGTTGTACGTTATGCGTTATACGTTATGCGTTATTCGTTATACGTTATACGTTATACGTTATACGTTATACGTTATACGTTATACGTTATACGTTATTCGTTATACGTTATACGTTATACGTTATACGGTATACGTTATAGTTCATACCTCGTACGTGATACGTAATACGTTATACGTTATACGTTATACGTTATACGTTATACGTTATACATTATACGTTATTCGTTATACGTTATACGTTATACGTTATACGGTATACGTTATAGGTCATACCTCGTACGTGATACGTCATACGTTATACGTTATACGTTATACGTTATACGTTATACGTTATACGTTATACGTTATACGGTATACGTTATGCGTTATACGCTATACGTTATGCGTTATAGGATATACGTTATGCGTTATAGGATATACGTTATACGTGATACGTTGTACGTTATACGTTATACGTTATACGTTATACGTTATACGTTATACGTTATACGTTATACGTTATACGTTATACGTTGTACGTTGTGCGTTATGCGTTAAACGTTAGACGTTATATGTTATACGTTATACGTTATACGTTATACGTTATACGTTATACGTTATACGTTATACGTTATACGTTATACGTTATACGTTATACGTTATACGTTATACGTTATACGTTATACGTTATACGTTATACGTTATACGTTATACGTTATACGTTATACGTTATACGTTATACTTTATTCGTTATACGTTATACGTTATACGTTATTCGTTATACGTTATACGTTATACGTTATACGTTATACGTTATACGTTATACGTTATACGTTATACGTTGTACGTTGTACGTTATGCGTTAAACGTTAGACGTTATATGTTATACGTTATACGTTATACGTTATACGTTATACGTTATACGTTATACGTTATACGTTATACGTTATACGTTATACATTATACGTTATACGTTATACGTTATACGTTGTACGTTATGCGTTAAACGTTAGACGTTATATGTTATACGTTATACGTTATACGTTATACGTTTGACGTTATACGTTGTACGTTATACGTTATACGTTATACGTTATACGTTATACGTTATACGTTATACGTTATACGTTATACTTTATTCGTTATACGTTATACGTTATACGTTATTCGTTATACGTTATACGTTATACGTTATACGTTATACGTTATACGTTATACGTTATACGTTATACGTTATACGTTATACGTTATACGTTATACGTTATACGTTATACGTTATACGTTATACGTTATACGTTATACGTTATAAGTTATACGTTATACGTTATACGTTATACGTTATACGTTATAGGTTATACGTTATACGTTATACGTTTGCGTTATACGTTATACGTTATACGTTATACGTTATACGATATACGTTATACGGTATACGTTATGCGTTATATGTTATACGTTATACGTTGTACGTTATACGTTATATGTAATATGTAATACGTTATACGTTATACGCTATACGTTATACGTTACACGTTATACGTTATACGATATGCGTTATACGTTATGCGTTATACGTTATACGTTATACGTTATACGTTATACGTTATACGTTATACGTTATACGTTGTACGTTATACGTTATACGTTATACGTTATACGTTATACGTTATACGTTATACGATATACGTTATACGTTATACGTTATGCGTTATAGGATATACGTTATACGTTATACGTTATACGTTATACGTTATACCTTATACGTTACACGTTATACGTTATACGTTATACGTTATACGTTATACGTTATACGTTATACGTTATACGTTATACGTTATACGTTATACGTTATACGTTGTACGTTATACGTTATACGTTATACGTTATAAGTTATACGTTATACGTTATACGTTATACGTTATACGTTATACGTTATACGTTATACGTCATACGTTATACGTTATACGTTATACGTTATACGTTATACGTTATACGTTATACGTTATTCGTTATACGTTATACGTTAGACGTTACACGTTACACGTTATACGCTATACGTTATACGTTATACGTTATACGTTATACGGTATACGTTATGCGTTATACGCTATACGTTGTGCGTTATAGGATATACGTTATGCGTTATAGGACATACGTTATACGTTATACGTTGTACGTTATACGTTATACGTTATACGTTATACGTTATACGTTATACGTTAAACGTTAGACGTTATATGTTATACGTTATACGTTGTACGTTGTACCTTATATGTAATATGTAATACGTTATCCGTTATACGCTATACGTTATACGTTACACGTTATACGTTATACGTTATGCGTTATACGTTATACGTTATACGTTATACGTTATACGTTATACGTTATACGTTATACGTTATACGTTATACGTTATACGTTATACGTTATACGTTATACGTTATACGTTATACGTTATACGTTATACGTTATACGTTATACGTTATGCGTTATACGCTATACGTTATGCGTTATAGGTCATACCTTATACGTGATACGTCATACGTTATACGTTATACGTTACAAGTTATACGTTATACGTCATACGTTATACGTTATACGTTATACGTTATACGTTGTACGTTATACGTTATACGTTATACGCTATACGTTATACGTTGTACGTTATGCGTTATACGTTATGCGTTATACGTTATACGTTATACGTTATATGTTATACGTTATACGTTATACGTTATACGTTATACGTTATTCGTTATACGCTATACGTTATACGTTATACGGTATACGTTATAGTTCATACCTCGTACGTGATACGTAATACGTTATACGTTATACGTTATACGTTATACGTTATACGTTATACGTTATACGGTATACGTTATGCGTTATACGCTATACGTTATGCGTTATAGGATATACGTTATGCGTTATAGGATATACGTTATACGTGATACGTTGTACGTTATACGTTATACGTTATACGTTATACGTTATACGTTATACGTTATACGTTATACGTTATACGTTATTCGTTATACGTTATACGTTATACGTTATACGGTATACGTTATAGGTCATACCTCGTACGTGATACGTCATACGTTATACGTTATACGTTATACGTTATACGTTATACGTTATACGTTATACGGTATACGTTATGCGTTATACGCTATACGTTATGCGTTATAGGATATACGTTATGCGTTATAGGATATACGTTATACGTGATACGTTGTACGTTATACGTTATACGTTATACGTTATACGTTATACGTTATACGTTATACGTTATACGTTATACGTTGTACGTTGTACGTTATGCGTTAAACGTTAGACGTTACATGTTATACGTTATACGTTATACGTTATACGTTATACGCTATACGTTATACGTTACACGTTACACGTTATACGTTATACGATATGCGTTATACGTTATGCGTTATACGTTATACGTTATACGTTATACGTTATACGATATACGTTATACGGTATACGTTATGCGTTATATGTTATACGTTATACGTTGTACGTTATACGTTATATGTAATATGTAATACGTTATACGTTATACGCTATACGTTATACGTTACACGTTATACGTTATACGATATGCGTTATATGTTATGCGTTATACGTTATACGTTATACGTTATACGTTATACGTTATACGTTATACGTTATACGTTGTACGTTATACGTTATACGTTATACGTTATACGTTATACGTTATACGTTATACGTTATACGTTATACGTTATACGTTATACGTTATATGTTATACGTTATACGTTGTACGTTATACGTTATACGTTATACGCTATACGTTATACGTTGTACGTTATACGTTATACGTTATACGTTATAAGTTATACGTTATACGTTATACGTTATACGTTATACGTTATACGTTATACGTTATACGTTATACGTTATACGTTATACGTTATACGTTATACGTTATACGGTATACGTTTTGCGTTATACGCTATACGGTATACGTTATAGGTCGTACCTCGTACGTGATACGTCATACGTTATACGTTATACGTTATACGTTATACGTTATACGTTATACGTTATACGTTATACGTTATACGTTATACGTTATACGGTATACGTTATACGTTATACGCTATACGTTATACGTTGTACGTTATACGTTATACGTTATACGGTATACGTTATAGGTCATACCTCGTACGTGATACGTCATACGTTATACGTTATACGTTATACGTTATACGTTATACGTTATACGTTATACGGTATACGTTATGCGTTATACGCTATACGTTATGCGTTATAGGATATACGTTATGCGTTATAGGATATACGTTATACGTGATACGTTGTACGTTATACGTTATACGTTATACGTTATACGTTATACGTTATACGTTATACGTTATACGTTGTACGTTGTACGTTATGCGTTAAACGTTAGACGTTTCATGTTATACGTTATACGTTATACGTTATACGTTATACGCTATACGTTATACGTTACACGTTATACGTTATACGATATGCGTTATACGTTATGCGTTATACGTTATACGTTATACGTTATACGTTATACGATATACGTTATACGGTATACGTTATGCGTTATATGTTATACGTTATACGTTGTACGTTATACGTTATATGTAATATGTAATACGTTATACGTTATACGCTATACGTTATACGTTACACGTTATACGTTATACGATATGCGTTATATGTTATGCGTTATACGTTATACGTTATACGTTATACGTTATACGTTATACGTTATACGTTATACGTTGTACGTTATACGTTATACGTTATACGTTATACGTTATACGTTATACGTTATACGTTATACGTTATACGTTATACGTTATACGTTATACGTTATGCGTTATACGCTATACGTTATGCGTTATAGGTCATACCTTATACGTGATACGTCATACGTTATACGTTATACGTTATAAGTTATACGTTATACGTTATACGTTATACGTTATACGTTATACGTTATACGTTGTACGTTATACATTATACGTTATACGCTATACGTTATACGTTGTACGTTATGCGTTATGCGTTATGCGTTATACGTTATACGTTATACGTTATACGTTATACCTTATACGTTATACGTTATACGTTATTCGTTATACGTTATACGTTATACGTTATACGTTATACGTTATACGGTATACGTTATAGGTCGTACCTCGTACGTGATACGTCATACGTTATACGTTATACGTTATACGTTATACGTTATACGTTATACGTTATACGTTATACGTTATACGTTATACGTTATACGGTATACGTTATACGTTATACGCTATACGTTATGCGTTATACGTTATACGTTATACGTTATACGTTATGCGTTATACGCTATACGTTATGCGTTATAGGTCATACCTTATACGTGATACGTCATACGTTATACGTTATACGTTATAAGTTATACGTTATACGTTATACGTTATACGTTATACGTTATACGTTATACGTTATACGTTATACGTTGTACGTTATACGTTATACGTTATAAGTTATACGTTATACGTTATACGTTATACGTTATACGTTATACGTTATACGTTATACGTTATACGTTATACGTTATACGTTATACGTTATACGTTATGCGTTATACGCTATACGTTATGCGTTATAGGTCATACCTTATACGTGATACGTCATACGTTATACGTTATACGTTACAAGTTATACGTTATACGTTATACGTTATACGCTATACGTTATACGTTGTACGTTATACGTTATACGTTATACGTTATAAGTTATACGTTATACGTTATACGTTATACGTTATACGTTATACGTTATACGTTATACGTTATGCGTTATACGCTATACGTTATGCGTTATAGGTCATACCTTATACGTGATACGTCATACGTTATACGTTATACGTTACAAGTTATACGTTATACGTCATACGTTATACGTTATACGTTATACGTTATACGTTGTACGTTATACGTTATACGTTATACGCTATACGTTATACGTTGTACGTTATGCGTTATACGTTATGCGTTATACGTTATACGTTATACGTTATATGTTATACGTTATACGTTATACGTTATACGTTATACGTTATTCGTTATACGCTATACGTTATACGTTATACGGTATACGTTATAGTTCATACCTCGTACGTGATACGTAATACGTTATACGTTATACGTTATACGTTATACGTTATACGTTATACGTTATACGGTATACGTTATGCGTTATACGCTATACGTTATGCGTTATAGGATATACGTTATGCGTTATAGGATATACGTTATACGTGATACGTTGTACGTTATACGTTATACGTTATACGTTATACGTTATACGTTATACGTTATACGTTATACGTTATACGTTATACGGTATACGTTATACGTTATACGCTATACGTTATACGTTGTACGTTATACGTTATACGTTATACGGTATACGTTATAGGTCATACCTCGTACGTGATACGTCATACGTTATACGTTATACGTTATACGTTATACGTTACACGTTATACGTTATACGGTATACGTTATGCGTTATACGCTATACGTTATGCGTTATAGGATATACGTTATGCGTTATAGGATATACGTTATACGTGATACGTTGTACGTTATACGTTATACGTTATACGTTATACGTTATACGTTATACGTTATACGTTATACGTTGTACGTTGTACGTTATGCGTTAAACGTTAGACGTTTCATGTTATACGTTATACGTTATACGTTATACGTTATACGCTATACGTTATACGTTACACGTTATACGTTATACGATATGCGTTATACGTTATGCGTTATACGTTATACGTTATACGTTATACGTTATACGATATACGTTATACGGTATACGTTATGCGTTATATGTTATACGTTATACGTTGTACGTTATACGTTATATGTAATATGTAATACGTTATACGTTATACGCTATACGTTATACGTTACACGTTATACGTTATACGATATGCGTTATATGTTATGCGTTATACGTTATACGTTATACGTTATACGTTATACGTTATACGTTATACGTTATACGTTGTACGTTATACGTTATACGTTATACGTTATACGTTATACGTTATACGTTATACGTTATACGTTATACGTTATACGTTATACGTTATACGTTATGCGTTATACGCTATACGTTATGCGTTATAGGTCATACCTTATACGTGATACGTCATACGTTATACGTTATACGTTATAAGTTATACGTTATACGTTATACGTTATACGTTATACGTTATACGTTATACGTTGTACGTTATACATTATACGTTATACGCTATACGTTATACGTTGTACGTTATGCGTTATGCGTTATGCGTTATACGTTATACGTTATACGTTATACGTTATACCTTATACGTTATACGTTATACGTTATTCGTTATACGTTATACGTTATACGTTATACGTTATACGTTATACGGTATACGTTATAGGTCGTACCTCGTACGTGATACGTCATACGTTATACGTTATACGTTATACGTTATACGTTATACGTTATACGTTATACGTTATACGTTATACGTTATACGTTATACGGTATACGTTATACGTTATACGCTATACGTTATGCGTTATACGTTATACGTTATACGTTATACGTTATGCGTTATACGCTATACGTTATGCGTTATAGGTCATACCTTATACGTGATACGTCATACGTTATACGTTATACGTTATAAGTTATACGCTATACGTTATACGTTGTACGTTATACGTTATACGTTATACGTTATACGTTATACGTTATACGTTATACGTTATATGTTATACGTTATACGTTGTACGTTATACGTTATACGTTATACGCTATACGTTATACGTTGTACGTTATACGTTATACGTTATACGTTATAAGTTATACGTTATACGTTATACGTTATACGTTATACGTTATACGTTATACGTTATACGTTATACGTTATACGTTATACGTTATACGGTATACGTTATGCGTTATACGCTATACGTTATGCGTTATAGGATATACGTTATGCGTTATAGGATATACGTTATACGTGATACGTTGTACGTTATACGTTATACGTTATACGTTATACGTTATACGTTATGCGTTATAGGATATACGTTATGCGTTATAGGATATACGTTATACGTGATACGTTGTACGTTATACGTTATACGTTATACGTTATACGTTATACGTTATACGTTATACGTTATACGTTATACGTTATACGTTGTACGTTATACGTTATACGTTATACGTTATACGTTGTACGTTATACGTTATACGTTATACGCTATACGTTATACGTTATACGTTATACGTTATGCGTTATACGCTATACGTTATGCGTTATAGGTCATACCTTATACGTGATACGTCATACGTTATACGTTATACGTTATAAGTTATACGCTATACGTTATACGTTGTACGTTATACGTTATACGTTATACGTTATACGTTATACGTTATACGTTATACGTTATATGTTATACGTTATACGTTGTACGTTATACGTTATACGTTATACGCTATACGTTATACGTTGTACGTTATACGTTATACGTTATACGTTATACGTTATACGTTATACGTTATACGTTATACGTTATACGTTATACGTTGTACGTTATACGTTATACGTTATACGCTATACGTTATACGTTGTACGTTATACGTTATACGTTATACGTTATACGTTATACGTTATACGTTATACGTTATATGTTATACGTTATACGTTGTACGTTATACGTTATACGTTATACGCTATACGTTATACGTTGTACGTTATACGTTATACGTTATACGTTATAAGTTATACGTTATACGTTATACGTTATACGTTATACGTTATACGTTATACGTTATACGTTATACGTTATACGTTATACGTTATACGGTATACGTTATGCGTTATACGCTATACGTTATGCGTTATAGGATATACGTTATGCGTTATAGGATATACGTTATACGTGATACGTTGTACGTTATACGTTATACGTTATACGTTATACGTTATACGTTATACGTTATACGTTATACGTTGTACGTTATGGGTTAAACGTTAGACGTTATATGTTATACGTTATACGTTGTACGTTATACGTTATATGTAATATGTAATACATTATACGTTATACGTTACACGTTGGACGTTACAGGTTAAACGTAATACGTTATACGTTATACGTTATACGTTATACGTTATACGTTATACGTTATACGTTAGACGTTATAGGTTATACGTAATACGTAATACGTTATACGTTATACGTTATACGTTACACGTTATACGTTATACGTTATACGTTATACGTTATACGTTATAGGTCATACCTTATACGTGATACGTCATACGTTATACGTTATACGTTATACGTTATACGTTATACGTTATACGTTGTACGTTATACGTTAAACGTTAGACGTTATATGTTATACGTTACACGTTGTACGTTATACGTTATATGTAATATGTAATCCGTTATACGTTATACGCTATTGGTTATACGTTATACGCTATTGGTTATACGTTACACGTTATACGTTATACGATATGCGTTATACGTTATGCGTTATACGTTATACGTTATACGTTATACGTTATACGTTATTCGTTATACGTTATACGTTAGACGTTACACGTTACACGTTATACGCTATACGTTATACGTTATACGTTATACGTTATACGTTATACGGTATACGTTATGCGTTATACGCTATACGTTATGCGTTATAGGATATACGTTATGCGTTATAGGACATACGTTATACGTTATACGTTGTACGTTATACGTTATACGTTATACGTTATACGTTATACGTTGTACGTTAAACGTTAGACGTTATATGTTATACGTTATACGTTGTACGTTGTACGTTATATGTAATATGTAATACGTTATCCGTTATACGCTATACGTTATACGTTACACGTTATACGTTATACGTTATGCGTTATACGTTATACGTTATACGTTATACGTTATACGTTATACGTTATACGTTATACGTTATACGTTATACGTTATACGTTATACGTTATACGTTATACGTTATACGTTATACGTTATACGTTATACGTTATACGTTATACGTTATACGTTATACGTTATGCGTTATACGCTATACGTTATGCGTTATAGGTCATACCTTATACGTGATACGTCATACGTTATACGTTATACGTTACAAGTTATACGTTATACGTCATACGTTATACGTTATACGTTATACGTTATACGTTGTACGTTATACGTTATACGTTATACGCTATACGTTATACGTTGTACGTTATGCGTTATACGTTATGCGTTATACGTTATACGTTATACGTTATACGTTATACGTTATACGTTATACGTTATACGTTATTCGTTATACGTTATACGTTAGACGTTACACGTTACACGTTATACGCTATACGTTATACGTTATACGTTATACGTTATACGGTATACGTTAAACGTTATAGGTTATACGTAATACGTAATACGTTATACGTTATACGTTATACGTTACACGTTATAAGTTATACGTTATACGTTATACGTTATACGTTATACGTTATACGTTATACGTTGTACGTTATACATTATACGTTATACGCTATACGTTATACGTTGTACGTTATGCGTTATGCGTTATGCGTTATACGTTATACGTTATACGTTATACGTTATACCTTATACGTTATACGTTATACGTTATTCGTTATACGTTATACGTTATACGTTATACGTTATACGTTATACGGTATACGTTATAGGTCGTACCTCGTACGTGATACGTCATACGTTATACGTTATACGTTACAAGTTATACGTTATACGTCATACGTTATACGTTATACGTTATACGTTATACGTTGTACGTTATACGTTATACGTTATACGTTATACGTTATACGTTATACGATATATGTTATACGGTATACGTTATGCGTTATATGTTATACGTTATACGTTGTACGTTATACGTTATATGTAATATGTAATACGTTATACGTTATACGCTATACGTTATACGTTACACGTTATACGTTATACGATATGCGTTATACGTTATGCGTTATACGTTATACGTTATACGTTATACGTTATACGTTATACGTTATACGTTATACGATTTACGTTATACGTTATACGTTATGCGTTATAGGATATACGTTATACGTTATACGTTATACGTTATATGTTATACGTTATACGTTATACGTTATACGTTATACGTTATACGTTATACGTTATACGTTATACGTTATACGTTATACGTTATACGTTATACGTTATACGTTATGCGTTATACGCTATACGTTATGCGTTATAGGTCATACCTTATACGTGATACGTCATACGTTATACGTTATACGTTATAAGTTATACGTTATACGTTATACGTTATACGTTATACGTTATACGTTATACGTTATACGTTATACGTTGTACGTTATACGTTATACGTTATACGTTATACGCTATACGTTATACGTTGTACGTTATGCGTTATACGTTATAAGTTATACGTTATACGTTATACGTTATACGTTATACCTTATACGTTATACGTTACACGTTATTCGTTATACGTTATACGTTATACGTTATACGTTATTCGGTATACGTTATAGGTCGTACCTCGTACGTGATACGTCATACGTTATACGGTATACGTTATACGTTATACGTTATACGTTATACGTTATACGTTATACGTTATACGTTATACGTTATACGTTATACGGTATACGTTATACGTTATACGCCATACGTTATGCGTTATAGAATATACGTTATGCGTTATAGGTTATACGTTATACGTGATACGTTGTACGTTATACGTTATACGTTATACGTTATACGTTATACGTTATACGTTATACGTTATACGTTATACGTTATACGTTATGCGTTATACGTTATACGTTATACGTTATACGTTATATGTTAAACGTTATACGTTGTACGTTATACGTTATACGTTATACGCTATACGTTATACGTTGTACGTTATACGTTATACGTTATACGTTATAAGTTATACGTTATACGTTATACGTTATACGTTATACGTTATACGTTATACGTTATACGTTATACGTTATACGTTATACGTTATACGGTATACGTTATGCGTTATACGCTATACGTTATGCGTTATAGGATATACGTTATACGTTATAGGATATACGTTATACGTGATACGTTGTACGTTATACGTTATACGTTATACGTTATACGTTATACGTTATACGTTATACGTTATACGTTATACGTTATACGTTATACGTTATACGTTATACGTTATACGTTATACGTTATACGTTATTGGTCATACCTTATACGTGATACGTCATACGTTATACGTTATACGTTACACGTTATACGTTATACGTTATACGTTATACGTTATACGTTGTACGTTGTACGTTATATGTAATATGTAATACGTTATCCGTTATACGCTATACGTTATACGTTATACGTTACACGTTATACGCTATACGTCATACGTTATACGTTATACGTTATACGTTATACGTTGTACGTTATACGTTATACGTTATACGTTATACGTTATACGTTATACGGTATACGTTATGCGTTATACGCTATACGTTATGCGTTATAGGATATACGTTATGCGTTATAGGATATACGTTATGCGTTATAGGATATACGTTATACGTTATACGTTGTACGTTATACGTTATACGTTATACGTTATACGTTATACGTTATACGTTATACGTTATACGTTATACGTTATACGTTATACGTTTTACGTTATACGTTATACGTTATACGTTATGCGTTATACGCCATACGTTATGCGTTATAGGTCATACCTTATACGTGATACGTCATACGTTATACGTTATACGTTACAAGTTATACGTTATACGTCATACGTTATACGTTATACGTTATACGTTATACGTTATACGTTGTACGTTATACGTTATACGTTATACGCTATACGTTATTCGTTGTACGTTATGCGTTATACGTTATGCGTTATACGTTATACGTTATTCGTTATACGTTATACGTTATACGTTATACGTTATACGTTATACGTTATTCGTTATACGTTATACGTTATACGTTATACGGTATACGTTATAGTTCATACCTCGTACGTGATACGTAATACGTTATACGTTATACGTTATACGTTATACGTTATACGTTATACGTTATACGTTATACGGTATACGTTATGCGTTATACGCTATACGTTATGCGTTATAGGATATACGTTATGCGTTATATGATATACGTTATACGTGATACGTTGTACGTTATACGTTATACGTTATACGTTATACGTTATACGTTATACGTTATACGTTATACGTTGTACGTTATACGTTATACGTTATACGTTATACGTTATACGTTATACGATATACGTTATACGTTATACGTTATGCGTTATAGGATATACGTTATACGTTATACGTTATACGTTATACGTTATACCTTATACGTTACACGTTATACGTTATACGTTATACGTTATACGTTATACGTTATACGTTATACGTTATACGTTATACGGTATACGTTATGCGTTATACGCTATACGTTATGCGTTATAGGATATACGTTATGCGTTATAGGATATACGTTATACGTGATACGTTGTACGTTATACGTTATACGTTATACGTTATACGTTATACGTTATACGTTATACGTTATACGTTATACGTTATACGTTATACGTTATACGTTACACGTTATACGTTATACGTTATACGTTATACGATATACGTTATACGTTATACGTTATACGTTATACTTTATTCGTTATACGTTATACGTTATACGTTATTCGTTATACGTTATACGTTATACGTTATACGTTATACGTTATACGTTATACGTTATACGTTATACGCTATACGTTGTACGTTGTACGTTATGCGTTAAACGTTAGACGTTATATGTTATACGTTATACGTTATACGTTATACGTTATACGTTATACGTTATACGTTATACGTTATACGTTATACGTTATACGTTATACGTTATACGTTGTACGTTATGCGTTAAACGTTAGACGTTATATGTTATACGTTATACGTTATACGTTATACGTTTGACGTTATACGTTATACGTTATACGTTATACGTTATACGTTATACGTTATACGTTATACGTTATACGTTATACGTTATACGTTATACTTTATTCGTTATACGTTATACGTTATACGTTATTCGTTATACGTTATACGTTATAAGTTATACGTTATACGTTATACGTTATACGTTATACGTTATACGTTATACGTTATACGTTATACGTTATACGTTATACGTTATACGTTATACGTTATACGTTATACGTTATACGTTATACGTTATACGTTATACGTTATACGTTATACGTTATAGGTTATACGTTATACGTTATACGTTATGCGTTATACGTTATACGTTATACGTTATACGTTATACGTTATACGATATACGTTATACGGTATACGTTATGCGTTATATGTTATACGTTATACGTTGTACGTTATACGTTATATGTAATATGTAATACGTTATACGTTATACGCTATACGTTATACGTTACACGTTATACGTTATACGATATGCGTTATACGTTATGCGTTATACGTTATACGTTATACGTTATACGTTATACGTTATACGTTATACGTTATACGTTGTACGTTATACGTTATACGTTATACGTTATACGTTATACGTTATACGATATACGTTATACGTTATACGTTATGCGTTATAGGATATACGTTATACGTTATACGTTATACGTTATACGTTATACCTTATACGTTACACGTTATACGTTATACGTTATACGTTATACGTTATACGTTATACGTTATACGTTATACGTTATACGTTATACGTTATACGTTATACGTTATACGTTATACGTTATACGTTATGCGTTATACGCTATACGTTATGCGTTATAGGTCATACCTTATACGTGATACGTCATACGTTATACGTTATACGTTATAAGTTATACGTTATACGTTATACGTTATACGTTATACGTTATACGTTATACGTTATACGTTGTACGTTATACGTTATACGTTATACGCTATACGTTATACGTTGTACGTTATGCGTTATACGTTATGCGTTATACGTTATACGTTATACGTTATACGTTATACCTTATACGTTATACGTTATACGTTATTCGTTATACGTTATACGTTATACGTTATACGTTATACGGTATACGTTATAGGTCGTACCTCGTACGTGATAAGTCATACGTTATACGTTATACGTCATACGTTATACGTTATACGTTATATGTTATACGTTATACGTTATACGGTATACGTTATACGTTATACGCTATACGTTATGCGTTATAGAATATACGTTATGCGTTATCGGATATACGTTATACGTGATACGTTGTACGTTATACGTTATACGTTATACGTTATACGTTATACGTTATACGTTATACGTTATACGTTATACTTTATACGTTATACGTTATACGTTATACGTTATACGTTATACGTTATACGTTGTACGTTATGGGTTAAACGTTAGACGTTATATGTTATACGTTATACGTTGTACGTTATACGTTATATGTAATATGTAATACATTATACGTTATACGTTACACGTTGGACGTTACAGGTTAAACGTAATACGTTATACGTTATACGTTATACGTTATACGTTATACGTTATACGTTATACGTTAGACGTTATAGGTTATACGTAATACGTAATACGTTATACGTTATACGTTATACGTTACACGTTATACGTTATACGTTATACGTTATACGTTATACGTTATACGTTATACGTTATACGTTATACGTTATGCGTTATACGTTATACGTTATACGTTATACGTTATATGTTATACGTTATACGTTGTACGTTATACGTTATACGTTATACGTTGTACGTTATACGTTATACGTTATACGTTATAAGTTATACGTTATACGTTATACGTTATACGTTATACGTTATACGTTATACGTTATACGTTATACGTTATACGTTATACGTTGTACGTTATACGTTATACGTTATACGTTATACGTTATACGTTATACGTTATACGATATACGTTATACGTTATACGTTATGCGTTATAGGATATACGTTATACGTTATACGTTATACGTTATACGTTATACCTTATACGTTACACGTTATACGTTATACGTTATACGTTATACGTTATACGTTATACGTTATACGTTATACGTTATACGTTATACGTTATACGTTATACGTTATACGTTATACGTTATACGTTATACGTTATACGTTATGCGTTATACGCTATACGTTATGCGTTATAGGTCATACCTTATACGTGATACGTCATACGTTATACGTTATACGTTATAAGTTATACGTTATACGTTATACGTTATACGTTATACGTTATACGTTATACGTTGTACGTTATACGTTATACGTTATACGCTATACGTTATACGTTGTACGTTATGCGTTATACGTTATGCGTTATACGTTATACGTTATACGTTATACGTTATACCTTATACGTTATACGTTATACGTTATTCGTTATACGTTATACGTTATACGTTATACGTTATACGGTATACGTTATAGGTCGTACCTCGTACGTGATACGTCATACGTTATACGTAATACGTTATACGTTATACGTTATACGTTATACGTTATACGTTATACGTTATACGTTATACGTTATACGTTATACGTTATACGTTATTCGTTATACGTTATACGTTAGACGTTACACGTTACACGTTATACGCTATACGTTATACGTTATACGTTATACGTTATACGGTATACGTTATGCGTTATACGCTATACGTTATGCGTTATAGGATATACGTTATGCGTTATAGGACATACGTTATACGTTATACGTTGTACGTTATACGTTATACGTTATACGTTATACGTTATACGTTATACGTTAAACGTTAGACGTTATATGTTATACGTTATACGTTGTACGTTGTACGTTATATGTAATATGTAATACGTTATCCGTTATACGCTATACGTTATACGTTACACGTTATACGTTATACGTTATGCGTTATACGTTATACGTTATACGTTATACGTTATACGTTATACGTTATACGTTATACGTTATACGTTATACGTTATACGTTATACGTTATACGTTATACGTTATACGTTATACGTTATACGTTATACGTTATACGTTATACGTTATACGTTATACGTTATACGTTATGCGTTATACGCTATACGTTATGCGTTATAGGTCATACCTTATACGTGATACGTCATACGTTATACGTTATACGTTACAAGTTATACGTTATACGTCATACGTTATACGTTATACGTTATACGTTATACGTTGTACGTTATACGTTATACGTTATACGCTATACGTTATACGTTGTACGTTATGCGTTATACGTTATGCGTTATACGTTATACGTTATACGTTATATGTTATACGTTATACGTTATACGTTATACGTTATACGTTATTCGTTATACGTTATACGTTATACGTTATACGGTATACGTTATACGTTGTACGTTATACGTTATACGTTATACGTTATAAGTTATACGTTATACGTTATACGTTATACGTTATACGTTATACGTTATACGTTATACGTTATACGTTATACGTTATTCGTTATACGTTATACGTTATACGTTATACGGTATACGTTATAGGTCATACCTCGTACGTGATACGTCATACGTTATACGTTATACGTTATACGTTATACGTTATACGTTGTACGTTATGCGTTATACGTTATGCGTTATACGTTATACGTTATACGTTATACGTTATACGTTATACGTTATACGTTACACGTTATACGTTATACGTTATGCGTTATACGTTATACGTTATGCGTTATAGGTCATACCTTATACGTGATACGTCATACGTTATACGTTATACGTTATACGTTATACGTCATACGTTATACGTTATACGTTATACGTTATACGTTGTACGTTATACGTTATACGTTATACGCTATACGTTATACGTTGTACGTTATGCGTTATACGTTATGCGTTATACGTTATACGTTATACGTTATACGTTATACGCTACACGTTATACGTTATACGTTATACGTTATACGTTATACGTTATACGTTATACGTTATACGTTATACGTTATACGTTATACGTTATACGTTGTACGTTATACGTTATACGTTATACGTTATAAGTTATACGTTATACGTTATACGTTATACGTTATACGTTATACGTTATACGTTATACGTTATACGTTATACGTTATACGTTGTACGTTATACGTTATACGTTATACGTTATACGTTATACGTTATACGTTATACGTTATACGATATACGTTATACGTTATACGTTATGCGTTATAGGATATACGTTATACGTTATACGTTATACGTTATACGTTATACCTTATACGTTACACGTTATACGTTATACGTTATACGTTATATGTTATACGTTATACGTTGTACGTTATACGTTATACGTTATACGTTGTACGTTATACGTTATACTTTATACGTTATAAGTTATACGTTATACGTTATACGTTATACGTTATACGTTATACGTTATACGTTATACGTTATACGTTATACGTTATACGTTGTACGTTATACGTTATACGTTATACGTTATACGTTATACGTTATACGTTATACGATATACGTTATACGTTATACGTTATATGTTATACGTTATACGTTGTACGTTATACGTTATACGTTATACGTTGTACGTTATACGTTATACTTTATACGTTATAAGTTATACGTTATACGTTATACGTTATACGTTATACGTTATACGTTATACGTTATACGTTATACGTTATACGTTATACGTTGTACGTTATACGTTATACGTTATACGTTATACGTTATACGTTATACGTTATACGATATACGTTATACGTTATACGTTATGCGTTATAGGATATACGTTATACGTTATACGTTATACGTTATACGTTATACCTTATACGTTACACGTTATACGTTATACGTTATACGTTATACGTTATACGTTATACGTTATACGTTATACGTTATACGTTATACGTTATACGTTATACGTTATACGTTATACGTTATACGTTATACGTTATGCGTTATACGCTATACGTTATGCGTTATAGGTCATACCTTATACGTGATACGTCATACGTTATACGTTATACGTTATAAGTTATACGTTATACGTTATACGTTATACGTTATACGTTATACGTTATACGTTGTACGTTATACGTTATACGTTATACGCTATACGTTATACGTTGTACGTTATGCGTTATACGTTATGCGTTATACGTTATACGTTATACGTTATACGTTATACCTTATACGTTATACGTTATACGTTATTCGTTATACGTTATACGTTATACGTTATACGTTATACGGTATACGTTATAGGTCGTACCTCGTACGTGATACGTCATATGTTATACGTAATACGTTATACGTTATACGTTATACGTTATACGTTATACGTTATACGTTATACGTTATACGTTATACGTTATACGTTATACGTTATACGTTATTCGTTATACGTTATACGTTAGACGTTACACGTTACACGTTATACGCTATACGTTATACGTTATACGTTATACGTTATACGGTATACGTTATGCGTTATACGCTATACGTTATGCGTTATAGGATATACGTTATGCGTTATAGGACATACGTTATACGTTATACGTTGTACGTTATACGTTATACGTTATACGTTATACGTTATACGTTATACGTTAAACGTTAGACGTTATATGTTATACGTTATACGTTGTACGTTGTACGTTATATGTAATATGTAATACGTTATCCGTTATACGCTATACGTTATACGTTACACGTTATACGTTATACGTTATGCGTTATACGTTATACGTTATACGTTATACGTTATACGTTATACGTTATACGTTATACGTTATACGTTATACGTTATACGTTATACGTTATACGTTATACGTTATACGTTATACGTTATACGTTATACGTTATACGTTATACGTTATACGTTATACGTTATACGTTATACGTTATGCGTTATACGCTATACGTTATGCGTTATAGGTCATACCTTATACGTGATACGTCATACGTTATACGTTATACGTTACAAGTTATACGTTATACGTCATACGTTATACGTTATACGTTATACGTTATACGTTGTACGTTATACGTTATACGTTATACGCTATACGTTATACGTTGTACGTTATGCGTTATACGTTATGCGTTATACGTTATACGTTATACGTTATATGTTATACGTTATACGTTATACGTTATACGTTATACGTTATTCGTTATACGTTATACGTTATACGTTATACGGTATACGTTATACGTTGTACGTTATACGTTATACGTTATACGTTATAAGTTATACGTTATACGTTATACGTTATACGTTATACGTTATACGTTATACGTTATACGTTATACGTTATACGTTATACGTTATTCGTTATACGTTATACGTTATACGTTATACGGTATACGTTATAGGTCATACCTCGTACGTGATACGTCATACGTTATACGTTATACGTTATACGTTATACGTTATACGTTGTACGTTATGCGTTATACGTTATGCGTTATACGTTATACGTTATACGTTATACGTTATACGTTATACGTTATACGTTAACGTTATACGTTATACGTTATGCGTTATACGTTATACGTTATGCGTTATAGGTCATACCTTATACGTGATACGTCATACGTTATACGTTATACGTTATACGTTATACGTCATACGTTATACGTTATACGTTATACGTTATACGTTGTACGTTATACGTTATACGTTATACGCTATACGTTATACGTTGTACGTTATGCGTTATACGTTATGCGTTATACGTTATACGTTATACGTTATACGTTATACGCTACACGTTATACGTTATACGTTATACGTTATACGTTATACGTTATACGTTATACGTTATACGTTATACGTTATACGTTATACGTTATACGTTGTACGTTATGCGTTATACGTTATGCGTTATACGTTATACGTTATACGTTATACGTTATACGTTATACGTTATACGTTACACGTTATACGTTATACGTTATGCGTTATACGTTATACGTTATGCGTTATAGGTCATACCTTATACGTGATACGTCATACGTTATACGTTATACGTTATACGTTATACGTCATACGTTATACGTTATACGATATACGTTATACGTTATACATTAGACGTTATAGGTTATACATAATACATTATACGTTACACGTTATACGTTATACGTTATACGTTATACGTTATACGTCATACGTCATACGTTATACGCTACACGTTATACGTTATACGTTATACGTTATACGCTATACGTTATACGTTATACGTTATACGTTATACGTTATACGTTATACGTTATACGTTATGCGTTATAGGATATACGTTATACGTTATACGTTATACGTTATACGTTATACCTTATACGTTACACGTTATACGTTATACGTTATACGTTATACGTTATACGTTATACGTTGTACGTTATGGGTTAAACGTTATACGTTATACGATATACGTTCTACGTTATACATGAGACGTTATAGGTTATACATAATACATTATACGTTACACGTTATGCGTTATACGTTATACGTTATACGTTATACGTCATACGTTATACGCTACACGTTATACGTAATATGTAATACGTCATACGTTTTACGTTATTCGTTATACGTTCTTCGTTACACGTTATACGTTATACGTTATGCGTTATACGTTATACGTTATACGTTATACGTTATACGTTATACGTTATACGTTATACGTTATACGTTATACGTAATATGTAATACGTTATCCGTTATACGCTATACGTAATACGTTACACGTTATACGTTATACGTTATGCGTTATACGTTATACGTTATACGTTATACGTTATACGTTATACGTTATACGTTATACGTTATACGTTATACGTTATACGTTATACGTTATACGTTATACGTTATACGTTATACGTTATACGTTATACGTTATACGTTATGCGTTATACGCCATACGTTATGCGTTATAGGTCATACCTTATACGTGATACGTCATACGTTATACGTTATACGTTATACGTTGTACGTTATGCGTTATACGTTATGCGTTATACGTTATACGTTATACGTTATACGTTATACGTTATACGTTATACGTTACACGTTATACGTTATACGTTATGCGTTATACGTTATACGTTATGCGTTATAGGTCATACCTTATACGTGATACGTCATACGTTATACGTTATACGTTATGCGTTATACGTTATACATTATACGTTATACGATATACGTTATACGTTATACATTAGACGTTATAGGTTATACATAATACATTATACGTTACACGTTATACGTTATACGTTATACGTTATACGTTATACGTCATACGTCATACGTTATACGCTACACGTTATACGTTATACGTTATACGTTATACGTTATACGTTATACGTTATACGTTATACGTTATACGTTATACGTTATACGTTATACGTTATACGTTGTATGTTATACGTTATACGTTATACGTTCTACGTTGTACGTTATACGTTATATGTTATACGTTATACTTTATACGTTATACTTTATACGTTATATGTTATACGTTATGCGTTATACGCTATACATTATACGTTATACGATATACGTTCTACGTTATACATGAGACGTTATAGGTTATACATAATACATTATACGTTACACGTTATGCGTTATACGTTATACGTTATACGTTATACGTCATACGTTATACGCTACACGTTATACGTAATATGTAATACGTCATACGTTTTACGTTATTCGTTATACGTTCTTCGTTACACGTTATACGTTATACGTTATGCGTTATACGTTATACGTTATACGTTATACGTTATACGTTATACGTTATACGTTATACGTTATACGTTATATGTTATACGTTATACGTTATACGTTATACGTTACACGTTATACGTTATACGTTATACGTTATACGTTATACGTTACACGTTATACGTTATACGTTATACGTTAAACGTTAGACGTTATATGTTATACGTTATACGTTGTACGTTGTACGTTATATGTAATATGTAATACGTTATCCGTTATACGCTATACGTTATACGTTACACGTTATACGTTATACGTTATGCGTTATACGTTATACGTTATACGTTATACGTTATACGTTATACGTTATACGTTATACGTTATACGTTATACGTTATACGTTATACGTTATACGTTATACGTTATACGTTATACGTTATACGTTATGCGTTATACGCCATACGTTATGCGTTATAGGTCATACCTTATACGTGATACGTCATACGTTATACGTTATACGTTATACGTTGTACGTTATGCGTTATACGTTATGCGTTATACGTTATACGATATACGTTATACGTTATACGTTATACGTTATACGTTACACGTTATACGTTATACGTTATGCGTTATACGTTATACGTTATGCGTTATAGGTCATACCTTATACGTGATACGTCATACGTTATACGTTATACGTTATACGTTATACGTCATACGTTATACGTTATACGTTATACGTTATACGTTGTACGTTATACGTTATACGTTATACGCTATACGTTATACGTTGTACGTTATGCGTTATACGTTATGCGTTATACGTTATACGTTATACGTTATACGTTATACGTTATACGTTATACGTTATACGTTATACGTTATTCGTTATACGTTATACGTTATACGTTATACGGTATACGTTATAGTTCATACCTCGTACGTGATACGTAATACGTTATACGTTATACGTTATACGTTATACGTTATACGTTATACGTTATACGGTATACGTTATGCGTTATACGCTATACGTTATGCGTTATAGGATATACGTTATGCGTTATATGATATACGTTATACGTGATACGTTGTACGTTATACGTTATACGTTATACGTTATACGTTATACGTTATACGTTATACGTTATACGTTATACGTTATTCGTTATACGTTATACGTTATACGTTATACGGTATACGTTATAGGTCATACCTCGTACGTGATACGTCATACGTTATACGTTATACGTTATACGTTATACGTTATAGGTTATACGTTATACGTTATACGTTATACGGTATACGTTATGCGTTATACGCTATACGTTATGCGTTATAGGATATGCGTTATGCGTTATAGGATATACGTTATACGTGATACGTTGTACGTTATACGTTATACGTTATACGTTATACGTTATACGTTATACGTTATACGTTATACGTTATACGTTATACGTTGTACGTTGTACGTTATGCGTTAAACGTTAGACGTTATATGTTATACGTTATACGTTATACGTTATACGTTATTCGTTATACGTTATACGTTATGCGTTATACGTTATACGTTATACGTTATACGTTATACGTTATACGTTATACGTTATACGTTATACGTTATACTTTATTCGTTATACGTTATACGTTATACGTTATTCGTTATACGTTATATGTTATACGTTATACGTTATACGTTATACGTTATACGTTATACGTTATACGTTATACGTTATACGTTATACGTTATACGTTATACGTTATGCGTTATACGCTATACGTTATGCGTTATAGGTCATACCTTATACGTGATACGTCATACGTTATACGTTATACGTTATAAGTTATACGTTATACGTTATACGTTATACGTTATACGTTATACGTTATACGTTATACGTTATACGTTATACGGTATACGTTATGCGTTATACGCTATACGTTATGCGTTATAGGATATACGTTATACGTTATAGGATATACGTTATACGTGATACGTTGTACGTTATACGTTATACGTTATACGTTATACGTTATACGTTATACGTTATACGTTATACGTTATACGTTATACGTTATACGTTATACGTTATACGTTATACGTTGTACGTTGTACGTTATATGTAATATGTAATACGTTATCCGTTATACGCTATACGTTATACGTTATACGTTACACGTTATACGCTATACGTCATACGTTATACGTTATACGTTATACGTTATACGTTGTACGTTATACGTTATACGTTATACGTTATACGTTATACGTTATACGGTATACGTTATGCGTTATACGCTATACGTTATGCGTTATAGGATATACGTTATGCGTTATAGGATATACGTTATGCGTTATAGGATATACGTTATACGTTATACGTTGTACGTTATACGTTATACGTTATACGTTATACGTTATACGTTATACGTTATACGTTATACGTTATACGTTATACGTTATACGTTATACGTTTTACGTTATACGTTATACGTTATACGTTATGCGTTATACGCCATACGTTATGCGTTATAGGTCATACCTTATACGTGATACGTCATACGTTATACGTTATACGTTACAAGTTATACGTTATACGTCATACGTTATACGTTATACGTTATACGTTATACGTTGTACGTTATACGTTATACGTTATACGCTATACGTTATTCGTTGTACGTTATGCGTTATACGTTATGCGTTATACGTTATACGTTATACGTTATACGTTATACGTTATACGTTATACGTTATACGTTATACGTTATTCGTTATACGTTATACGTTATACGTTATACGGTATACGTTATAGTTCATACCTCGTACGTGATACGTAATACGTTATACGTTATACGTTATACGTTATACGTTATACGTTATACGTTATACGTTATACGTTATACGGTATACGTTATGCGTTATACGCTATACGTTATGCGTTATAGGATATACGTTATGCGTTATATGATATACGTTATACGTGATACGTTGTACGTTATACGTTATACGTTATACGTTATACGTTATACGTTATACGTTATACGTTATACGTTGTACGTTATACGTTATACGTTATACGTTATACGTTATACGTTATACGATATACGTTATACGTTATACGTTATGCGTTATAGGATATACGTTATACGTTATACGTTATACGTTATACGTTATACCTTATACGTTACACGTTATACGTTATACGTTATACGTTATACGTTATACGTTATACGTTATACGTTATACGTTATACGGTATACGTTATGCGTTATACGCTATACGTTATGCGTTATAGGATATACGTTATGCGTTATAGGATATACGTTATACGTGATACGTTGTACGTTATACGTTATACGTTATACGTTATACGTTATACGTTATACGTTATACGTTATACGTTATACGTTATACGTTATACGTTATACGTTACACGTTATACGTTATACGTTATACGTTATACGTTATACGTTATACGTTATACGTTATACGTTATACTTTATTCGTTATACGTTATACGTTATACGTTATTCGTTATACGTTATACGTTATACGTTATACGTTATACGTTATACGTTATACGTTATACGTTATACGTTATACGCTATACGTTGTACGTTGTACGTTATGCGTTAAACGTTAGACGTTATATGTTATACGTTATACGTTATACGTTATACGTTATACGTTATACGTTATACGTTATACGTTATACGTTATACGTTATACGTTATACGTTATACGTTGTACGTTATGCGTTAAACGTTAGACGTTATATGTTATACGTTATACGTTATACGTTATACGTTTGACGTTATACGTTATACGTTATACGTTATACGTTATACGTTATACGTTATACGTTATACGTTATACGTTATACGTTATACGTTATACTTTATTCGTTATACGTTATACGTTATACGTTATTCGTTATACGTTATACGTTATACGTTATACGTTATACGTTATACGTTATACGTTATACGTTATACGTTATACGTTATACGTTATACGTTATACGTTATACGTTATACGTTATACGTTATACGTTATACGTTATACGTTATACGTTATACGTTATACGTTATACGTTATACGTTATAGGTTATACGTTATACGTTATACGTTATGCGTTATACGTTATACGTTATACGTTATACGTTATACGATATACGTTATACGGTATACGTTATGCGTTATATGTTATACGTTATACGTTGTACGTTATACGTTATATGTAATATGTAATACGTTATACGTTATACGCTATACGTTATACGTTACACGTTATACGTTATACGATATGCGTTATACGTTATGCGTTATACGTTATACGTTATACGTTATACGTTATACGTTATACGTTATACGTTATACGTTGTACGTTATACGTTATACGTTATACGTTATACGTTATACGTTATACGATATACGTTATACGTTATACGTTATGCGTTATAGGATATACGTTATACGTTATACGTTATACGTTATACGTTATACCTTATACGTTACACGTTATACGTTATACGTTATACGTTATACGTTATACGTTATACGTTATACGTTATACGTTATACGTTATACGTTATACGTTATACGTTATACGTTATACGTTATACGTTATGCGTTATACGCTATACGTTATGCGTTATAGGTCATACCTTATACGTGATACGTCATACGTTATACGTTATACGTTATAAGTTATACGTTATACGTTATACGTTATACGTTATACGTTATACGTTATACGTTGTACGTTATACGTTATACGTTATACGCTATACGTTATACGTTGTACGTTATGCGTTATACGTTATGCGTTATACGTTATACGTTATACGTTATACGTTATACCTTATACGTTATACGTTATACGTTATTCGTTATACGTTATACGTTATACGTTATACGTTATACGGTATACGTTATAGGTCGTACCTCGTACGTGATACGTCATACGTTATACGTTATACGTCATACGTTATACGTTATACGTTATATGTTATACGTTATACGTTATACGGTATACGTTATACGTTATACTTTATACGTTATACGTTATACGTTATACGTTATACGTTATACGTTATACGTTATACGTTGTACGTTATGGGTTAAACTTTAGACGTTATATGTTATACGTTATACGTTGTACGTTATACGTTATATGTAATATGTAATACATTATACGTTATACGTTACACGTTGGACGTTACAGGTTAAACGTAATACGTTATACGTTATACGTTATACGTTATACGTTATACGTTATACGTTATACGTTAGACGTTATAGGTCATACGTAATACGTAATACGTTATACGTTATACGTTATACGTTACACGTTATACGTTATACGTTATACGTTATACGTTATACGTTATACGTTATACGTTATACGTTATGCGTTATACGTTATACGTTATACGTTATACGTTATATGTTATACGTTATACGTTGTACGTTATACGTTATACGTTATACGTTGTACGTTATACGTTATACGTTATACGTTATAAGTTATACGTTATACGTTATACGTTATACGTTATACGTTATACGTTATACGTTATACGTTATACGTTATACGTTATACGTTGTACGTTATACGTTATACGTTATACGTTATACGTTATACGTTATACGTTATACGATATACGTTATACGTTATACGTTATGCGTTATAGGATATACGTTATACGTTATACGTTATACGTTATACGTTATACCTTATACGTTACACGTTATACGTTATACGTTATACGTTATACGTTATACGTTATACGTTATACGTTATACGTTATACGTTATACGTTATACGTTATACGTTATACGTTATACGTTATACGTTATACGTTATACGTTATGCGTTATACGCTATACGTTATGCGTTATAGGTCATACCTTATACGTGATACGTCATACGTTATACGTTATACGTTATAAGTTATACGTTATACGTTATACGTTATACGTTATACGTTATACGTTATACGTTGTACGTTATACGTTATACGTTATACGCTATACGTTATACGTTGTACGTTATGCGTTATACGTTATGCGTTATACGTTATACGTTATACGTTATACGTTATACCTTATACGTTATACGTTATACGTTATTCGTTATACGTTATACGTTATACGTTAAACGTTATACGGTATACGTTATAGGTCGTACCTCGTACGTGATACGTCATACGTTATACGTTATACGTTATACGTTATACGTTATACGTTATACGTTATACGTTATACGTTATACGTTATACGTTATACGGTATACGTTATACGTTATACGCTATACGTTATGCGTTATAGAATATACGTTATGCGTTATCGGATATACGTTATACGTGATACGTTGTACGTTATACGTTATACGTTATACGTTATACGTTATACGTTATACGTTATACGTTATACGTTATACTTTATACGTTATACGTTATACGTTATACGTTATACGTTATACGTTATACGTTGTACGTTATGGGTTAAACGTTAGACGTTATATGTTATACGTTATACGTTGTACGTTATACGTTATATGTAATATGTAATACATTATACGTTATACGTTACACGTTGGACGTTACAGGTTAAACGTAATACGTTATACGTTATACGTTATACGTTATACGTTATACGTTATACGTTATACGTTAGACGTTATAGGTTATACGTAATACGTAATACGTTATACGTTATACGTTATACGTTACACGTTATACGTTATACGTTATACGTTATAAGTTATACGTTATACGTTATAGGTCATACCTTATACGTGATACGTCATACGTTATACGTTATACGTTATACGTTATACGTTATACGTTATACGTTGTACGTTATACGTTAAACGTTAGACGTTATATGTTATACGTTACACGTTGTACGTTATACGTTATATGTAATATGTAATCCGTTATACGTTATACGCTATTGGTTATACGTTATACGCTATTGGTTATACGTTACACGTTATACGTTATACGATATGCGTTATACGTTATGCGTTATACGTTATACGTTATACGTTATACGTTATACGTTATACGTTATACGTTATACGTTATACGTTATGCGTTATACGTTATACGTTATACGTTATACGTTATACGTTATATGTTATACGTTGTACGTTATACGTTATACGTTATACGCTATACGTTATACGTTGTACGTTATACGTTATACGTTATACGTTATAAGTTATACGTTATACGTTATACGTTATACGTTATACGTTATACGTTATACGTTATACGTTATACGTTATACGTTATACGTTATACGTTATACGTTATACGTTATACGTTATACGTTATACGTTATACGTTATACGTTATACGTTATACGTTATAAGTTATTCGTTATACGTTATACGTTAGACGTTACACGTTACACGTTATACGCTATACGTTATACGTTATACGTTATACGTTATACGGTATACGTTATGCGTTATACGCTATACGTTATGCGTTATAGGATATACGTTATGCGTTATAGGACATACGTTATACGTTATACGTTGTACGTTATACGTTATACGTTATACGTTATACGTTATACGTTATACGTTAAACGTTAGACGTTATATGTTATACGTTATACGTTGTACGTTGTACGTTATATGTAATATGTAATACGTTATCCGTTATACGCTATACGTTATACGTTACACGTTATACGTTATACGTTATGCGTTATACGTTATACGTTATACGTTATACGTTATACGTTATACGTTATACGTTATACGTTATACGTTATACGTTATACGTTATACGTTATACGTTATACGTTATACGTTATACGTTATACGTTATACGTTATACGTTATACGTTATACGTTATACGTTATACGTTATACGTTATACGTTATACGTTATGCGTTATACGTTATACGTTATACGTTATACGTTATACGTTATACGTTATACGTTATACGTTATACGTTATACGTTGTACGTTATACGTTAAACGTTAGACGTTATATGTTATACGTTACACGTTGTACGTTATACGTTATATGTAATATGTAATCCGTTATACGTTATACGCTATTGGTTATACGTTATACGCTATTGGTTATACGTTACACGTTATACGTTATACGATATGCGTTATACGTTATGCGTTATACGTTATACGTTATACGTTATACGTTATACGTTATACGTTATACGTTATACGTTATACGTTATGCGTTATACGTTATACGTTATACGTTATACGTTATACGTTATATGTTATACGTTGTACGTTATACGTTATACGTTATACGCTATACGTTATACGTTGTACGTTATACGTTATACGTTATACGTTATAAGTTATACGTTATACGTTATACGTTATACGTTATACGTTATACGTTATACGTTATACGTTATACGTTATACGTTATACGTTATACGTTATACGTTATACGTTATACGTTATACGTTATACGTTATACGTTATACGTTATACGTTATAAGTTATTCGTTATACGTTATACGTTAGACGTTACACGTTACACGTTATACGCTATACGTTATACGTTATACGTTATACGTTATACGGTATACGTTATGCGTTATACGCTATACGTTATGCGTTATAGGATATACGTTATGCGTTATAGGACATACGTTATACGTTATACGTTGTACGTTATACGTTATACGTTATACGTTATACGTTATACGTTATACGTTAAACGTTAGACGTTATATGTTATACGTTATACGTTGTACGTTGTACGTTATATGTAATATGTAATACGTTATCCGTTATACGCTATACGTTATACGTTACACGTTATACGTTATACGTTATGCGTTATACGTTATACGTTATACGTTATACGTTATACGTTATACGTTATACGTTATACGTTATACGTTATACGTTATACGTTATACGTTATACGTTATACGTTATACGTTATACGTTATACGTTATACGTTATACGTTATACGTTATACGTTATACGTTATGCGTTATACGCTATACGTTATGCGTTATAGGTCATACCTTATACGTGATACGTCATACGTTATACGTTATACGTTACAAGTTATACGTTATACGTCATACGTTATACGTTATACGTTATACGTTATACGTTGTACGTTATACGATATACGTTATACGGTATACGTTATGCGTTATATGTTATACGTTATACGTTGTACTTTATACGTTATATGTAATATGTAATAAGTTATACGTTATACGCTATACGTTATACGTTACACGTTATACGTTATACGATATGCGTTATACGTTATGCGTTATACGTTATACGTTATACGTTATACGTTATACGTTATACGTTATACGTTATACGTTGTACGTTATACGTTATACGTTGTACGTTATACGTTATACGTTATACGTTATACGTTATACGTTATACGTTATACGTTATACGTTATACGTTATACGTTGTACGTTATACGTTATACGTTATACGTTATACGTTATACGTTATACGTTATACGTTATGCGTTATACGCTATACGATATGCGTTATAGGTCATACCTTATACGTGATACGTCATACGTTATACGTTATACGTTATAAGTTATACGTTATACGTTATACGATATACGTTATACGGTATACGTTATGCGTTATATGTTATACGTTATTCGTTGTACTTTATACGTTATATGTAATATGTAATAAGTTATACGTTATACGCTATACGTTATACGTTACACGTTATACGTTATACGATATGCGTTATACGTTATGCGTTATACGTTATACGTTATACGTTATACGTTATACGTTATACGTTATACGTTATACGTTGTACGTTATACGTTATACGTTGTACGTTATACGTTATACGTTATACGTTATACGTTATACGTTATACGTTATACGTTATGCGTTATACGCTATACGATATGCGTTATAGGTCATACCTTATACGTGATACGTCATACGTTATACGTTATACGTTATAAGTTATACGTTATACGTTATACGTTATACGTTATACGTTATACGTTATACGTTGTACGTTATACGTTATACGTTATACGCTATACGTTATACGTTGTACGTTATGCGTTATACGTTATGCGTTATACGTTATACGTTATACGTTATACGTTATACCTTATACGTTATACGTTATACGTTATTCGTTATACGTTATACGTTATACGTTATACGTTATACGGTATACGTTATAGGTCGTACCTCGTACGTGATACGTCATACGTTATACGTTATACGTTATACGTTATACGTTATACGTTATACGTTATACGTTATACGTTATACGTTATACGGTATACGTTATACGTTATACGCTATACGTTATGCATTATAGAATATACGTTATGCGTTATCGGATATACGTTATACGTGATACGTTGTACGTTATACGTTATACGTTATACGTTATACGTTATACGTCATACGTTATACGTTATACGTTATACGTTATACTTTATACGTTATACGTTATACGTTATACGTTATACGTTATACGTTATACGTTGTACATTATGGGTTAAACGTTAGACGTTATATGTTATACGTTATACGTTGTACGTTATACGTTATATGTAATATGTAATACGTTATACGTTTTACGTTATACGTTGGACGTTACAGGTTAAACGTAATACGTTATACGTTATACGTTATACGTTATACGTTATACGTTATACGTTATACGTTAGACGTTATAGGTTATACGTAATACGTAATACGTTATACGTTATACGTTATACGTTACACGTTATACGTTATACGTTATACGTTATACGTTATAAGTTATACGTTATACGTTATAGGTCATACCTTATACGTGATACGTCATACGTTATACGTTATACGTTATACGTTATACGTTATACGTTATACGTTGTACGTTATACGTTAAACGTTAGACGTTATATGTTATACGTTACACGTTGTACGTTATACGTTATATGTAATATGTAATCCGTTATACGTTATACGCTATTGGTTATACGTTATACGCTATTGGTTATACGTTACACGTTATACGTTATACGATATGCGTTATACGTTATGCGTTATACGTTATACGTTATACGTTATACGTTATACGTTATACGTTATGCGTTATACGTTATACGTTATGCGTTATACGTTATACGTTATACGTTATACGTTATACGTTATACGTTATACGTTATACGTTATACGTTATACGTTATACGTTATACGTTATACGTTATACGTTATACGTTATACGTTATACGTTATACTTTATTCGTTATACGTTATACGTTATACGTTATTCGTTATACTTTATACGTTATACGTTATACGTTATACGTTATACGTTATACGTTATACGTTATACGTTGTACGTTGTACGTTATGCGTTAAACGTTAGACGTTATATGTTATACGTTATACGTTATACGTTATACGTTATACGTTATACGTTATACGTTATACGTTATACGTTATACGTTATACGTTGTACGTTATGCGTTAAACGTTAGACGTTATATGTTATACGTTATACGTTATACGTTATACGTTTGACGATATACGTTATACGTTATACGTTATACGTTATACGTTATACGTTATACGTTATACGTTATACGTTATACGTTATACGTTATACTTTATTCGTTATACGTTATACGTTATACGTTATTCGTTATACGTTATACGTTATACGTTATACGTTATACGTTATACGTTATACGTTATACGTTATACGTTATACGTTATACGTTATACGTTATACGTTATACGTTATACGTTATACGTTATACGTTATACGTTATACGTTATACGTTATACGTTATACGTTATACGTTATAGGTTATACGTTATACGTTATACGTTATGCGTTATACGTTATACGTTATACGTTATACGTTATACGATATACGTTATACGGTATACGTTATGCGTTATATGTTATACGTTATACGTTGTACGTTATACGTTATATGTAATATGTAATACGTTATACGTTATACGCTATACGTTATACGTTACACGTTATACGTTATACGATATGCGTTATACGTTATGCGTTATACGTTATACGTTATACGTTATACGTTATACGATATACGTTATACGGTATACGTTATGCGTTATATGTTATACGTTATACGTTGTACTTTATACGTTATATGTAATATGTAATACGTTATACGTTATACGCTATACGTTATACGTTACACGTTATACGTTATACGATATGCGTTATACGTTATGCGTTATACGTTATACGTTATACGTTATACGTTATACGTTATACGTTATACGTTATACGTTATACGTTGTACGTTATACGTTATACGTTGTACGTTATACGTTATACGTTATACGTTATACGTTATACGTTATACGTTATACGTTATACGTTATGCGTTATACGCTATACGTTATGCGTTATAGGTCATACCTTATACGTGATACGTCATACGTTATACGTTATACGTTATAAGTTATACGTTATACGTTATACGTTATACGTTATACGTTATACGTTATACGTTGTACGTTATACGTTATACGTTATACGCTATACGTTATACGTTGTACGTTATGCGTTATACGTTATGCGTTATACGTTATACATTATACGTTATACGTTATACCTTATACGTTATACGTTATACGTTATTCGTTATACGTTATACGTTATACGTTATACGTTATACGGTATACGTTATAGGTCGTACCTCGTACGTGATACGTCATACGTTATACGTTATACGTTATACGTTATACGTTATACGTTATACGTTATACGTTATACGTTATACGGTATACCTTATACGTTATACGTTATACGTTATTCGTTATACGTTATACGTTATACGTTATACGTTATACGGTATACGTTATAGGTCGTACCTCGTACGTGATACGTCATACGTTATACGTTATACGTAATACGTAATACGTTATACGTTATACGTTATACGTTACACGTTATACGTTATACGTTATACGTTATACGTTATAAGTTATACGTTATACGTTATAGGTCATACCTTATACGTGATACGTCATACGTTATACGTTATACGTTATACGTTATACGTTATACGTTATACGTTGTACGTTATACGTTAAACGTTAGACGTTATATGTTATACGTTACACGTTGTACGTTATACGTTATATGTAATATGTAATCCGTTATACGTTATACGCTATTGGTTATACGTTATACGCTATTGGTTATACGTTACACGTTATACGTTATACGATATGCGTTATACGTTATGCGTTATACGTTATACGTTATACGTTATACGTTATACGTTATACGTTATGCGTTATACGTTATACGTTATGCGTTATACGTTATACGTTATACGTTATACGTTATACGTTATACGTTATACGTTATACGTTATACGTTATACGTTATACGTTATACGTTATACGTTATACGTTATACGTTATACGTTATACGTTATACTTTATTCGTTATACGTTATACGTTATACGTTATTCGTTATACTTTATACGTTATACGTTATACGTTATACGTTATACGTTATACGTTATACGTTATACGTTGTACGTTGTACGTTATGCGTTAAACGTTAGACGTTATATGTTATACGTTATACGTTATACGTTATACGTTATACGTTATACGTTATACGTTATACGTTATACGTTATACGTTATACGTTGTACGTTATGCGTTAAACGTTAGACGTTATATGTTATACGTTATACGTTATACGTTATACGTTTGACGATATACGTTATACGTTATACGTTATACGTTATACGTTATACGTTATACGTTATACGTTATACGTTATACGTTATACGTTATACGTTATACTTTATTCGTTATACGTTATACGTTATACGTTATTCGTTATACGTTATACGTTATACGTTATACGTTATACGTTATACGTTATACGTTATACGTTATACGTTATACGTTATACGTTATACGTTATACGTTATACGTTATACGTTATACGTTATACGTTATACGTTATACGTTATACGTTATACGTTATACGTTATACGTTATAGGTTATACGTTATACGTTATACGTTATGCGTTATACGTTATACGTTATACGTTATACGTTATACGATATACGTTATACGGTATACGTTATGCGTTATATGTTATACGTTATACGTTGTACGTTATACGTTATATGTAATATGTAATACGTTATACGTTATACGCTATACGTTATACGTTACACGTTATACGTTATACGATATGCGTTATACGTTATGCGTTATACGTTATACGTTATACGTTATACGTTATACGATATACGTTATACGGTATACGTTATGCGTTATATGTTATACGTTATACGTTGTACTTTATACGTTATATGTAATATGTAATACGTTATACGTTATACGCTATACGTTATACGTTACACGTTATACGTTATACGATATGCGTTATACGTTATGCGTTATACGTTATACGTTATACGTTATACGTTATACGTTATACGTTATACGTTATACGTTATACGTTGTACGTTATACGTTATACGTTGTACGTTATACGTTATACGTTATACGTTATACGTTATACGTTATACGTTATACGTTATACGTTATGCGTTATACGCTATACGTTATGCGTTATAGGTCATACCTTATACGTGATACGTCATACGTTATACGTTATACGTTATAAGTTATACGTTATACGTTATACGTTATACGTTATACGTTATACGTTATACGTTGTACGTTATACGTTATACGTTATACGCTATACGTTATACGTTGTACGTTATGCGTTATACGTTATGCGTTATACGTTATACATTATACGTTATACGTTATACCTTATACGTTATACGTTATACGTTATTCGTTATACGTTATACGTTATACGTTATACGTTATACGGTATACGTTATAGGTCGTACCTCGTACGTGATACGTCATACGTTATACGTTATACGTTATACGTTATACGTTATACGTTATACGTTATACGTTATACGTTATACGGTATACGTTATACGTTATACGCTATACGTTATGCGTTATAGAATATACGTTATGCGTTATCGGATATACGTTATACGTGATACGTTGTACGTTATACGTTATACGTTATACGTTATACGTTATACGTTATACGTTATACGTTATACGTTATACGTTATACTTTATACGTTATACGTTATACGTTATACGTTATACGTTATACGTTATACGTTGTACGTTATGGGTTAAACGTTAGACGTTATATGTTATACGTTATACGTTGTACGTTATACGTTATATGTAATATGTAATACGTTATACGTTATACGTTATACGTTGGACGTTACAGGTTAAACGTAATACGTTATACGTTATACGTTATACGTTATACGTTATACGTTATACGTTATACGTTAGACGTTATAGGTTATACGTAATACGTAATACGTTATACGTTATACGTTATACGTTACACGTTATACGTTATACGTTATACGTTACAAGTTATACGTTATACGTTATAGGTCATACCTTATACGTGATACGTCATACGTTATACGTTATACGTTATACGTCATACGTTATACGTTATACGTTGTACGTTATACGTTAAACGTTAGACGTTATATGTTATACGTTACACGTTGTACGTTATACGTTATATGTAATATGTAATCCGTTATACGTTATACGTTATACGTTATACGTTATACGTTATACGTTATACGTTATACGTTATACGTTATACTTTATACGTTATACGTTATACGTTATACGTTATACGTTATACGTTATACGTTGTACGTTATGGGTTAAACGTTAGACGTTATATGTTATACGTTATACGTTGTACGTTATACGTTATATGTAATATGTAATACGTTATACGTTATACGTTATACGTTGGACGTTACAGGTTAAACGTAATACGTTATACGTTATACGTTATACGTTATACGTTATACGTTATACGTTATACGTTATACGTTAGACGTTATAGGTTATACGTAATACGTAATACGTTATACGTTATACGTTATACGTTACACGTTATACGTTATACGTTATACGTTATAAGTTATACGTTATACGTTATAGGTCATACCTTATACGTGATACGTCATACGTTATACGTTATACGTTATACGTTATACGTTATACGTTATACGTTATACGTTGTACGTTATACGTTAAACGTTAGATGTTATATGTTATACGTTACACGTTGTACGTTATACGTTATATGTAATATGTAATCCGTTATACGTTATACGCTATTGGTTATACGTTATACGCTATTGGTTATACGTTACACGTTATCCGTTATACGATATGCGTTATACGTTATGCGTTATACGTTATACGTTATACGTTATACGTTATGCGTTATACGTTATACGTTATACGTTGTACGTTATACGTTATACGTTGTACGTTATACGTTATACGTTATACGTTATACGTTATACGTTATACGTTATACGTTATACGTTATGCGTTATACGCTATACGTTATGCGTTATAGGTCATACCTTATACGTGATACGTCATACGTTATACGTTATACGTTATAAGTTATACGTTATACGTTATACGTTATACGTTATACGTTATACGTTATACGTTGTACGTTATACGTTATACGTTATACGCTATACGTTATACGTTGTACGTTATGCGTTATACGTTATGCGTTATACGTTATACGTTATACGTTATACGTTATACCTTATACGTTATACGTTATACGTTATTCGTTATACGTTATACGTTATACGTTATACGTTATACGGTATACGTTATAGGTCGTACCTCGTACGTGATACGTCATACGTTATACGTTATACGTTATACGTTATACGTTATACGTTATACGTTATACGGTATACGTTATACGTTATACGCTATACGTTATGCATTATAGAATATACGTTATGCGTTATCGGATATACGTTATACGTGATACGTTGTACGTTATACGTTATACGTTATACGTTATACGTTATACGTTATACGTTATACGTTATACGTTATACGTTATACTTTATACGTTATACGTTATACGTTATACGTTATACGTTATACGTTATACGTTGTACGTTATGGGTTAAACGTTAGACGTTATATGTTATACGTTATACGTTGTACGTTATACGTTATATGTAATATGTAATACGTTATACGTTATACGTTATACGTTGGACGTTACAGGTTAAACGTAATACGTTATACGTTATACGTTATACGTTATACGTTATACGTTATACGTTATACGTTAGACGTTATAGGTTATACGTAATACGTAATACGTTATACGTTATACGTTATACGTTACACGTTATACGTTATACGTTATACGTTATAAGTTATACGTTATACGTTATAGGTCATACCTTATACGTGATACGTCATACGTTATACGTTATACGTTATACGTTATACGTTATACGTTATACGTTGTACGTTATACGTTAAACGTTAGACGTTATATGTTATACGTTACACGTTGTACGTTATACGTTATATGTAATATGTAATCCGTTATACGTTATACGCTATTGGTTATACGTTATACGCTATTGGTTATACGTTACACGTTATACGTTATACGATATGCGTTATACGTTATGCGTTATACGTTATACGTTATACGTTATACGTTATACGTTATACGTTATACGTTATACGTTATACGTTATGCGTTATACGTTATACGTTATACGTTATACGTTATACGTTATACGTTATACGTTATACGTTATACGGTATACGTTATAGTTCATACCTCGTACGTGATACGTAATACGTTATACGTTATACGTTATACGTTATACGTTATACGTTATACGTTATACGTTATACGGTATACGTTATGCGTTATACGCTATACGTTATGCTTTATAGGATATACGTTATGCGTTATAGGATATACGTTATACGTGATACGTTGTACGTTATACGTTATACGTTATACGTTATACGTTATACGTTATACGTTATACGTTATACGTTATTCGTTATACGTTATACGTTATACGTTATACGGTATACGTTATAGGTCACCTCGTACGTGATACGTCATACGTTATACGTTATACGTTATACGTTATACGTTATACGTTATACGTTATACGGTATACGTTATGCGTTATACGCTATACGTTATGCGTTATAGGATATACGTTATGCGTTATAGGATATACGTTATACGTGATACGTTGTACGTTATACGTTATACGTTATACGTTATACGTTATACGTTATACGTTATACGTTATACGTTGTGCGTTATACGTTATACGTTATACGTTATACTTTATTCGTTATACGTTATACGTTATACGTTATTCGTTATACTTTATACGTTATACGTTATACGTTATACGTTATACGTTATACGTTATACGTTGTACGTTGTACGTTATGCGTTAAACGTTAGACGTTATATGTTATACGTTATACGTTATACGTTATACGTTATACGTTATACGTTATACGTTATACGTTATACGTTATACGTTTTACGTTATACGTTATACGTTATACGTTATACGTTATACTTTATTCGTTATACGTTATACGTTATACGTTATTCGTTATACTTTATACGTTATACGTTATACGTTATACGTTATACGTTATACGTTATACGTTGTACGTTGTACGTTATGCGTTAAACGTTAGACGTTATATGTTATACGTTATACGTTATACGTTATACGTTATACGTTATACGTTATACGTTATACGTTATACGTTATACGTTATACGTTATACGTTGTACGTTATGCGTTAAACGTTAGACGTTATATGTTATACGTTATACGTTATACGTTATACGTTTGACGATATACGTTATACGTTATACGTTATACGTTATACGTTATACGTTATACGTTATACGTTATACGTTATACGTTATACGTTATACTTTATTCGTTATACGTTATACGTTATACGTTATTCGTTATACGTTATACGTTATACGTTATACGTTATACGTTATACGTTATACGTTATACGTTATACGTTATACGTTATACGTTATACGTTATACGTTATACGTTATACGTTATACGTTATACGTTATACGTTATACGTTATACGTTATACGTTATACGTTATACGTTATACGTTATACGTTATACGTTATACGTTATACGTTATACTTTATACGTTATACGTTATACGTTATACGTTATACGTTATACGTTATGCGTTGTACGTTATGGGTTAAACGTTAGACGTTATATGTTATACGTTATACGTTGTACGTTATACGTTATATGTAATATGTAATACGTTATACGTTATACGTTATACGTTGGACGTTACAGGTTAAACGTAATACGTTATACGTTATACGTTATACGTTATACGTTATACGTAATACGTTATACGTTATACGTTAGACGTTATAGGTTATACGTAATACGTAATACGTTATACGTTATACGTTATACGATACACGTTATACGTTATACGTTATACGTTATAAGTTATACGTTATACGTTATAGGTCATACCTTATACGTGGTACGTCATACGTTATACGTTATACGTTATACGTTATACGTTATACGTTATACGTTGTACGTTATACGTTAAACGTTAGACGTTATATGTTATACGTTACACGTTGTACGTTATACGTTATATGTAATATGTAATCCGTTATACGTTATACGTTATACGTTATACGTTATACGTTATACGTTATACGTTATACGTTATACGTTATACTTTATACGTTATACGTTATACGTTATACGTTATACGTTATACGTTATACGTTGTACGTTATGGGTTAAACGTTAGACGTTATATGTTATACGTTATACGTTGTACGTTATACGTTATATGTAATATGTAATACGTTATACGTTATACGTTATACGTTGGACGTTACAGGTTAAACGTAATACGTTATACGTTATACGTTATACGTTATACGTTATACGTTATACGTTATACGTTAGACGTTATAGGTTATACGTAATACGTAATACGTTATACGTTATACGTTATACGTTACACGATATACGTTATACGTTATACGTTATAAGTTATACGTTATACGTTATAGGTCATACCTTATACGTGATACGTCATACGTTATACGTTATACGTTATACGTTATACGTTATACGTTATACGTTGTACGTTATACGTTA
This sequence comes from Ptiloglossa arizonensis, assembly GCF_051014685.1. Classification (NCBI taxonomy): domain Eukaryota; kingdom Metazoa; phylum Arthropoda; class Insecta; order Hymenoptera; family Colletidae; genus Ptiloglossa; species Ptiloglossa arizonensis. The sequence goes on along the minus strand of NW_027478420.1, from coordinate 321,027 downwards.
AACGTTAGACGTTATATGTTATACGTTACACGTTGTACGTTATACGTTATATGTAATATGTAATCCGTTATACGTTATACGCTATTGGTTATACGTTATACGCTATTGGTTATACGTTACACGTTATACGTTATACGATATGCGTTATACGTTATGCGTTATACGTTATACGTTATACGTTATACGTTATACGTTATACGTTATACGTTATACGTTATACGTTATGCGTTATACGCTATACGTTATGCGTTATAGTTCATACCTCGTACGTGATACGTAATACGTTATACGTTATACGTTATACGTTATACGTTATACGTTATACGTTATACGTTATACGGTATACGTTATGCGTTATACGCTATACGTTATGCGTTATAGGATATACGTTATGCGTTATAGGATATACGTTATACGTGATACGTTGTACGTTATACGTTATACGTTATACGTTATACGTTATACGTTATACGTTATACGTTATACGTTATACGTTATTCGTTATACGTTATACGTTATACGTTATACGGTATACGTTATAGGTCATACCTCGTACGTGATACGTCATACGTTATACGTTATACGTTATACGTTATACGTTATACGTTATACGTTATACGTTATACGGTATACGTTATGCGTTATACGCTATACGTTATGCGTTATAGGATATACGTTATGCGTTATAGGATATACGTTATACGTGATACGTTGTACGTTATACGTTATACGTTATACGTTATACGTTATACGTTATACGTTATACGTTATACGTTGTACGTTGTACGTTATGCGTTAAACGTTAGACGTTATATGTTATACGTTATACGTTATACGTTATACGTTATACGTTATACGTTATACGTTATACGTTATACGTTATACGTTATACGTTATACGTTATACGTTATACGTTATACGTTATACGTTATACGTTATACGTTATACGTTATACGTTATACGTTATACGTTATACTTTATTCGTTATACGTTATACGTTATACGTCATTCGTTATACTTTATACGTTATACGTTATACGTTATACGTTATACGTTATACGTTATACGTTGTACGTTGTACGTTATGCGTTAAACGTTAGACGTTATATGTTATACGTTATACGTTATACGTTATACGTTATACGTTATACGTTATACGTTATACGTTATACGTTATACGTTATACGTTATACGTTGTACGTTATGCGTTAAACGTTAGACGTTATATGTTATACGTTATACGTTATACGTTATACGTTTGACGATATACGTTATACGTTATACGTTATACGTTATACGTTATACGTTATACGTTATACGTTATACGTTATACGTTATACGTTATACGTTATACGTTATACTTTATTCGTTATACGTTATACGTTATACGTTATTCGTTATACGTTATACGTTATACGTTATACGTTATACGTTATACGTTTTACGTTATACGTTATACGTTATACGTTATACGTTATACGTTATACGTTATACGTTATACGTTATACGTTATACGTTATACGTTATACGTTATACGTTATACGTTATACGTTATACGTTATACGTTATACGTTATACGTTATACGTTATAGGTTATACGTTATACGTTATACGTTATGTGTTATACGTTATACGTTATACGTTATACGTTATACGATATACGTTATACGGTATACGTTATGCGTTATATGTTATACGTTATACGTTGTACGTTATACGTTATATGTAATATGTAATACGTTATACGTTATACGCTATACGTTATACGTTACACGTTATACGTTATACGATATGCGTTATTCGTTATGCGTTATACGTTATACGTTATACGTTATACGTTATACGATATACGTTATACGGTATACGTTATGCGTTATATGTTATACGTTATACGTTGTACTTTATACGTTATATGTAATATGTAATACGTTATACGTTATACGCTATACGTTATACGTTACACGTTATACGTTATACGATATGCGTTATACGTTATGCGTTATACGTTATACGTTATACGTTATACGTTATACGTTATACGTTATACGTTATACGTTATACGTTATACGTTATTCGTTATACGTTATACGCTATACGTTATACGTTATACGTTGTACGTTATACGTTAAACGTTAGACGTTATATGTTATACGTTACACGTTGTACGTTATACGTTATATGTAATATGTAATCCGTTATACGTTATACGTTATTCGTTATACGTTATACGCTATACGTTATACGTTATACGTTGTACGTTATACGTTAAACGTTAGACGTTATATGTTATACGTTACACGTTGTACGTTATACGTTATATGTAATATGTAATCCGTTATACGTTATACGCTATTGGTTATACGTTATACGCTATTGGTTATACGTTACACGTTATACGTTATACGATATGCGTTATACGTTATGCGTTATACGTTATACGTTATACGTTATACGTTATACGTTATACGTTATACGTTATACGTTGTACGTTATACGTTATACGTTGTACGTTATACGTTATACGTTATACGTTATACGTTATACGTTATACGTTATACGTTATGCGTTATACGCTATACGTTATGCGTTATAGGTCATACCTTATACGTGATACGTCATACGTTATACGTTATACGTTATAAGTTATACGTTATACGTTATACGTTATACGTTATACGTTATACGTTATACGTTATACGTTATACGTTATACGGTATACGTTATAGGTCGTACCTCGTACGTGATACGTCATACGTTATACGTTATACGTTATACGTTATACGTTATACGTTATACGTTATACGTTATACGTTATACGGTATACGTTATACGTTATACGCTATACGTTATGCGTTATAGAATATACGTTATGCGTTATCGGATATACGTTATACGTGATACGTTGTACGTTATACGTTATACGTTATACGTTATACTTTATACGTTATACGTTATACGTTATACGTTATACGTTATACTTTATACGTTATACGTTATACGTTATACGTTATACGTTATACGTTATACGTTGTACGTTATGGGTTAAACGTTAGACGTTATATGTTATACGTTATACGTTGTACGTTATACGTTATATGTAATATGTAATACGTTATACGTTATACGTTATACGTTGGACGTTACAGGTTAAACGTAATACGTTATACGTTATACGTTATACGTTATACGTTATACGTTATACGTTATACGTTAGACGTTATAGGTTATACGTAATACGTAATACGTTATACGTTATACGTTATACGTTACACGTTATACGTTATACGTTATACGTTATAAGTTATACGTTATACGTTATAGGTCATACCTTATACGTGATACGTCATACGTTATACGTTATACGTTATACGTTATACGTTATACGTTATACGTTGTACGTTATACGTTAAACGTTAGACGTTATATGTTATACGTTACACGTTGTACGTTATACGTTATATGTAATATGTAATCCGTTATACGTTATACGCTATTGGTTATACGTTATACGCTATTGGTTATACGTTACACGTTATACGTTATACGATATGCGTTATACGTTATGCGTTATACGTTATACGTTATACGTTATACGTTATACGTTATACGTTATACGTTATACGTTATACGTTATGCGTTATACGTTATACGTTATACGTTATACGTTATATGTTATACGTTATACGTTGTACGTTATACGTTATACGTTATACGCTATACGTTATACGTTGTACGTTATACGTTATACGTTATACGTTGTACGTTATACGTTATACGTTATACGTTATACGTTATACGTTATACGTTATACGTTATACGTTATACGTTATACGTTATACGTTATACGTTATACGTTATACGTTATACGTTATACGTTATACGGTATACGTTATACGTTATACGCTATACGTTATGCGTTATAGAATATACGTTATGCGTTATAGGATATACGTTATACGTGATACGTTGTACGTTATACGTTATACGTTATACGTTATACGTTATACGTTATACGTTATACGTTATACGATATACTTTATACGTTATACGTTATACGTTATACGTTATACGTTATACGTTATACGTTGTACGTTATGGGTTAAACGTTAGACGTTATATGTTATACGTTACACGTTGTACGTTATACGTTATATGTAATATGTAATCCGTTATACGTTATACGCTATTGGTTATACGTTATACGCTATTGGTTATACGTTACACGTTATACGTTATACGATATGCGTTATACGTTATGCGTTATACGTTATACGTTATACGTTATACGTTATACGATATACGTTATACGTTATACGGTATACGGTATACGTTATACGTTATACGCTATACGTTATGCGTTATAGAATATACGTTATGCGTTATAGGATATACGTTATACGTGATACGTTGTACGTTATACGTTATACGTTATACGTTATACGTTATACGTTATACGTTATACGTTATACGTTATACGTTATACGTTATACGTTATACGTTATACGTTATACGTTATACGTTATACGTTATACGTTATACGTTATACGTTGTACGTTATGGGTTAAACGTTAGACGTTATATGTTATACGTTATACGTTGTACGTTATACGTTATATGTAATATGTAATACGTTATACGTTATACGTTATACGTTGGACGTTACAGGTTAAACGTAATACGTTATACGTTATACGTTATACGTTATACGTTATACGTTATACGTTATACGTTAGACGTTATAGGTTATACGTAATACGTAATACGTTATACGTTATACGTTATACGTTATACGTTATTCGTTATACGTTATACGTTATACGTTATAAGTTATACGTTATACGTTATAGGTCATACCTTATACGTGATACGTCATACGTTATACGTTATACGTTATACGTTATACGTTATACGTTATACGTTGTACGTTATACGTTAAACGTTAGACGTTATATGTTATACGTTACACGTTGTACGTTATACGTTATACGCTATTGGTTATACGTTATACGCTATTGGTTATACGTTACACGTTATACGTTATACGATATGCGTTGTACGTTATACGCTATACGTTATACGTTGTACGTTATACGTTATACGTTATACGTTATAAGTTATACGTTATACGTTATACGTTATACGTTATACGTTATACGTTATACGTTATACGTTATACGTTATACGTTATACGTTATACGTTATTCGTTATACGTTATACGTTATACGTTATACGTTATACGTTATACGTTATACGTTATACGTTATACGTTATACGTTATACGTTATACGTTATACGTTATACGTTATACGTAATACGTTATACGTTATACGTTATACGTTATACGTTATACGTTATACGGTATACGTTCTACGTTATACGTTGTACGTTATACGTTGTACGTTATACGTTGTACGTTATACGTTGTACGTTATACGTTGTACGTTATACGTTATACGTTATACGTTATACGTTATACGTTATACGTTGTACGTTATACGTTGTACGTTATACGTTGTACGTTATACGTTATATGTTATACGTTATACGTTATACGTTATACGTTATACGTTATACGTTATACGTTATACGTTATACGTTATACGATACACGTTATACGTTATACGTTATACGTTATACGTCATACGTCATACGTTATACGCTACATGTTATACGTAATATGTAATACGTCATACGTTCTACGCTATTCGTTATACGTTCTTCGTTACACGTTATACGTTATACGTTATGCGTTTTACGTTATACGTTATACGGTATACGTTATACGTTATACGTTATACGTTATACGTTATACGTTATACGTTATACGTTATACGTTATACGTTATACGTTATACGTTATACGTTATACGTTGTACGTTATACGTTATACGTTATACGCTATACGTTATACGTTGTACGTTATGCGTTATACGTTATGCGTTATACGTTATACGTTATACGTTATACGTTATACCTTATACGTTATACGTTATACGTTATTCGTTATACGTTATACGTTATACGTTATACGTTATACGGTATACGTTATAGGTCGTACCTCGTACGTGATACGTCATACGTTATACATTATACGTTATACGTTATACGTTATACGTTATACGTTATACGGTATACGTTGTAGGTCGTACCTCGTACGTGATACGTCATACGTTATACGTTATACGTTATACGTTATACGTTATACGTTATACGTTATACGTTATACGTTATACGTTATACGGTATACGTTATACGTTATACGCTATACGTTATGCGTTATAGAATATACGTTATGCGTTATAGGATATACGTTATACGTGATACGTTGTACGTTATACGTTATACGTTATACGTTATACGTTATACGTTATACGTTATACGTTATACGTTATACGTTATACGTTATACGTTATACGTTATACGTTATACGTTATACGTTATACGTTATACGTTATACGTTATACGTTGTTCGTTATGGGTTAAACGTTAGACGTTATATGTTATACGTTATACGTTGTACGTTATACGTTATATGTAATATGTAATACGTTATACGTTATACGTTATACGTTGGACGTTACAGGTTAAACGTAATACGTTATACGTTATACGTTATACGTTATACGTTATACGTTATACGTTATACGTTAGACGTTATAGGTTATACGTAATACGTAATACGTTATACGTTATACGTTATACGTTACACGTTATACGTTATACGTTATACGTTATAAGTTATACGTTATACGTTATAGGTCATACCTTATACGTGATACGTCATACGTTATACGTTATACGTTATACGTTATACGTTATACGTTATACGTTGTACGTTATACGTTAAACGTTAGACGTTATATGTTATACGTTACACGTTGTACGTTATACGTTATACGCTATTGGTTATACGTTATACGCTATTGGTTATACGTTACACGTTATACGTTATACGATATGCGTTGTACGTTATGCGTTATACGTTATACGTTATTCGTTATACGTTATACGTTACACGTTATACGTTATACGTTATACGTTATGCGTTATACGTTATACGTTATACGTTATACGTTATATGTTATACGTTATACGTTGTACGTTATACGTTATACGTTATACGCTATACGTTATACGTTGTACGTTATACGTTATACGTTATACGTTATACGTTATACGTTATACGTTATACGTTATACGTTATACGTTATACGTTATACGTTATACGTTATACGTTATACGTTATACGTCATACGTTATACGTTATACGTTATACGTTATTCGTTATACGTTATACGTTATACGTTATACGTTATACGTTATACGTTATACGTTATACGTTATACGTTATACGTTATACGTTATACGTTATACGTTATACGTTATACGTTATACGTTATACGTTATAGGTCATACCTTATACGTGATACGTCATACGTTATACGTTATACGTTATACGTTATACGTTATACGTTATACGTTATACGTTGTACGTTATACGTTAAACGTTAGACGTTATATGTTATACGTTACACGTTGTACGTTATACGTTATACGCTATTGGTTATACGTTATACGCTATTGGTTATACGTCACACGTTATACGTTATACGATATGCTTTGTACGTTATGCGTTATACGTTATACGTTATACGTTATACGTTATACGTTACACGTTATACGTTATACGTTATACGTTATGCGTTATACGTTATACGTTATACGTTATACGTTATCCGTAATACGTTATACGATATACGTTATACGTTGTACGTTATACGTTAAACGTTATAGGTCATACCTTATACGTGATACGTCATACGTTATACGTTATACGTTATACGTTATACGTTATACGTTATACGTTATACGTTATACGTTATACGTTATACGTTATACGTTATACGTTATACGTTATACGTTATACGTTATACGTTATACGTTATACGTTATGCGTTATCCGTTATACGTTATACGTTATACGTTATACGTTATGCGTTATACGTTGTACGTTATACGTTATACGTTATACGTTATACGTTATACGTTATACGTTATACGTTATACGGTATACGTTATAGGTCGTACCTCGTACGTGATACGTCATACGTTATACGTTATACGTTATACGTTATACGTTATACGTTATACGTTATACGTTATACGGTATACGTTGTAGGTCGTACCTCGTACGTGATACGTCATACGTTATACGTTATACGTTATACGTTATACGTTATACGTTATACGTTATACGTTATACGTTATACGGTATACGTTATACGTTATACGCTATACGTTATGCGTTATAGATTATACGTTATGCGTTATAGGATATACGTTATACGTGATACGTTGTACGTTATACGTTATACGTTATACGTTATACGTTATACGTTATACGTTATACGTTATACGTTATACGTTATACGTTATACGTTATACGTTATACGTTATACGTTATACGTTATACGTTATACGTTATACGTTATACGTTATACGTTATACGTTGTACGTTATGGGTTAAACGTTAGACGTTATATGTTATACGTTATACGTTGTACGTTATACGTTATATGTAATATGTAATACGTTATACGTTATACGTTATACGTTGGACGTTACAGGTTAAACGTAATACGTTATACGTTATACGTTATACGTTATACGTTATACGTTATACGTTATACGTTAGACGTTATAGGTTATACGTAATACGTAATACGTTATACGTTATACGTTATACGTTACACGTTATACGTTATACGTTATACGTTATAAGTTATACGTTATACGTTATAGGTCATACCTTATACGTGATACGTCATACGTTATACGTTATACGTTATACGTTATACGTTATACGTTATACGTTGTACGTTATACGTTAAACGTTAGACGTTATATGTTATACGTTGCACGTTGTACGTTATACGTTATACGCTATTGGTTATACGTTATACGCTATTGGTTATACGTTACACGTTATACGTTATACGATATGCGTTGTACGTTATGCGTTATACGTTATACGTTATACGTTATACGTTATACGTTACACGTTATACGTTATACGTTATACGTTATGCGTTATACGTTATACGTTATACGTTATACGTTATATGTTATACGTTATACGTTGTACGTTATACGTTATACGTTATACGCTATACGTTATACGTTGTACGTTATACGTTATACGTTATACGTTATACGTTATACGTTATACGTTATACGTTATACGTTATACGGTATACGTTATACGTTATACGTTATACGTTATACGTTAAACGTCATACGTTATACGTTATACGTTATACGTTATTCGTTATACGTTATACGTTATACGTTATACGTTATACGTTATACGTTATACGTTATACGTTATACGTTATACGTTATACGTTATACGTTATACGTTATACGTTATACGTTATACGTTATACGTTATACGTTATACGTTATACGATACACGTTATACGTTATACGTTATACGTTATACGTTATACGTCATACGTTATACGCTACATGTTATACGTAATATGTAATACGTCATACGTTCTACGCTATTCGTTATACGTTCTTCGTTACACGTTATACGTTATACGTTACGTTATGCGTTTTACGTTATACGTTATACGTTATACGTTATACGTTATACGTTATACGTTATACGTTATACGTTATACGTTATACGTTATACGTTATACGTTATACGTTATACGTTATACGTTATACGTTGTACGTTATACGTTATACGTTATACGCTATACGTTATACGTTGTACGTTATGCGTTATACGTTATGCGTTATACGTTATACGTTATACGTTATACGTTATACCTTATACGTTATACGTTATACGTTATACGTTATTCGTTATACGTTATACGTTATACGTTATACGTTATACGGTATACGTTATAGGTCGTACCTCGTACGTGATACGTCATACGTTATACGTTATACGTTATACGTTATACGTTATACGTTATACGTTATACGGTATACGTTGTAGGTCGTACCTCGTACGTGATACGTCATACGTTATACGTTATACGTTATACGTTATACGTTATACGTTATACGTTATACGTTATACGGTATACGTTATACGTTATACGCTATACGTTATGCGTTATAGATTATACGTTATGCGTTATAGGATATACGTTATACGTGATACGTTGTACGTTATACGTTATACGTTATACGTTATACGTTATACGTTATACGTTATACGTTATACGTTATACGTTATACGTTATACGTTATACGTTATACGTTATACGTTATACGTTATACGTTATACGTTATACGTTATACGTTATACGTTATACGTTATACGTTGTACGTTATGGGTTAAACGTTAGACGTTATATGTTATACGTTATACGTTGTACGTTATACGTTATATGTAATATGTAATACGTTATACGTTATACGTTATACGTTGGACGTTACAGGTTAAACGTAATACGTTATACGTTATACGTTATACGTTATACGTTATACGTTATACGTTATACGTTAGACGTTATAGGTTATACGTAATACGTAATACGTTATACGTTATACGTTATACGTTACACGTTATACGTTATACGTTATACGTTATAAGTTATACGTTATACGTTATAGGTCATACCTTATACGTGATACGTCATACGTTATACGTTATACGTTATACGTTATACGTTATACGTTATACGTTGTACGTTATACGTTAAACGTTAGACGTTATATGTTATACGTTGCACGTTGTACGTTATACGTTATACGCTATTGGTTATACGTTATACGCTATTGGTTATACGTTACACGTTATACGTTATACGATATGCGTTGTACGTTATGCGTTATACGTTATACGTTATACGTTATACGTTATACGTTACACGTTATACGTTATACGTTATACGTTATGCGTTATACGTTATACGTTATACGTTATACGTTATATGTTATACGTTATACGTTGTACGTTATACGTTATACGTTATACGCTATACGTTATACGTTGTACGTTATACGTTATACGTTATACGTTATACGTTATACGTTATACGTTATACGTTATACGTTATACGTTATACGTTATACGTTATACGTTATACGTTATACGTTATACGTCATACGTTATACGTTATACGTTATACGTTATTCGTTATACGTTATACGTTATACGTTATACGTTATACGTTATACGTTATACGTTATACGTTATACGTTATACGTTATACGTTATACGTTATACGTTATACGTTATACGTTGTACGTTATACGTTATACGTTATACGTTATGCGTTATAGGATATACGTTATACGTTATACGTTATACGTTATACGTTATACGTTATACGTTATACGTTATACGTTATACGTTATACGTTATACGTTATACGTTATACGATATACGTTATACGTTGTACGTTATACGTTAAACGTTATAGGTCATACCTAATACGTGATACGTCATACGTTATACGTTATACGTTATACGTTATACGTTATACGTTATACGTTATACGTTATACGTTATACGTTATACGTTATACGTTATACGTTATACGTTATACGTTATACGTTATACGTTATACGTTATACGTTATACATTATACGTTATACGTTATACGTTATACGTTGTACGTTATACGTTGTACGTTATACGTTGTACGTTATACGTTATACGTTATGCGTTATACGTTATACGTTGTACGTTATACGTTGTACGTTATACGTTGTACGTTATACGTTGTACGTTATACGTTGTACGTTATACGTTATACGTTATACGTTATACGTTATACGTTATACGTTATACGTTATACGATGTACGTTATACGTTAAACGTTAGACGTCATATGTTATACGTTACACGTTGTACGTTATACGTTATATGTAATATGTAATCCGTTATACGTTATACGCTATTGGTTATACGTTATACGCTATTGGTTATACGTTACACGTTATACGTTATACGATATGCGTTATACGTTATGCGTTATACGTTATACGTTATACGTTATACGTTATACGATATACGTTATACGTTATACGGTATACGGTATACGTTATACGTTATACGCTATACGTTATGCGTTATAGAATATACGTTATGCGTTATAGGATATACGTTATACGTGATACGTTGTACGTTATACGTTATACGTTATACGTTATACGTTATACGTTATACGTTATACGTTATACGTTATACGTTATACGTTATACGTTATACGTTATACGTTATACGTTATACGTTATACGTTATACGTTATACGTTATACGTTATACGTTATACGTTGTACGTTATGGGTTAAACGTTAGACGTTATATGTTATACGTTATACGTTGTACGTTATACGTTATATGTAATATGTAATACGTTATACGTTATACGTTATACGTTGGACGTTACAGGTTAAACGTAATACGTTATACGTTATACGTTATACGTTATACGTTATACGTTATACGTTATACGTTATACGTTATACGTTAGACGTTATAGGTTATACGTAATACGTAATACGTTATACGTTATACGTTATACGTTATACGTTATTCGTTATACGTTATACGTTATACGTTATAAGTTATACGTTATACGTTATAGGTCATACCTTATACGTGATACGTCATACGTTATACGTTATATGTTATACGTTATACGTTATACGTTATACGTTATACGTTGTACGTTATACGTTAAACGTTAGACGTTATATGTTATACGTTACACGTTGTACGTTATACGTTATACGCTATTGGTTATACGTTATACGCTATTGGTTATACGTTACACGTTATACGTTATACGATATGCGTTGTACGTTATGCGTTATACGTTATACGTTATACGTTACACGTTATACGTTATACGTTATACGTTATACGTTATACGTTATACGTTATTCGTTATACGTTATACGTTATACGTTATACGTTATACGTTATACGTTATACGTTATACGTTATACGTTATACGTTATACGTTATACGTTATACGTTATACATTATACGTTATACGTTATACGTTATACGTTGTACGTTATACGTTGTACGTTATACGTTGTACGTTATACGTTATACGTTATGCGTTATACGTTATACGTTGTACGTTATACGTTGTACGTTATACGTTGTACGTTATACGTTGTACGTTATACGTTGTACGTTATACGTTATACGTTATACGTTATACGTTATACGTTATACGTTATACGTTATACGTTATACGTTATACGTTATACGTTATACGATACACGTTATACGTTATACGTTATACGTTATACGTTATACGTTATACGTTATACGTTATACGTTATACGTTATACGTTATACGGTATACGTTATGCGTTGTACGCTATACATTATGCGTTATAGGATATACGTTATGCGTTATAGGATATACGTTATACGTGATACGTTGTACGTTATACGTTATACGTTATACGTTATACGTTATACGTTATACGTTATACGTTATACGTTATACGTTATTCGTTGTACGTTATACGTTATACGTTATACGTTATACGCTATACGTTATACGTTGTACGTTATGCGTTATACGTTATGCGTTATACGTTATACGTTATACGTTATACGTTATACCTTATACGTTATACGTTATACGTTATACGTTATTCGTTATACGTTATACGTTATACGTTATACGTTATACGGTATACGTTATAGGTCGTACCTCGTACGTGATACGTCATACGTTATACGTTATACGTTATACGTTATACGTTATACGTTATACGTTATACGGTATACGTTGTAGGTCGTACCTCGTACGTGATACGTCATACGTTATACGTTATACGTTATACGTTATACGTTATACGTTATACGTTATACGTTATACGGTATACGTTATACGTTATACGCTATACGTTATGCGTTATAGATTATACGTTATGCGTTATAGGATATACGTTATACGTGATACGTTGTACGTTTTACGTTATACGTTATACGTTATACGTTATACGTTATACGTTATACGTTATACGTTATACGTTATACGTTATACGTTATACGTTATACGTTATACGTTATACGTTATACGTTATACGTTATACGTTATACGTTATACGTTATACGTTATACGTTGTACGTTATGGGTTAAACGTTAGACGTTATATGTTATACGTTATACGTTGTACGTTATACGTTATATGTAATATGTAATACGTTATACGTTATACGTTATACGTTGGACGTTACAGGTTAAACGTAATACGTTATACGTTATACGTTATACGTTATACGTTATACGTTATACGTTATACGTTAGACGTTATAGGTTATACGTAATACGTAATACGTTATACGTTATACGTTATACGTTACACGTTATACGTTATACGTTATACGTTATAAGTTATACGTTATACGTTATAGGTCATACCTTATACGTGATACGTCATACGTTATACGTTATACGTTATACGTTATACGTTATACGTTATACGTTGTACGTTATACGTTAAACGTTAGACGTTATATGTTATACGTTGCACGTTGTACGTTATACGTTATACGCTATTGGTTATACGTTATACGCTATTGGTTATACGTTACACGTTATACGTTATACGATATGCGTTGTACGTTATGCGTTATACGTTATACGTTATACGTTATACGTTATACGTTACACGTTATACGTTATACGTTATACGTTATGCGTTATACGTTATACGTTATACGTTATACGTTATATGTTATACGTTATACGTTGCACGTTATACGTTATACGTTATACGCTATACGTTATACGTTGTACGTTATACGTTATACGTTATACGTTATACGTTATACGTTATACGTTATACGTTATACGTTATACGTTATACGTTATACGTTATACGTTATACGTTATACGTTATACGTCATACGTTATACGTTATACGTTATACGTTATTCGTTATACGTTATACGTTATACGTTATACGTTATACGTTATACGTTATACGTTATACGTTATACGTTATACGTTATACGTTATACGTTGTACGTTATACGTTAAACGTTAGACGTTATATGTTATACGTTACACGTTGTACGTTATACGTTATACGCTATTGGTTATACGTTATACGCTATTGGTTATACGTCACACGTTATACGTTATACGATATGCGTTGTACGTTATGCGTTATACGTTATACGTTATACGTTATACGTTATACGTTACACGTTATACGTTATACGTTATACGTTATGCGTTATACGTTATACGTTATACGTTATACGTTATATGTTATACGTTATACGTTGTACGTTATACGTTATACGTTATACGCTATACGTTATACGTTGTACGTTATACGTTATACGTTATACGTTATATGTTATACGTTATACGTTATACGTTATACGTTATACGTTATACGTTATACGTTATACGTTATACGTTATACGTTATACGTTATACGTTATAGGTCATACCTTATACGTGATACGTCATACGTTATACGTTATACGTTATACGTTATACGTTATACGTTATACGTTGTACGTTATACGTTAAACGTTAGACGTTATATGTTATACGTTACACGTTGTACGTTATACGTTATACGTTGTACGTTATACGTTATACGTTATACGCTATACGTTATACGTTGTACGTTATACGTTATACGTTATACGTTATATGTTATACGTTATACGTTATGCGTTATACGTTATACGTTATACGTTATACGTTATACGTTATACGTTATACGTTATACGTTATACGTTATACGTTATACGTTATACGTTATACGTTATACGTTATACGTTATACGTTATACGTTATACGTTATACGTTATACGTTATAGGTCATACCTTATACGTGATACGTCATACGTTATACGTTATACGTTATACGTTATACGTTATACGTTATACGTTATACGTTATACGTTATACGTTATACGTTATACGTTGTACGTTATACGTTATACGTTATACGTTATACGTTATACGTTATACGTTATACGTTATATGTTATACGTTATACGTTGTACGTTATACGTTATACGTTATACGCTATACGTTATACGTTGTACGTTATACGTTATACGTTATTCGTTATATGTTATACGTTATACGTTATGCGTTATACGTTATACGTTATACGTTATACGTTATACGTTATACGTTATACGTTATACGTTATACGTTATACGTTATACGTTATACGTTATACGTTATACGGTATACGTTATGCGTTGTACGCTATACATTATGCGTTATAGGATATACGTTATGCGTTATAGGATATACGTTATACGTTATACGTTATAGGTTATACGTTATACGTTATACGTTATACGTTATACGTTATACGTTATGCGTTATACGTTATACGTTATACGTTATACGTTATACGTTATACGTTATACGTTATACGTTATACGTTATACGTTATACGTTATACGTTATACGTTATACGGTATACGTTATGCGTTGTACGCTATACATTATGCGTTATAGGATATACGTTATGCGTTATAGGATATACGTTATACGTGATACGTTGTACGTTATACGTTATACGTTATACGTTATACGTTATACGTTATACGTTATACGTTATACGTTATACGTTATTCGTTGTACGTTATGCGTTAAACGTCAGACGTTATATGTTATACGTTATACATTGTACGTTATACGTTATATGTAATATGTAATACGTTATACGTTATACGTTATACGTTGAACGTTACAGGTTAAACGTAATACGTTATACGTTATACGTAATACGTTATACGTTATACGTTATACGTTAGACGTTAGACGTTATAGGTTATACGTAATACGTAATACGTTATACGTTATACGTTATACGTTACACGTTATACGTTATACGTTATACGTTATAAGTTATACGTTATACGTAATACGTTATACGTTATACGTTATATGTTATACGTTATACGATATACGTTATACGTTATACGTTATACGTTATACGTTATACGTTATACGTTATACGTTATACGTGATACGTCATACGTTATACGTTATACGTTATACGTTATACGTTATACGTTATACGTTATACGTTATACGTTATACGTTATACGTTATACGTTATACGTTATACGTTATACGTTATTCGTTATACGTTATACGTTATACGTTATACGTTATACGGTATACGTTATAGGTCGTACCTCGTACGTGATACGTCATACGTTGTACGTTATACGTTATACGTTATACGTTATACGTTATACGTTATACGTTATACGTTATACGTTATACGTTATACGTTATACGTTATACGTTATACGTTATACGTTATACGTTATACGTTATACGTTATACGTTATACGTTATACGTTATACGTTATACGTTATACGTTATACGTTGTACGTTACACGTTGTACGTTATACGTTGTACGTTATACGTTGTACGTTATACGTTGTACGTTATACGTTCTACGTTATACGTTATACGTTATACGTTATACGTTATACGTTATACGTTATACGTTATACGTTATACGTTATACGTTATACGTTATACGTTACACGTTATACGTTATACGTTATACGTTATACGTTATACGTCATACGTTATACGCTACATGTTATACGTAATATGTAATACGTCATACGTTCTACGCTATTCGTTTTACGTTCTTCGTTACACGTTATACGTTATACGTTATGCGTTTTACGTTATACGTTATACGTTATACGTTATACGTTATACGTTATACGTTATACGTTATACGTTATACGTTATACGTTATACGTTACACGTTATACGTTATACGTTATACGTTATACGTTATACGTTATACGTTATACGTTATACGTTATACGTTATACGTTATACGTTATACGTTATACGTTATACGTTAAACGTTATACGTTATACGTTATACGTTATACGTTATACGTTGTACGTTATGGTTAAACGTTAGACGTTATATGTTATACGTTATACGTTGTACGTTATACGTTATATGTAATATGTAATACGTTATACGTTATACGTTATACGTTGGACGTTACAGGTTAAACGTAATACGTTATACGTAATACGTTATACGTTATACGTTATACGTTAGACGTTATAGGTTATACGTAATACGTAATACGTTATACGTTATACGTTATACGTTACACGTTATACGTTATACGTTATACGTTATAAGTTATACGTTATACGTTATAGGTCATACCTTATACGTGATACGTCATACGTTATACGTTATACGTTATGCGTTATACGTTATACGTTATACGTTGTACGTTATACGTTAAACGTTAGACGTTATATGTTATACGTTACACGTTGTACGTTATACGTTATATGTATATGTAATCCGTTATACGTTATACGCTATTGGTTATACGTTATACGCTATTGGTTATACGTTACACTTTATACGTTATACGATATGCGTTATACGTTATGCGTTATACGTTATACGTTATACGTTATACGTTATACGTTATACGTTATACGTTATACGTTATACGTTATGCGTTATACGTTATACGTTATACGTTATACGTTATATGTTATACGTTATACGTTATACGTTATACGTTATACGTTATACGGTATACGTTATACGTTATACGCTATACGTTATGCGTTATAGAATATACGTTATGCGTTATAGGATATACGTTTATACGTGATACGTTGTACGTTATACGTTATACGTTATACGTTATACGTTATACGTTATACGTTATACGTTATACGTTATACGTTATACGTTATACGTTATACGTTATACGTTATACGTTATCAGTTATACGTTGTACGTTATGGGTTAAACGTTAGACGTTATATGTTATACGTTATACGTTGTACGTTATACGTTATATGTAATATGTAATACGTTATACGTTATACGTTGGACGTTACAGGTTAAACGTAATACGTTATACGTTATACGTTATACGTTATACGTTATACGTTATACGTTATACGTTATACGTTAGACGTTATAGGTTATACGTTATACGTAATACGTTATACGTTATACGTTATACGTTACACGTTATACGTTATACGTTATACGTTATAAGTTATACGTTATACGTTATACGTTATACGTTATACGTTGTACGTTATACGTTAAACGCTATACGTTATACGTTATACGTTATACGTTATACGTTGTACGTTATACGTTATATGTAATATGTAATCCGTTATACGTTATACGCTATTGGTTATACGTTATACGCTATTGGTTATACGTTACACGTTATACGTTATACGATATGCGTTATACGTTATGCGTTATACGTTATACGTTATACGTTATACGTTATACGTTATACGTTATACGTTATACGTTATACGTTATACGTTATACGTTATACGTTATACGTTATACGTTATACGTTATACGTTATACGTTATACGTTATACGTTATACGTTATACGTTATACGTTATACGTTATACGTTATACGTTATACGTTATCGTATACGTTGTACGTTATACGTTATACGTTATACGTTATGCGTTATAGGATATACGTTATACGTTATACGTTATACGTTATACGTTATACGTTATACGTTATACGTTATACGTTATACGTTATACGTTATACGTTATACGTTATACGTTATACGTAACGTTATACGTTATACGTTATACGTTATACGTTATACGTTATAGGTTATACGTTATACGTTATACGTTATACGTTATACGTTATGCGTTATACGTTATGCGTTATACGTTATACGTTATACGTTATACGATATACGTTATACGTTATACGTTATACGTTATACGTTATACGTTATACGTTATACGGTATACGTTATGCGTTGTACGCTATACATTATGCGTTATAGGATATACGTTATGCGTTATAGGATATACGTTATACGTGATACGTTGTACGTTATACGTTATACGTTATACGTTATACGTTATGCGTTATAGGATGTACGTTATACGTGATACGTTGTACGTTATACGTTATACGTTATACGTTATGCGTTATAGGATATACGTTATACGTGATACGTTGTACGTTATACGTTATACGTTATACGTTATACGTTATACGTTATACGTTATACGTTATTCGTTGTACGTTATGCGCTAAACGTCAGACGTTATATGTTATACGTTATACGTTGTACGTTATACGTTATATGTAATATGTAATACGTTATACGTTATACGTTATACGTTGGACGTTACAGGTTAAACGTAATACGTTATACGTTATACGTAATACGTTATACGTTATACGTTATACGTTAGACGTTAGACGTTATAGGTTATACGTAATACGTAATACGTTATACGTTATACGTTATACGATACACGTTATACGTTATACGTTATACGTTATAAGTTATACGTTATACGTAATACGTTATACGTTATACGTTATACGTTATACGTTATACGATATACGTTATACGTTTACGTTATACGTTATACGTTATACGTTATACGTTATACGTTGTACGTGATACGTCATACGTTATACGTTATACGTTATACGTTATACGTTATACGTTATACGTTATACGTTATACGTTATACGTTATACGTTATACGTTATACGTTATACGTTATACGTTATACGTTATACGTTATACGTTATACGTTATACGTTATACGTTATACGTTATACGTTGTACGTTATACGTTAAACGTTAGACGTTACATGTTATACGTTATACGTTGTACGTTATACGTTATACGTAATATGTAATACGTTATACGTTATACGTTATACGTTAAACGCTATACGTTATACGTTATACGGTATACGTTATGCGTTATACGCTATACGTTATGCGTTATAGGATATACGTTATGCGTTATAGGATGTACGTTATACGTTATACGTTGTACGTTGTACGTTATACGTTATACGTTATACGTTATACGTTATACGTTATACGTTATACGTTATACGTTATACGTTATACGTTATACGTTATACGTTATACGTTATACGTTATACGTTATACGTTATACGTTATACGTTATACGTTATACGTTATACGTTATACGTTATACGTTATACGTTATACGTTATAGGTTATACGTTATACGTTATACGTTATACGTTATACGTTGTGCGTTATACGTTAAACGTTAGACGTTACATGTTATACGTTATACGTTGTACGTTATACGTTATATGTAATATGTAATACGTTATACGTTATACGTTATACGTTATACGTTATACGTTATACGTTATACGATATACGTTATACGTTATACGTTATACGTTATACGTTATACGTTAAACGTTATACGTTATACGTTATACGTTATACGTTATACGTTATACGTTATACGTTATACGTTATACGTTATACGTTATACGTTATACGTTATACGTTATACGTTATACGTTATACGTTATGCGTTATACGCTATACGTTATGCGTTACAGGTCATACCTTATACGTGATACGTCATACGTTATACGTTATACGTTATAAGTTATACGTTATACGTTATACGTTATACGTTATACGTTATACGTTATACGTTATACGTTATACGTTATACGATATACGTTATACGTTATACGTTATACGTTATACGTTATACGTTATTCTTTGTACGTTATACGTTATACGTTATACGTTATACGTTATACGTTATACGTTATACGTTATACGTTATACGTTATACGATATACGTTAAACGTTATACGTTATACGTTATACGTTATACGTTATACGTTATACGATATACGTTATAGGTTATACGTTGTACGTTATACGTTATACGTTATACGTTATACGTTATACGTTATACGTTATACGTTATACGTTATACGTTATACGTTATACGTTATACGTTATACGTTATACGTTATACGTTATACGTTATACGTTATAAGTTATACGTTATACGGCATACGTTATAGGTAATACCTTATACGTGATACATCATACGTTATACGTTATACGTTATACGTTATACGTTATACGTTATACGTTATACGTTATACGATATACGTTATACGTTGTACGTTATGCGTTATAGGATATACGTTATACGTGATACGTTGTACGTTATACGTTATACGTTATACGTTATACGTTATACGTTATACGTTATACGTTATACGTTATACGTTATACGTTATACGTTATTCGTTGTACGTTATGCGTTATACGTTAGACGTTATATGTTATACGTTATACGTTGTACGTTATACGTTATATGTAATATGTAATACGTTATACGTTATACGTTATACGTTGGACGTTACAGGTTAAACGTAATACGTTATACGTTATACGTAATACGTTATACGTTATGCGTTATACGTTATACGTTAGACGTTATAGGTTATACGTAATACGTAATACGTTATACGTTATACGTTATACGTTACACGTTATACGTTATACGTTATACGTTATAAGTTATACGTTATACGTTATACGTTATACGTTATACGTTATACGTTATACGTTATACGATATACGTTATACGTTATATGTTGTACGTTATACGTTAAACGTTAGACGTTACATGTTATACGTTATACGTTGTACGTCATACGTTATATGTAATATGTAATACGTTATACGTTATGCGTTATACGTTATACGTTATACGTTATACGTTATACGTTATACGTTATACGTTATACGATATACGTTATAGGTTATACGTTGTACGTTATACGTTATACGCTATACGTTATGCGTTATAGGTCATACCTTATACGTGATACGTCATACGTTATACGTTATACGTTATACGTTATACGTTATACGTTATACGTTATACGTTATACGTTATACGTTATACGTTACACGTTATACGCTGTACGTTATACGTTATACGTTATACGCTTTACGTTATACGTTGTACGTTATGCGTTATACGTTATGCGTTATACGTTATACGTTATACGTTATACGTTATACGTTATACGTTATACGTTATACGTTATACGTTATACGTTATACGTTATACGTTATTCTTTATACGTTATACGATATACGTTATACGTTATACGTTATACGTTATACGTTATACGTTATACGTTATACGTTATACGATATACGTTAAAAGTTATACGTTATACGTTATACGTTATAGGTTATACGTTATACGATATACGTTATAGGTTATACGTTGTACGTTATACGTTATACGTTATACGTTATACGTTATACGTTATACGTTATACGTTCTACGTTCTACGTTATACGTTATACGTTATACGTTATACGTTATACGTTATACGTTATACGTTATACGTTATACGTTATACGTTATACGTTATACGTTATACGTTATACGTTATACGTTATACGTTATACGTTATACGTTATACGGTATACGTTATGCGTTGTACGCTGTACATTATGCGTTATAGGATATACGTTATGCGTTATAGGATATACGTTATACGTGATACGTTGTACGTTATGCGTTATACGTTATACGTTATACGTTATACGTTATACGTTATACGTTATACGTTATACGTTATACGTTATTCGTTGTACGTTATGCGTTAAACGTTAGACGTTATATGTTATACGTTATACGTTGTACGTTAAACGTTATATGTAATATGTAATACGTTATACGTTATACGTTATACGTTGGACGTTACAGGTTAAACGTAATACGTTATACGTTATACGTAATACGTTATACGTTATACGTTATACGTTATACGTTAGACGTTATAGGTTATACGTAATACGTAATACGTTATACGTTATACGTTATACGTTACACGTTATATGTTATACGTTATACGTTATAAGTTATACGTTATACGTTATACGTTATACGTTATACGTTATACGTTATACGTTATACGATACACGTTATACGTTATACGTTATACGTTATACGTTATACGTTATACGTTATACGTTATACGTTATACGTGATACGTCATACGTTATACGTTATACGTTATACGTTATACGTTATACGTTATACGTTATACGTTATACGTTATACGTTATACGTTATACGTTATACGTTATACGTTATACGTTATACGCTGTACGTTATACGTTAAACGTTAGACGTTACATGTTATACGTTATACGTTGTTCGTTATACGTTATATGTAATATGTAATACGTTATACGTTGTACGTTATACGTTAAACGCTATACGTTATACGTTATACGGTATACGTTATGCGTTATACGCTATACGTTATGCGTTATAGGATATACGTTATGCGTTATAGGATATACGTTATACGTTATACGTTGTACGTTATACGTTATACGTTATACGTTATACGTTATACGTTATACGTTATACGTTACACGTTACACGTTATACGTTATACGTTATACGTTATACGTTATACGTTATACGTTATACGTTATACGTTATACGTTATACGTTATAGGTTATACGTTATACGTTATACGATATACGTTATACGTTATACGTTATACGTTATACGTTATACGTTAAACGTTATACGTTATACGTTATACGGTATACGTTATGCGTTATACGCTATACGTTATGCGTTATAGGATATACGATATGCGTTATACGTTATACGTTATACGTTATACGTTATACGCTATACGTTATACGTTATAGGTTATACGTTAGACGTTATACGTTATACGTTATATGTTGTACGTTATACGTTAAACGTTAGACGTTACATGTTATACGTTATACGTTGTACGTTATACGTTATATGTAATATGTAATACGTTATACGTTATGCGTTATACGTTATACGTTATACGTTATACGATATACGTTATACGTTATACGTTATACGGTATACGTTATGCGTTATACGCTATACGTTATGCGTTATAGGATATACGTTATGCGTTATAGGATATACGTTATACGTTATACGTTGTACGTTATACGTTATACGTTATACGTTATACGTTATACGTTATACGTTGTACGTTATACGTGAAACGTTAGACGTTATATGTTATACGTTATACGTTGTACGTTATACGTTATATGTAATATGTAATACGTTATACGTTATACGCTATACGTTATACGTTATACGTTATACGATACACGTTATACGTTATACGTTATACGTTATACGTTATACGTTATACGTGATACGTCATACGTTATACGTTATACGTTATACGTTAGACGTTATAGGTTATGCGTAATACGTTATACGTTATACGTTATACGTTATACGTTATACGTTATACGTTATACGTTATACGTTATACGTTATACGTTATACGTTATACGTTATACGTGATACGTCATACGTTATACGTTATACGTTATACGTTATACGTTATACGTTATACCTTATACGTTATACGTTATACGTTATACGTTATACGTTATACGTTATACGCTGTACGTTATACGTTAAACGTTAGACGTTACATGTTATACGTTATACGTTGTTCGTTATACGTTATATGTAATATGTAATACGTTATACGTTGTACGTTATACGTTAAACGCTATACGTTATACGTTATACGGTATACGTTATGCGTTATACGCTATACGTTATGCGTTATAGGATATACGTTATGCGTTATAGGATATACGTTATACGTTATACGTTGTACGTTATACGTTATACGTTATACGTTATACGTTATACGTTATACGTTATACGTTACACGTTACACGTTATACGTTATACGTTATACGTTATACGTTATACGTTATACGTTATACGTTATACGTTATACGTTATACGTTATAGGTTATACGTTATACGTTATACGATATACGTTATACGTTATACGTTATACGTTATACGTTATACGTTAAACGTTATACGTTATACGTTATACGGTATACGTTATGCGTTATACGCTATACGTTATGCGTTATAGGATATACGTTATGCGTTATACGTTATACGTTATACGTTATACGTTGTACGTTATACGTTATACGTTATACGTTATACGTTATACGTTATACGTTATACGTTACACGTTACACGTTATACGTTATACGTTATACGTTATACGTTATACGTTATACGTTATACGTTATACGTTATACGTTATACGTTATAGGTTATACGTTATACGTTATACGATATACGTTATACGTTATACGTTATACGTTATACGTTATACGTTAAACGTTATACGTTATACGTTATACGGTATACGTTATGCGTTATACGCTATACGTTATGCGTTATAGGATATACGTTATGCGTTATACGTTATACGTTATACGTTATACGTTATACGCTATACGTTATACGTTATAGGTTATACGTTAGACGTTATACGTTATACGGTATACGTTATGCGTTATACGCTAGACGTTATGCGTTATAGGATATACGTTATGCGTTATAGGATATACGTTATACGTTATACGTTGTACGTTATACGTTATACGTTATACGTTATACGTTATACGTTATACGTTGTACGTTATACGTGAAACGTTAGACGTTATATGTTATACGTTATACGTTGTACGTTATACGTTATATGTAATATGTAATACGTTATACGTTATACGCTATACGTTATACGTTATACGTTATACGATACACGTTATACGTTATACGTTATACGTTATACGTTATACGTTATACGTTATACGTGATACGTCATACGTTATACGTTATACGTTATACGTTAGACGTTATAGGTTATGCGTAATACGTTATACGTTATACGTTATACGTTATACGTTATACGTTATACGTTATACGTTATACGTTATACGTTATACGTTATACGTTATACGTTATACGTGATACGTCATACGTTATACGTTATACGTTATACGTTATACGTTATACGTTATACCTTATACGTTATACGTTATACGTTATACGTTATACGTTATACGTTATACGCTGTACGTTATACGTTAAACGTTAGACGTTACATGTTATACGTTATACGTTGTTCGTTATACGTTATATGTAATATGTAATACGTTATACGTTGTACGTTATACGTTAAACGCTATACGTTATACGTTATACGGTATACGTTATGCGTTATACGCTATACGTTATGCGTTATAGGATATACGTTATGCGTTATAGGATATACGTTATACGTTATACGTTGTACGTTATACGTTATACGTTATACGTTATACGTTATACGTTATACGTTATACGTTACACGTTACACGTTATACGTTATACGTTATACGTTATACGTTATACGTTATACGTTATACGTTATACGTTATACGTTATACGTTATAGGTTATACGTTATACGTTATACGATATACGTTATACGTTATACGTTATACGTTATACGTTATACGTTAAACGTTATACGTTATACGTTATACGGTATACGTTATGCGTTATACGCTATACGTTATGCGTTATAGGATATACGTTATGCGTTATACGTTATACGTTATACGTTATACGTTATACGCTATACGTTATACGTTATAGGTTATACGTTAGACGTTATACGTTATACGTTATATGTTGTACGTTATACGTTAAACGTTAGACGTTACATGTTATACGTTATACGTTGTACGTTATACGTTATATGTAATATGTAATACGTTATACGTTATGCGTTATACGTTATACGTTATACGTTATACGATATACGTTATACGTTATACGTTATACGGTATACGTTATGCGTTATACGCTATACGTTATGCGTTATAGGATATACGTTATGCGTTATAGGATATACGTTATACGTTATACGTTGTACGTTATACGTTATACGTTATACGTTATACGTTATACGTTATACGTTGTACGTTATACGTGAAACGTTAGACGTTATATGTTATACGTTATACGTTGTACGTTATACGTTATATGTAATATGTAATACGTTATACGTTATACGCTATACGTTATACGTTACACGTTATACGTTTTACGTTATGCGTTATACGTTATGCGTTATACGTTATACGTTATACGTTATACGTTATACGTCATACGTTATACGTTATACGTTATTCGTTATACGTTATACGTTATACGTTATACGTTATACGTTATACGTTATACGTTATACGTTATACGATATACGTTATACGTTATACGTTAGACGTTATAGGTTATGCGTAATACGTTATACGTTATACGTTATACGTTATACGTTATACGTTATACGTTATACGTTATACGTTATACGTTATACGTTATACGTTGTACGTTATGCGTTAAACGTTAGACGTTATATGTTATACGTTATACGTTGTACGTTACACGTTATATGTAATATGTAATACGTTATACGTTATACGTTATACGTTGGACGTTACAGGTTAAACGTAATACGTTATACGTTATACGTTATACGTTGTACGTTATACGTTAAACGTTAGACGTTATATGTTATACGTTATACGTTATACGTTGTACGTTATACGTTATACGTTATACGTTATACGTTGTACGTTATACGTTAAACGTTAGACGTTACATGTTATACGTTATACGTTGTACGTTATACGTTATATGTAATATGTAATACGTTATACGTTATACGTTATACGTTAAACGCTATACGTTATACGTTATACGGTATACGTTATGCGTTATACGCTATACGTTATACGTTACACGTTATACGTTTTACGTTATGCGTTATACGTTATGCGTTATACGTTATACGTTATACGTTATACGTTATACGTCATACGTTATACGTTATACGTTATTCGTTATACGTTATACGTTATACGTTATACGTTATACGTTATACGTTATACGTTATACGTTATACGTTATACGATATACGTTATACGTTATACGTTAGACGTTATAGGTTATGCGTAATACGTTATACGTTATACGTTATACGTTATACGTTATACGTTATACGTTATACGTTATACGTTATACGTTATACGTTATACGTTGTACGTTATGCGTTAAACGTTAGACGTTATATGTTATACGTTATACGTTGTACGTTACACGTTATATGTAATATGTAATACGTTATACGTTATACGTTATACGTTGGACGTTACAGGTTAAACGTAATACGTTATACGTTATACGTTATACGTTGTACGTTATACGTTAAACGTTAGACGTTATATGTTATACGTTATACGTTGTACGTTATACGTTATACGTTATACGTTATACGTTGTACGTTATACGTTAAACGTTAGACGTTACATGTTATACGTTATACGTTGTACGTTATACGTTATATGTAATATGTAATACGTTATACGTTATACGTTATACGTTAAACGCTATACGTTATACGTTATACGGTATACGTTATGCGTTATACGCTATACGTTATGCGTTATAGGATATACGTTATGCGTTATAGGATATACGTTATACGTTATACGTTGTACGTTATACGTTATACGTTATACGTTATACGTTATACGTTATACGTTGTACGTTATACGTGAAACGTTAGACGTTATTTGTTATACGTTATACGTTGTACGTTATACGTTATATGTAATATGTAATACGTTATACGTTATACGCTATACGTTATACGTTACACGTTATACGTTTTACGTTATGCGTTATACGTTATGCGTTATACGTTATACGTTATACGTTATACGTTATACGTCATACGTTATACGTTATACGTTATTCGTTATACGTTATACGTTATACGTTATACGTTATACGTTATACGTTAATTGTTATACGTTATACGATATACGTTATACGTTATACGTTAGACGTTATAGGTTATGCGTAATACGTTATACGTTATACGTTATACGTTATACGTTATACGTTATACGTTATACGTTATACGTTATACGTTATACGTTATACGTTGTACGTTATGCGTTAAACGTTAGACGTTATATGTTATACGTTATACGTTGTACGTTACACGTTATATGTAATATGTAATACGTTATACGTTATACGTTATACGTTGGACGTTACAGGTTAAACGTAATACGTTATACGTTATACGTTATACGTTGTACGTTATACGTTAAACGTTAGACGTTATATGTTATACGTTATACGTTGTACGTTATACGTTATACGTTATACGTTATACGTTATACGTTGTACGTTATACGTTAAACGTTAGACGTTACATGTTATACGTTATACGTTGTACGTTATACGTTATATGTAATATGTAATACGTTATACGTTATACGTTATACGTTAAACGCTATACGTTATACGTTATACGGTATACGTTATGCGTTATACGCTATACGTTATACGTTACACGTTATACGTTTTACGTTATGCGTTATACGTTATGCGTTATACGTTATACGTTATACGTTATACGTTATACGTCATACGTTATACGTTATACGTTATTCGTTATACGTTATACGTTATACGTTATACGTTATACGTTATACGTTATACGTTATACGTTATACGATATACGTTATACGTTATACGTTAGACGTTATAGGTTATGCGTAATACGTTATACGTTATACGTTATACGTTATACGTTATACGTTATACGTTATACGTTATACGTTATACGTTATACGTTATACGTTATACGTTGTACGTTATGCGTTAAACGTTAGACGTTATATGTTATACGTTATACGTTGTACGTTACACGTTATATGTAATATGTAATACGTTATACGTTATACGTTATACGTTGGACGTTACAGGTTAAACGTAATACGTTATACGTTATACGTTATACGTTGTACGTTATACGTTAAACGTTAGACGTTATATGTTATACGTTATACGTTGTACGTTATACGTTATACGTTATACGTTATACGTTGTACGTTATACGTTAAACGTTAGACGTTACATGTTATACGTTATACGTTGTACGTTATACGTTATATGTAATATGTAATACGTTATACGTTATACGTTATACGTTAAACGCTATACGTTATACGTTATACGGTATACGTTATGCGTTATACGCTATACGTTATGCGTTATAGGATATACGTTATGCGTTATAGGATATACGTTATACGTTATACGTTGTACGTTATACGTTATACGTTATACGTTATACGTTATACGTTATACGTTATACGTTATACGTTATACGTTATACGTTATACGTTATACGTTATACGTTATACGTTATACGTTATACGTTATACGTTATACGTTATATGTTATACGTTATACGTTATAGGTTATACGTTATACGTTATACGTTATACGTTATACGTTGTACGTTATACGTTATACGTTATACGTTATACGTTATACGTTATACGTTAAACGTTAGACGTTATATGTTATATGTTATACGTTGTACGTTATACGTTATATGTAATATGTAATACGTTATACGTTATACGCTATACGTTATACGTTACACGTTATACGTTATACGTTATGCGTTATACGTTATGCGTTATACGTTATACGTTATACGTTATACGTTATACGTTATACGTTATACGTTATACGTTATACGTTATACGTCATAGGTTATACGTTATATGTTATACGTTATACGTTATACGTTATACGTTATACGTTATACGGTATACGTTATAGGTCATACCTTGTACGTGATACGTCATACGTTATACGTTATACGTTATACGTTATACGTTATACGTTATACGTTATACGTTATGCGTTATACGTTATACGTTATACGTTATACGGTATACGTTATGCGTTATACGCTATACGTTATGCGTTATAAGATATACGTTATGCGTTATAGGATATACGTTATACGTGATACGTTGTACGTTATACGTTATACGTTATACGTTATACGTTATACGTTATACGTTATACGTTATACGTTATACGTTATACGTTATACGTTATACGTTGTACGTTATGCGTTAAACGTTAGACGTT
The DNA here is from genome assembly GCF_051014685.1 of Ptiloglossa arizonensis. NCBI lineage: Eukaryota > Metazoa > Arthropoda > Insecta > Hymenoptera > Colletidae > Ptiloglossa > Ptiloglossa arizonensis. The sequence continues at coordinate 289,242 of NW_027478420.1, read as the reverse complement.
ATATGTTATACGTTATACGTTGTACGTTACACGTTATATGTAATATGTAATACGTTATACGTTATACGTTATACGTTGGACGTTACAGGTTAAACGTAATACGTTATACGTTATACGTTATACGTTATACGTTATACGTTATACGTTATACGTTATACGTTATACGTTAGACGTTATAGGTTATACGTAATACGTAATACGTTATACGTTATACGTTATACGTTACACGTTATACGTTATACGTTATACGTTATAAGTTATAGGTTATACGTTATACGTTATACGTTATACGTTATACGTTATACGTTATTCGTTATACGTTATACGTTATACGTTATACGTTATACGTTATACGTTATACGTTATACGTTATGCGTTATACGTTATACGTTATACGTTATACGTTATACGTTATACGTTATACGTTATACGTTATACGTTATACGTTATACGTTATACGTTATACGTTATACGTTATACGTTATACGTTAAACGTTAGACGTTATATGTTATATGTTATACGTTGTACGTTATACGTTATATGTAATATGTAATACGTTATACGTTATACGCTATACGTTATACGTTACACGTTATACGTTATACGTTATGCGTTATACGTTATGCGTTATACGTTATACGTTATACGTTATACGTTATACGTTATACGTTATACGTTATACGTTATACGTTATACGTTATACGTTATACGTCATACGTTATACGTTATACGTTATACGATATACGTTATGCGTTATACGTTAGACGTTATAGGTTATACGTAATACGTTATACGTTATACGTTATACGTTATACGTTATACGGTATACGTTATAGGTCATACCTTGTACGTGATACGTCATACGTTATACGTTATACGTTATACGTTATACGTTATACGTTAGACGTTATAGGTTATACGTAATACGTAATACGTTATACGTTATACGTTATACGTTACACGTTATACGTTATACGTTATACGTTATAAGTTATACGTTATACGTTAAACGTTAGACGTTATATGTTATACGTTATACGTTGTACGTTACACGTTATATGTAATATGTAATACGTTATACGTTATACGTTATACGTTGGACGTTACAGGTTAAACGTAATACGTTATACGTTATACGTTATACGTTATACGTTATACGTTATACGTTAGACGTTATAGGTTATACGTAATACGTAATACGTTATACGTTATACGTTATACGTTACACGTTATACGTTATACGTTATACGTTATACGTTATAAGTTATACGTTATACGTTATACGTTATACGTTATACGTTATACGTTATACGTTATTCGTTATACGTTATACGTTATACGTTATACGTTATACGTTATACGTTATACGTTGTACGTTATGCGTTAAACGTTAGACGTTATATGTTATACGTTATACGTTGTACGTTACACGTTATATGTAATATGTAATACGTTATACGTTATACGTTATACGTTGGACGTTACAGGTTAAACGTAATACGTTATACGTTATACGTTATACGCTGTACGTTATACGTTATACGTTATACGTTATACGTTATACGTTATACGTTATACGTTATACGTTATACGTTATACGATATACGTTATGCGTTATACGTTAGACGTTATAGGTTATACGTAATACGTTATACGTTATACGTTATACGTTATACGTTATACGGTATACGTTATATGTCATACCTTGTACGTGATACGTCATACGTTATACGTTATACGTTATACGTTATACGTTATACGTTATACGTTATACGTTATACGTTTTGCGTTATACGTTATACGTTATACGTTATACGTTATACGGTATACGTTATGCGTTATACGCTATACGTTATGCGTTATAAGATATACGTTATGCGTTATAGGATATACGTTATACGTGATACGTTGTACGTTATACGTTACACGTTATACGTTATACGTTATACGTTATACGTTATACGTTATACGTTATACGTTATACGTTATACGTTATACGTTGTACGTTATGCGTTAAACGTTAGACGTTATATGTTATACGTTATACGTTGTACGTTACACGTTATATGTAATATGTAATACGTTATACGTTATACGTTATACGTTGGACGTTACAGGTTATACGTAATACGTAATACGTTATACGTTATACGTTATACGCTGTACGTTATACGTTATACGTTATACGTTATACGTTATACGTTATACGTTATACGTTATACGTTATACGATATACGTTATGCGTTATACGTTAGACGTTATAGGTTATACGTAATACGTTATACGTTATACGTTATACGTTATACGTTATACGGTATACGTTATAGGTCGTACCTTGTACGTGATACGTCATACGTTATACGTTATACGTTATACGTTATACGTTATACGTTATACGTTATACGTTATACGTTATTCGTTATACGTTATACGTTATACGTTATACGTTATACGTTATACGTTATACGTTATGCGTTATACGTTATACGTTATACGTTATACGTTATACGTTATACGTTATACGTTATACGTTATACGTTATACGTTATACGTTATACGTTAAACGCTATACGTTATACGTTATACGGTATACGTTATGCGTTATACGCTATACGTTATGCGTTATAGGATATACGTTATGCGTTATAGGATATACGTTATACGTTATACGTTGTACGTTATACGTTATACGTTATACGTTATACGTTATACGTTATACGTTATACGTTATACGCTATACGTTATACGTTACACGTTATACGTTTTACGTTATGCGTTATACGTTATGCGTTATACGTTATACGTTATACGTTATACGTTATACGTTATACGTTATACGTTATACGTTATTCGTTATACGTTATACGTTATACGTTATACGTTATACGTTATACGTTATACGTTATACGTTATACGATATACGTTATACGTTATACGTTAGACGTTATAGGTTGTGCGTAATACGTTATACGTTATACGTTATACGTTATACGTTATACGTTATACGTTATACGTAATAAGTTATACGTTATACGGTATACGTTATAGGTAATACCTTATACGTGATACATCATACGTTATACGTTTTACGTTATACGTTATACGTTATACGTTATAGGTTATACGTTATACGGTATACGTTATGCGTTATACGCTATACGTTATGCGTTATAGGGTATACGTTATGCGTTATAGGATATACGTTATACGTTATACGTTGTACGTTATACGTTATACGTTATACGTTATACGTAATACGTTATACGTTATACGTTATACGTTAAACGTTAGACGTTACATGTTATACGTTATACGTTGTACGTTATACGTTATATGTAATATGTAATACGTTATACGTTATACGCTATACGTTATACGTTACACGTTATACGTTATACGTTATACGTTATGCGTTATACGTTATGCGTTATACGTTATACGTTGTACGTTATACGTTAAACGTTAGACGTTACATGTTATACGTTATACGTCGTACGTTATACGTTATATGTAATATGTAATACGTTATACGTTATACGTTATACGTTATACGTTATACGTTATACGTTATACGTTATACGTTATACGTTATACGATATACGTTATACGTTATACGTTAGACGTTATAGGTTATGCGTAATACGTTATACGTTATACGTTATACGTTATACGTTATACGTTATACGGTATACGTTATAAGTCATACCTCATACGTGATACGTCATACGTTATACGTTATACGTTATACGTTATACGTTATACGTTATACGTTATACGTTATACGTTATACGTTATACGTTATAGGGTATACGTTATGTGTTATACGCTATACGTTATGCGTTATAGGATATACGTTATACATTATACGTTGTACGTTATACGTTATACGTTATACGTTATACGTTATACGTTAAACGTTAGACGTTATATGTTATATGTTATACGTTGTACGTTATACGTTATATGTAATATGTAATACGTTATACGTTATACGCTATACGTTATACGTTACACGTTATACGTTATACGTTATGCGTTATACGTTATGCGTTATACGTTATACGTTATACGTTATACGTTATACGTTATACGTTATACGTTATACGTTATACGTTATACGTTATACGTTATACGTTCTACGTTATACGTTATACGTTATACGTTATACGTTATACGTTATACGTTATACGTTATACGTTATACGTTATACGTTATACGATATACGTTATGCGTTATACGTTAGACGTTATAGGTTATACGTAATACGTTATACGTTATACGTTATACGTTATACGTTATACGGTATACGTTATAGGTCATACCTTGTACGTGATACGTCATACGTTATACGTTATACGTTATACGTTATACGTTATACGTTATACGTTATACGTTATACGTTATACGTTATGCGTTATACGTTATACGTTATACGTTATACGGTATACGTTATACGTGATACGTTGTACGTTATACGTTATACGTTATACGTTATACGTTATACGTTGTGCGTTATACGTTAAACGTTAGACGTTACATGTTATACGTTATACGTTGTACGTTATACGTTATATGTAATATGTAATACGTTATACGTTATACGTTATACGTTATACGTTATACGTTATACGTTATACGATATACGTTATACGTTATACGTTATACGTTATACGTTATACGTTAAACGTTATACGTTATACGTTATACGTTATACGTTATACGTTATACGTTATACGTTATACGTTATACGTTATACGTTATACGTTATACGTTATACGTTATACGTTATACGTTATGCGTTATACGCTATACGTTATGCGTTACAGGTCATACCTTATACGTGATACGTCATACGTTATACGTTATACGTTATAAGTTATACGTTATACGTTATACGTTATACGTTATACGTTATACGTTATACGTTATACGTTATACGTTATACGATATACGTTATACGTTATACGTTATACGTTATACGTTATACGTTATTCTTTATACGTTATACGTTATACGTTATACGTTATACGTTATACGTTATACGTTATACGTTATACGTTATACGTTATACGATATACGTTAAACGTTATACGTTATACGTTATACGTTATACGTTATACGTTATACGATATACGTTATAGGTTATACGTTGTACGTTATACGTTATACGTTATACGTTATACGTTATACGTTATACGTTATACGTTATACGTTATACGTTATACGTTATACGTTATACGTTATACGTTATACGTTATACGTTATACGTTATACGTTATACGTTATACGTTATAAGTTATACGTTATACGGCATACGTTATAGGTAATACCTTATACGTGATACATCATACGTTATACGTTATACGTTATACGTTATACGTTATACGTTATACGTTATACGTTATACGATATACGTTATACGTTGTACGTTATGCGTTATAGGATATACGTTATACGTGATACGTTGTACGTTATACGTTATACGTTATACGTTATACGTTATACGTTATACGTTATACGTTATACGTTATACGTTATTCGTTGTACGTTATGCGTTATACGTTATACGTTATACGTTATACGTTATACGTTATACGTTATGCGTTATACGTTATACGTTATGCGTTATACGTTATACGTTATACGTTATACGTTATACGTTATACGTTATACGTTATATGTTATACGGTATACGTTATGCGTTGTACGCTATACGTTATGCGTTATAGGATATACGTTATGCGTTATAGGATATACGTTATACGTGATACGTTGTACGTTATACGTTATACGTTATACGTTATACGTTATACGTTATACGTTAGACGTTATAGGTTATACGTTATACGTTATATGTTGTACGTTATACGTTAAACGTTAGACGTTACATGTTATACGTTATACGTTGTACGTTATACGTTATACGTTATACGTTATAAGTTATACGTTATACGTTATACGTTATACGTTATACGTTATACGTTATACGTTATACGATATACGTTATACGTTATATGTTGTACGTTATACGTTAAACGTTAGACGTTACATGTTATACGTTATACGTTGTACGTTATACGTTATATGTAATATGTAATACGTTATACGTTATGCGTTATACGTTATACGTTATACGTTATACGTTATACGTTATACGTTATACGTTATACGATATACGTTATAGGTTATACGTTGTACGTTATACGTTATACGCTATACGTTATGCGTTATAGGTCATACCTTATACGTGATACGTCATACGTTATACGTTATACGTTATACGTTATACGTTATACGTTATACGTTATACGTTATACGTTATACGTTATACGTTATACGTTATACGCTGTACGTTATACGTTATACGTTATACGCTTTACGTTATACGTTGTACGTTATGCGTTATACGTTATGCGTTATACGTTATACGTTATACGTTATACGTTATACGTTATACGTTGTACGTTATACGTTATACGTTATACGTTATACGTTATACGTTATTCTTTATACGATATACGTTATACGTTATACGTTATACGTTATACGTTATACGTTATACGTTATACGTTATACGATATACGTTAAACGTTATACGTTATACGTTATACGTTATACGTTATACGTTATACGATATACGTTATAGGTTATACGTTGTACGTTATACGTTATACGTTATACGTTATACGTTATACGTTATACGTTATACGTTCTACGTTCTACGTTATACGTTATACGTTATACGTTATACGTTATACGTTATACGTTATACGTTATACGTTATACGTTATACGTTATACGTTATACGTTATACGTTATACGTTATACGTTATACGTTATACGTTATACGTTATACGTTATACGTTATACGTTATACGTTATGCGTTATACGTTATACGTTATGCGTTATACGTTATACGTTATACGTTATACGTTATACGTTATACGTTATACGTTATATGTTATACGGTATACGTTATGCGTTGTACGCTATACGTTATGCGTTATAGGATATACGTTATGCGTTATAGGATATACGTTATACGTGATACGTTGTACGTTATACGTTATACGTTATACGTTATACGTTATACGTTATACGTTATACGTTATGCGTTATACGTAATACGTTATACGTTATACGTTATACGTTATACGTTATACGTTATACGTTATACGTTATACGGTATACGTTATGCGTTGTACGCTGTACATTATGCGTTATAGGATATACGTTATGCGTTATAGGATATACGTTATACGTGATACGTTGTACGTTATGCGTTATACGTTATACGTTATACGTTATACGTTATACGTTATACGTTATACGTTATACGTTATACGTTATTCGTTGTACGTTATGCGTTAAACGTTAGACGTTATATGTTATACGTTATACGTTGTACGTTAAACGTTATATGTAATATGTAATACGTTATACGTTATACGTTATACGTTGGACGTTACAGGTTAAACGTAATACGTTATACGTTATACGTAATACGTTATACGTTATACGTTATACGTTATACGTTAGACGTTATAGGTTATACGTTATACGTTATATGTTGTACGTTATACGTTAAACGTTAGACGTTACATGTTATACGTTATACGTTGTACGTTATACGTTATATGTAATATGTAATACGTTATACGTTATGCGTTATACGTTATACGTTATACGTTATACGTTATACGTTATACGTTATACGTTATAAGTTATACGTTATACGTTATACGTTATACGTTATACGTTATACGTTATACGTTATACGATATACGTTATACGTTATATGTTGTACGTTATACGTTAAACGTTAGACGTTACATGTTATACGTTATACGTTGTACGTTATACGTTATATGTAATATGTAATACGTTATACGTTATGCGTTATACGTTATACGTTATACGTTATACGTTATACGTTATACGTTATACGTTATACGATATACGTTATAGGTAATACGTTGTACGTTATACGTTATACGCTATACGTTATGCGTTATAGGTCATACCTTATACGTGATACGTCATATGTTATACGTTATACGTTATACGTTATACGTTATACGTTATACGTTATACGTTATACGTTATACGTTATACGTTATACGTTATACGCTGTACGTTATACGTTATACGTTATACGCTTTACGTTATACGTTGTACGTTATGCGTTATACGTTATGCGTTATACGTTATACGTTATACGTTATACGTTATACGTTATACGTTATACGTTATACGTTATACGTTATACGTTATACGTTATACGTTATTCTTTATAGGTTATACGTTATACGTTATACGTTATACGTTATACGTTATACGTTATACGTTATACGTTATACGATATACGTTAAACGTTATACGTTATACGTTATACGTTATACGTTATACGTTATACGATATACGTTATAGGTTATACGTTGTACGTTATACGTTATACGTTATACGTTATACGTTATACGTTATACGTTATACGTTCTACGTTCTACGTTATACGTTATACGTTATACGTTATACGTTATACGTTATACGTTATACGTTATACGTTATACGTTATACGTTATACGTTATACGTTATACGTTATACGTTATACGTTATACGTTATACGTTATACGTTATACGTTATACGTTATGCGTTATACGTTATACGTTATGCGTTATACGTTATACGTTATACGTTATACGTTATACGTTATACGTTATACGTTATATGTTATACGGTATACGTTATGCGTTGTACGCTATACGTTATGCGTTATAGGATATACGTTATGCGTTATAGGATATACGTTATACGTGATACGTTGTACGTTATACGTTATACGTTATACGTTATACGTTATACGTTATACGTTATACGTTATGCGTTATACGTAATACGTTATACGTTATACGTTATACGTTATACGTTATACGTTATACGTTATACGTTATACGGTATACGTTATGCGTTGTACGCTGTACATTATGCGTTATAGGATATACGTTATGCGTTATAGGATATACGTTATACGTGATACGTTGTACGTTATGCGTTATACGTTATACGTTATACGTTATACGTTATACGTTATACGTTATACGTTATACGTTATACGTTATACGTTATGCGTTAAACGTTAGACGTTATATGTTATACGTTATACGTTGTACGTTAAACGTTATATGTAATATGTAATACGTTATACGTTATACGTTATACGTTGGACGTTACAGGTTAAACGTAATACGTTATACGTTATACGTAATACGTTATACGTTATACGTTATACGTTATACGTTAGACGTTATAGGTTATACGTAATACGTAATACGTTATACGTTATACGTTATACGTTATACGTTACACGTTATATGTTATACGTTATACGTTATAAGTTATACGTTATACGTTATACGTTATACGTTATACGTTATACGTTATACGTTATACGATACACGTTATACGTTATACGTTATACGTTATACGTTATACGTTATACGTTATACGTTATACGTTATACGTGATACGTCATACGTTATACGTTATACGTTATACGTTATACGTTATACGTTATACGTTATACGTTATACGTTATACGTTATACGTTATACGTTATACGTTATACGTTATACGCTGTACGTTATACGTTAAACGTTAGACGTTACATGTTATACGTTATACGTTGTTCGTTATACGTTATATGTAATATGTAATACGTTATACGTTGTACGTTATACGTTAAACGCTATACGTTATACGTTATACGGTATACGTTATGCGTTATACGCTATACGTTATGCGTTATAGGATATACGTTATGCGTTATAGGATATACGTTATACGTTATACGTTGTACGTTATACGTTATACGTTATACGTTATACGTTATACGTTATACGTTATACGTTACACGTTACACGTTATACGTTATACGTTATACGTTATACGTTATACGTTATACGTTATACGTTATACGTTATACGTTATACGTTATAGGTTATGCGTTATACGTTATACGATATACGTTATACGTTATACGTTATACGTTATACGTTATACGTTAAACGTTATACGTTATACGTTATACGGTATACGTTATGCGTTATACGCTATACGTTATGCGTTATAGGATATACGTTATGCGTTATACGTTATACGTTATACGTTATACGTTATACGTTATACGTTATACGTTATAGGTTATACGTTAGACGTTATACGTTATACGTTATATGTTGTACGTTATACGTTAAACGTTAGACGTTACATGTTATACGTTATACGTTGTACGTTATACGTTATATGTAATATGTAATACGTTATACGTTATGCGTTATACGTTATACGTTATACGTTATACGATATACGTTATACGTTATACGTTATACGTTATACGTTATACGTTAAACGTTATACGTTATACGTTATACGGTATACGTTATGCGTTATACGCTATACGTTATGCGTTATAGGATATACGTTATGCGTTATAGGATATACGTTATACGTTATACGTTGTACGTTATACGTTATACGTTATACGTTATACGTTATACGTTATACGTTGTACGTTATACGTGAAACGTTAGACGTTATATGTTATACGTTATACGTTGTACGTTATACGTTATATGTAATATGTAATACGTTATACGTTATACGCTATACGTTATACGTTACACGTTATACGTTTTACGTTATGCGTTATACGTTATGCGTTATACGTTATACGTTATACGTTATACGTTATACGTCATACGTTATACGTTATACGTTATTCGTTATACGTTATACGTTATACGTTATACGTTATACGTTATACGTTATACGTTATACGTTATACGATATACGTTATACGTTATACGTTAGACGTTATAGGTTATGCGTAATACGTTATACGTTATACGTTATACGTTATACGTTATACGTTATACGTTATACGTTATACGTTATACGTTATACGTTATACGTTGTACGTTATGCGTTAAACGTTAGACGTTATATGTTATACGTTATACGTTGTACGTTACACGTTATATGTAATATGTAATACGTTATACGTTATACGTTATACGTTGGACGTTACAGGTTAAACGTAATACGTTATACGTTATACGTTATACGTTGTACGTTATACGTTAAACGTTAGACGTTATATGTTATACGTTATACGTTGTACGTTATACGTCATACGTTATACGTTATACGTTGTACGTTATACGTTAAACGTTAGACGTTACATGTTATACGTTATACGTTATACGTTGTACGTTATACGTTATATGTAATATGTAATACGTTATACGTTATACGTTATACGTTAAACGCTATACGTTATACGTTATACGGTATACGTTATGCGTTATACGCTATACGTTATGCGTTATAGGATATACGTTATGCGTTATAGGATATACGTTATACGTTATACGTTGTACGTTATACGTTATACGTTATACGTTATACGTTATACGTTATACGTTATACGTTATACGTTATACGTTATACGTTATACGTTATACGTTATACGTTATACGTTATACGTTATACGTTATACGTTATATGTTATACGTTATACGTTATACGTTGTACGTTATACGTTATACGTTATACGTTATACGTTATACGTTATACGTTAAACGTTAGACGTTATATGTTATATGTTATACGTTGTACGTTATACGTTATATGTAATATGTAATACGTTATACGTTATACGCTATACGTTATACGTTACACGTTATACGTTATACGTTATGCGTTATACGTTATGCGTTATACGTTATACGTTATACGTTATACGTTATACGTTATACGTTATACGTTATACGTTATACGTTATACGTTATACGTTATACGTCATAGGTTATACGTTATATGTTATACGTTATACGTTGTACGTTATACGTTATACGTTATACGGTATACGTTATAGGTCATACCTTGTACGTGATACGTCATACGTTATACGTTATACGTTATACGTTATACGTTATACGTTATACGTTATACGTTATACGTTATGCGTTATACGTTATACGTTATACGTTATACGGTATACGTTATGCGTTATACGCTATACGTTATGCGTTATAAGATATACGTTATGCGTTATAGGATATACGTTGTACGTGATACGTTGTACGTTATACGTTATACGTTATACGTTATACGTTATACGTTATACGTTATACGTTATACGTTATACGTTATACGTTATACGTTGTACGTTATGCGTTAAACGTTAGACGTTATATGTTATACGTCATACGTTGTACGTTACACGTTATATGTAATATGTAATACGTTATACGTTATACGTTATACGTTGGACGTTACAGGTTAAACGTAATACGTTATACGTTATACGTTATACGTTATACGTTATACGTTATACGTTATACGTTATACGTTATACGTTAGACGTTATAGGTTATACGTAATACGTAATACGTTATACGTTATATGTTATACGTTACACGTTATACGTTATACGTTATACGTTATAAGTTATACGTTATACGTTATACGTTATACGTTATACGTTATACGTTATACGTTATTCGTTATACGTTATACGTTATACGTTATACGTTATACGTTATACGTTATACGTTATACGTTATACGTTATGCGTTATACGTTATACGTTATACGTTATACGTTATACGTTATACGTTATACGTTATACGTTATACGTTATACGTTATACGTTATACGTTATACGCTATACGTTAAACGTTAGACGTTATATGTTATATGTTATACGTTGTACGTTATACGTTATATGTAATATGTAATACGTTATACGTTATACGCTATACGTTATACGTTACACGTTATACGTTATACGTTATGCGTTATACGTTATGCGTTATACGTTATACGTTATACGTTATACGTTATACGTTATACGTTATACGTTATACGTTATACGTTATACGTTATACGTTATACGTCATACGTTATACGTTATACGTTATACGATATACGTTATGCGTTATACGTTAGACGTTATAGGTTATACGTAATACGTTATACGTTATACGTTATACGTTATACGTTATACGTTATACGGTATACGTTATAGGTCATACCTTGTACGTGATACGTCATACGTTATACGTTATACGTTATACGTTATACGTTATACGTTATACGTTATACGTTATACGTTATACGTTATGCGTTATACGTTATACGTTATACGTTATACGGTATACGTTATGCGTTATACGCTATACGTTATGCGTTATAAGATATACGTTATGCGTTATAGGATATACGTTATACGTGATACGTTGTACGTTATACGTTATACGTTATACGTTGGACGTTACAGGTTAAACGTAATACGTTATACGTTATACGTTATACGTTATACGTTATACGTTATACGTTAGACGTTATAGGTTATACGTAATACGTAATACGTTATACGTTATACGTTATACGTTACACGTTATACGTTATACGTTATACGTTATAAGTTATACGTTATACGTTAAACGTTAGACGTTATATGTTATACGTTATACGTTGTACGTTACACGTTATATGTAATATGTAATACGTTATACGTTATACGTTATACGTTGGACGTTACAGGTTAAACGTAATACGTTATACGTTATACGTTATACGTTATACGTTATACGTTATACGTTAGACGTTATAGGTTATACGTAATACGTAATACGTTATACGTTATACGTTATACGTTACACGTTATACGTTATACGTTATACGTTATAAGTTATACGTTATACGTTATACGTTATACGTTATACGTTATACGTTATACGTTATTCGTTATACGTTATACGTTATACGTTATACGTTATACGTTATACGTTATACGTTGTACGTTATGCGTTAAACGTTAGACGTTATATGTTATACGTTATACGTTGTACGTTACACGTTATATGTAATATGTAATACGTTATACGTTATACGTTATACGTTGGACGTTACAGGTTAAACGTAATACGTTATACGTTATACGTTATACGCTGTACGTTATACGTTATACGTTATACGTTATACGTTATACGTTATACGTTATACGTTATACGTTATACGATATACGTTATGCGTTATACGTTAGACGTTATAGGTTATACGTAATACGTTATACGTTATACGTTATACGTTATACGTTATACGGTATACGTTATATGTCATACCTTGTACGTGATACGTCATACGTTATACGTTATACGTTATACGTTATACGTTATACGTTATACGTTATACGTTTTGCGTTATACGTTATACGTTATACGTTATACGTTATACGGTATACGTTATGCGTTATACGCTATACGTTATGCGTTATAAGATATACGTTATGCGTTATAGGATATACGTTATACGTGATACGTTGTACGTTATACGTTATACGTTATACGTTATACGTTATACGTTATACGTTATACGTTATACGTTATACGTTATACGTTATACGTTGTACGTTATGCGTTAAACGTTAGACGTTATATGTTATACGTTATACGTTGTACGTTACACGTTATATGTAATATGTAATACGTTATACGTTATACGTTATACGTTGGACGTTACAGGTTATACGTAATACGTAATACGTTATACGTTATACGTTATACGCTGTACGTTATACGTTATACGTTATACGTTATACGTTATACGTTATACGTTATACGTTATACGTTATACGATATACGTTATGCGTTATACGTTAGACGTTATAGGTTATACGTAATACGATATACGTTATACGTTATACGTTATACGTTATACGGTATACGTTATAGGTCATACCTTGTACGTGATACGTCATACGTTATACGTTATACGTTATACGTTATACGTTATACGTTATACGTTATACGTTATACGTTATACGTTATACGTTATACGTTATACGTTATACGTTATACGTTATACGTTATGCGTTATACGTTATACGTTATACGTTATACGTTATACGTTATACGTTATACGTTATACGTTATACGTTATACGTTATACGTTATACGTTACACGTTAAACGCTATACGTTATACGTTATACGGTATACGTTATGCGTTATACGCTATACGTTATTCGTTATAGGATATACGTTATGCGTTATAGGATATACGTTATACGTTATACGTTGTACGTTATACGTTATACGTTATACGTTATACGTTATACGTTATACGTTATACGTTATACGCTATACGTTATACGTTACACGTTATACGTTTTACGTTATGCGTTATACGTTATGCGTTATACGTTATACGTTATACGTTATACGTTATACGTTATACGTTATACGTTATACGTTATTCGTTATACGTTATACGTTATACGTTATACGTTATACGTTATACGTTATACGTTATACGTTATACGATATACGTTATACGTTATACGTTAGACGTTATAGGTTGTGCGTAATACGTTATACGTTATACGTTATACGTTATACGTTATACGTTATACGTTATACGTTATAAGTTATACGTTATACGGTATACGTTATAGGTAATACCTTATACGTGATACATCATACGTTATACGTTTTACGTTATACGTTATACGTTATACGTTATACGTTATAGGTTATACGTTATACGGTATACGTTATGCGTTATACGCTATACGTTATGCGTTATAGGGTATACGTTATGCGTTATAGGATATACGTTATACGTTATACGTTGTACGTTATACGTTATACGTTATACGTTATACGTTATACGTTATACGTTATACGTTATACGTTAAACGTTAGACGTTACATGTTATACGTTATACGTTGTACGTTATACGTTATATGTAATATGTAATACGTTATACGTTATACGCTATACGTTATACGTTACACGTTATACGTTATACGTTATACGTTATGCGTTATACGTTATGCGTTATACGTTATACGTTGTACGTTATACGTTAAACGTTAGACGTTACATGTTATACGTTATACGTCGTACGTTATACGTTATATGTAATATGTAATACGTTATACGTTATACGTTATACGTTATACGTTATACGTTATACGTTATACGTTATACGTTATACGTTATACGTTATACGATATACGTTATACGTTATACGTTAGACGTTATAGGTTATGCGTAATACGTTATACGTTATACGTTATACGTTATACGTTATACGTTATACGTTATACGGTATACGTTATAAGTCATACCTCATACGTGATACGTCATACGTTATACGTTATACGTTATACGTTATACGTTATACGTTATACGTTATACGTTATACGTTATACGTTATACGTTATAGGGTATACGTTATGTGTTATACGCTATACGTTATGCGTTATAGGATATACGTTATACATTATACGTTGTACGTTATACGTTATACGTTATACGTTATACGTTATACGTTAAACGTTAGACGTTATATGTTATATGTTATACGTTGTACGTTATACGTTATATGTAATATGTAATACGTTATACGTTATACGCTATACGTTATACGTTACACGTTATACGTTATACGTTATGCGTTATACGTTATGCGTTATACGTTATACGTTATACGTTATACGTTATACGTTATACGTTATACGTTATACGTTATACGTTATACGTTATACGTTATACGTTATACGTTATACGTTATACGTTATACGTTATACGTTATACGTTATACGTTATACGTTATACGTTATACGATATACGTTATGCGTTATACGTTAGACGTTATAGGTTATACGTAATACGTTATACGTTATACGTTATACGTTATACGTTATACGTTATACGTTATACGTTATACGTTATACGTTATGCGTTATACGTTATACGTTATACGTTATACGGTATACGTTATACGTGATACGTTGTACGTTATACGTTATACGTTATACGTTATACGTTGTACGTTATGCGTTAAACGTTAGACGTTATATGTTATACGTTATACGTTGTACGTTACACGTTATATGTAATATGTAATACGTTATACGTTATACGTTATACGTTGGACGTTACAGGTTAAACGTAATACGTTATACGTTATACGTTATACGTTATACGTTATACGTTATACGTTATACGTTATACGTTAGACGTTATACGTAATACGTAATACGTTATACGTGATACGTTGTACGTTATACGTTATACGTTATACGTTATACGTTATACGTTATACGTTATACGTTATACGTTATACGTTATACGTTGTACGTTATGCATTAAACGTTAGACGTTATATGTTATACGTTATACGTTGTACGTTACACGTTATATGTAATATGTAATACGTTAAACGTTATACGTTATACGTTGGACGTTACAGGTTAAACGTAATACGTTATACGTTATACGTTATACGTTATACGTTATACGTAATACATTATACGTTATACGTTATACGTTATACGTTATACGTTGTACGATATACGTTATGCGTTATACGTTAGACGTTATAGGTTATACGTAATACGTTATACGTTATACGTTATACGTTATACGTTATACGTTATACGGTATACGTTATAGGTCATACATTGTACGTGATACGTCATACGTTATACGTTATACGTTATACGTTATACGTTATACGTTATACGTTATACGTTATACGTTATACGTTATACGTTATACGTTATACGTTATACGTTATACGTTATACGTTATACGTTATACGTTATACGTTATACGGTATACGTTATGCGTTAAACGCTATACGTTATGCGTTATAGGATATACGTTATGCGTTGTAGGATATACGTTATACGTGATACGTTGTACGTTATACGTTATACGTTATACGTTATACGTTATACGTTATACGTTATACGTTATACGTTATACGTTATACGTTGTACGTTATGCGTTAAACGTTAGACGTTATATGTTATACGTTATACGTTGTACGTTACACGTTATATGTAATATGTAATACGTTATACGTTATACGTTATACGTTGGACGTTACAAGTTAAACGTAATACGTTATACTTTATACGTTATACGTTATACGTTATACGTTATACGTTATACGTTAGACGTTATAGGTTATACGTAATACGTAATACGTTATACGTTATACGTTATACGTTACACGTTATACGTTATACGTTATACGTTATAAGTTATACGTTATACGTTATACGTTATACGTTATACGTTATACGTTATACGTTATTCGTTATACGTTATACGTTATACGTTATACGTTATACGTTATACGTTATACGTTATACGTTATGCGTTATACGTTATACGTTATACGTTATACGTTATACGTTATACGTTATACGTTATGCGTTATACGTTATACGTTATACGTTAAACGCTATACGTTATACGTTATACGGTATACGTTATGCGTTATACGCTATACGTTATGCGTTATAGGATATCCGTTATGCGTTATAGGATATACGTTATACGTTATACGTTGTACGTTATACGTTATACGTTATACGTTATACGTTATACGTTATACGTTATACGTTATACGTTATACGTTATAAGTCTTACCTCATACGTGATACGTCATACGTTATACGTTATACGATATACGTTATGCGTTATACGTTAGACGTTATAGGATATACGTAATACGTTATACGTTATACGTTATACGTTATACGTTATACGGTATACGTTATAGGTCATACCTTGTACGTGATACGTCATACGTTATACGTTATACGTTATACGTTATACGTTATACGTTATACGTTATACGTTATACGTTATACGTTATACGTTATACGTTATACGTTATACGTTATACGTTATACGTTATACGTTATACGTTATACGTTATACGTTATACGGTATACGTTATGCGTTATACGCTATACGTTATGCGTTATAGGATATACGTTATGCGTTATAGGATATACGTTATACGTGATACGTTGTACGTTATACGTTATACGTTATACGTTATACGTTATACGTTATACGTTATACGTTATACGTTATACGTTATACGTTATACGTTATACGTTGTACGTTATGCGTTAAACGTTAGACGTTATATGTTATACGTTATACGTTGTACGTTACACGTTATATGTAATATGTAATACGTTATACGTTATACGTTATACGTTGGACGTTACAGGTTAAACGTAATACGTTATACGTTATACGTTATACGTTATACGTTATACGTTATACGTTATACGTTATACGTTATACGTTATACGCTATACGTTATGCGTTATAGAATATACGTTATGCGTTATAGGATACACGTTATACGTGATACGTTGTACGTTATACGTTATACGTTATACGTTATACGTTATACGTTATACGTTATACGTTATACGTTATACGTTATACGTTATACGTTATACGTTATACGTTATACGTTATACGTTATACGTTATGCGTTATACGTTATACGTTATACGTTATACGTTATATGTTATACGTTATACGTTGTACGTTATACGTTATACGTTACACGCTATACGTTATACGTTGTACGTTATACGTTATACGTTATACGATATAAGTTATACGTTATACGTTATACGTTATACGTTATACGTTATACGTTATACGTTATACGTTATACGTTATACGTTATACGTTATACGTTATACGGTATACGTTATACGTTATACGCTATACGTTATGCGTTATAGAATATACGTTATGCGTTATAGGATATACGTTATACGTGATACGTTGTACGTTATACGTTATACGTTATACGTTATACGTTATACGTTATACGTTATACGTTATACGTTATACGTTATACGTTAAACGTTATACGTTATACGTTATACGTTATACGTTATACGTTATACGTTGTACGTTATGGGTTAAACGTTAGACGTTATATGTTATACGTTATACGTTGTACGTTATACGTTATATGTAATATGTAATACGCTATACGTTATACGTTATACGGTATACGTTATGCGTTATACGCTATACGTTATGCGTTATAGGATATCCGTTATGCGTTATAGGATATACGTTATACGTTATACGTTGTACGTTATACGTTATACGTTATACGTTATACGTTATACGTTATACGTTATACGTTATACGTTATACGTTATAAGTCTTACCTCATACGTGATACGTCATACGTTATACGTTATACGATATACGTTATGCGTTATACGTTAGACGTTATAGGATATACGTAATACGTTATACGTTATACGTTATACGTTATACGTTATACGGTATACGTTATAGGTCATACCTTGTACGTGATACGTCATACGTTATACGTTATACGTTATACGTTATACGTTATACGTTATACGTTATACGTTATACGTTATACGTTATACGTTATACGTTATACGTTATACGTTATACGTTATACGTTATACGTTATACGTTATACGTTATACGTTATACGGTATACGTTATGCGTTATACGCTATACGTTATGCGTTATAGGATATACGTTTTGCGTTATAGGATATACGTTATACGTGATACGTTGTACGTTATACGTTATACGTTATACGTTATACGTTATACGTTATACGTTATACGTTATACGTTATACGTTATACGTTATACGTTATACGTTGTACGTTATGCGTTAAACGTTAGACGTTATATGTTATACGTTATACGTTGTACGTTACACGTTATATGTAATATGTAATACGTTATACGTTATACGTTATACGTTGGACGTTACAGGTTAAACGTAATACGTTATACGTTATACGTTATACGTTATACGTTATACGTTAGACGTTATAGGTTATACGTAATACGTAATACGTTATACGTTATACGTTATACGTTATGCGTTAAACGTTAGACGTTATATGTTATACGTTATACGTTGTACGTTACACGTTATATGTAATATGTAATACGTTATACGTTATACGTTATACGTTGGACGTTACAGGTTAAACGTAATACGTTATACGTTATACGTTATACGTTATACGTTATAAGTTATACGTTATACGTTATACGTTATACGTTATACGTTATACGTTATACGTTATACGTTATACGTTATACGTTATACGTTATACGTTATACGTTATACGTTGTACGTTATGCGTTAAACGTTAGACGTTATATGTTATACGTTATACGTTGTACGTTTCACGTTATATGTAACATGTAATACGTTATACGTTATACGTTATACGTTGGACGTTACAGGTTAAACGTAATACGTTATACGTTATACGTTATACGTTATACGTTATACGTTATAAGTTATACGTTATACGTTATACGTTATACGTTATACGTTATACGTTATACGATATACGTTATGCGTTATACGTTAGACGTTATAGGTTATACGTAATACGTTATACGTTATACGTTATACGTTATACGTTTTACGTTATACGGTATACGTTATAGGTCATACCTTGTACGTGATACGTCATACGTTATACGTTATACGTTATACGTTATACGTTATACGTTATACGTTATACGTTATACGTTATAAGTTATACGTTATACGTTATACGTTATACGTTATACGTTATGCGTTATACGTTATACGTTATACGTTATACGTTATACGTTATACGTTATACGTTATACGTTATACGTTATACGGTATACGTTATACGTTATACGTTATACGTTATACGTTATACGGTATACGTTATGCGTTATACGCTATACGTTATGCGTTATAGGATATACGTTATGCGTTACAGGATATACGTTATACGTGATACGTTGTACGTTATACGTTATACGTTATACGTTATACGTTATACGTTATACGTTATACGTTATACGTTATACGTTATACGTTATACGTTATACGTTATACGTTATACGTTACACGTTATACGTTATACGTTATACGTTATAAGTTATACGTTATACGTTATACGTTATACGTTATACGTTATACGTTATACGTTATACGATATACGTTATGCGTTATACGTTAAACGTTATTGGTTATACGTAATACGTTATACGTTATACGTTATACGTTATACGTTATACGTTATACGGTATACGTTATAGGTCATACCTTGTACGTGATACGTCATACGTTATACGTTATACGTTATACGTTATACGTTATACGTTATACGTTATACGTTATACGTTATACGTTATACGTTATACGTTATACGTTATACGTTATGCGTTATACGTTATACGGTATACGTTATGCGTTATACGCTATACGTTATGCGTTATAGGATATACGTTATGCGTTACAGGATATACGTTATACGTGATACGTTGTACGTTATACGTTATACGTTATACGTTATACGTTATACGTTATACGTTATACGTTATACGTTATACGTTATACGTTATACGTTATACGTTGTACGTTATGCGTTAAACGTTAGACGTTATATGTTATACGTTATACGTTGTACGTTACACGTTATATGTAATATGTAATACGTTATACGTTATACGTTATACGTTGGACGTTACAGGTTAAACGTAATACGTTATACGTTATACGTTATACGTTATACGTTATACGTTGTACGTTAGACGTTATAGGTTATACGTAATACGTAATACGTTATACGTTATACGTTATACGTTACACGTTATACGTTATACGTTATACGTTATAAGTTATACGTTATACGTTATACGTTATACGTTATACGTTATACGTTATACGTTATTCGTTATACGTTATACGTTATACGTTATACGTTATACGTTATACGTTATACGTTATGCGTTATACGTTATACGTTATACGTTATACGTTATACGTTATACGTTATACGTTATACGTTATACGTTATACGTTATACGTTATACGTTAAACGCTATACGTTATACGTTATACGGTATACGTTATGCGTTATACGCTATACGTTATGCGTTATAGGATATACGTTATGCGTTATAGGATATACGTTATACGTTATACGTTGTACGTTATACGTTATACGTTATACGTTATACGTTATACGTTATACGTTATACGTTATACGTTATACGTTATACGTTATACGTTATACGTTATACGTTATACGTTATACGTTATACGTTATACGTTATACGTTATACGTTATATGTAATATGTAATAGGTTATACGTTATACGTTATACGTTATACGTTATACGTTATACGATATACGTTATACGTTATGCGTTATACGTTATACGTTATACGTTATACGTTATACGTTATACGTTACACGTTATACGTTATACGTTATACGTTATAAGTTATACGTTATACGTTATACGTTATACGTTATACGTTATACGTTATACGTTAAACGCTATACGTTATACGTTATACGGTATACGTTATGCGTTATACGCTATACGTTATGCGTTATAGGATATACGTTATGCGTTATAGGATATACGTTATACGTTATACGTTGTACGTTATACGTTATACGTTATACGTTATACGTTATACGTTATACGTTATACGTTATACGTTATGCGTTATACGTTATACGTTATACGTTATACGTTATACGTTATAAGTTATACGTTATACGTTATACGTTATACGTTATACGTTATACGTTATAAGTTATACGATATACGTTATACGTTATACGTTATACGTTATACGTTATACGTTAAACGTTATACGTTATACGTTATACGGTATACGTTATGCGTTATACGCTATACGTTATGCGTTATAGGATATACGTTATGCGTTATAGGATATACGTTATACGTTATACGTTGTACGTTATACGTTATACGTTATACGTTATACGTTATACGTTATACGTTATACGTTATACGTTATACGTTATACGTTATACGTTATACGTTATACGTTATACGTTATACGTTACACGTTATACGTTATACGTTATACGTTATAAGTTATACGTTATACGTTATACGTTATACGTTATACGTTATACGTTATACGTTATACGATATACGTTATGCGTTATACGTTAAACGTTATAGGTTATACGTAATACGTTATACGTTATACGTTATACGTTATACGTTATACGTTATACGGTATACGTTATAGGTCATACCTTGTACGTGATACGTCATACGTTATACGTTATACGTTATACGTTATACGTTATACGTTATACGTTATACGTTATACGTTATACGTTATACGTTATACGTTATACGTTATGCGTTATACGTTATACGGTATACGTTATGCGTTATACGCTATACGTTATGCGTTATAGGATATACGTTATGCGTTACAGGATATACGTTATACGTGATACGTTGTACGTTATACGTTATACGTTATACGTTATACGTTATACGTTATACGTTATACGTTATACGTTATACGTTATACGTTATACGTTATACGTTGTACGTTATGCGTTAAACGTTAGACGTTATATGTTATACGTTATACGTTGTACGTTACACGTTATATGTAATATGTAATACGTTATACGTTATACGTTATACGTTGGACGTTACAGGTTAAACGTAATACGTTATACGTTATACGTTATACGTTATACGTTATACGTTATACGTTATACGTTGTACGTTAGACGTTATAGGTTATACGTAATACGTAATACGTTATACGTTATACGTTATACGTTACACGTTATACGTTATACGTTATACGTTATAAGTTATACGTTATACGTTATACGTTATACGTTATACGTTATACGTTATACGTTATTCGTTATACGTTATACGTTATACGTTATACGTTATACGTTATACGTTATACGTTATGCGTTATACGTTATACGTTATACGTTATACGTTATACGTTATACGTTATACGTTATACGTTATACGTTATACGTTATACGTTAAACGCTATACGTTATACGTTATACGGTATACGTTATGCGTTATACGCTATACGTTATGCGTTATAGGATATACGTTATGCGTTATAGGATATACGTTATACGTTATACGTTGTACGTTATACGTTATACGTTATACGTTATACGTTATACGTTATACGTTATACGTTATACGTTATACGTTATACGTTATACGTTATACGTTATACGTTATACGTTATACGTTATACGTTATACGTTATACGTTATACGTTATACGTTATATGTAATATGTAATAGGTTATACGTTATACGTTATACGTTATACGTTATACGTTATACGATATACGTTATACGTTATGCGTTATACGTTATACGTTATACGTTATACGTTATACGTTATACGTTACACGTTATACGTTATACGTTATACGTTATAAGTTATACGTTATACGTTATACGTTATACGTTATACGTTATACGTTATACGTTATTCGTTATACGTTATACGTTATACGTTATACGTTATACGTTATACGTTATACGTTATACGTTATGCGTTATACGTTATACGTTATACGTTATACGTTATACGTTATACGTTATACGTTATACGTTATACGTTATACGTTATACGTTATACGTTATACGTTATACGTTAAACGCTATACGTTATACGTTATACGGTATACGTTATGCGTTATACGCTATACGTTATGCGTTATAGGATATACGTTATGCGTTATAGGATATACGTTATACGTTATACGTTGTACGTTATACGTTATACGTTATACGTTATACGTTATACGTTATACGTTATACGTTATAGGTTATACGTTATACGTTATACGTTATACGTTATACGTTATACGTTATAAGTTATACGATATACGTTATACGTTATACGTTATACGTTATACGTTATACGTTAAACGTTATACGTTATACGTTATACGGTATACGTTATGCGTTATACGCTATACGTTATGCGTTATAGGATATACGTTATGCGTTATAGGATATACGTTATACGTTATACGTTGTACGTTATACGTTATACGTTATACGTTATACGTTATACGTTATACGTTATACGTTGTACGTTATACGTTAAACGTTAGACGTTATATGTTATACGTTATACGTTGTACGTTATACGTTATATGTAATATGTAATACGTTATACGTTATACGCTATACGTTATACGTTACACGTTATACGTTATACGTTAAACGTTAGACGTTATATGTTATATGTTATACGTTGTACGTTATACGTTATATGTAATTTGTAATACGTTATACGTTATACGCTATACGTTATACGTTACACGTTATACGTTATACGTTATGCGTTATACGTTATGCGTTATACGTTATACGTTATACGTTATACGTTATACGTTATACGTTATACATTATACGTTATACGTTATACGTTATACGTTATACGTTATACGATATACGTTATGCGTTATACGTTAGACGTTATAGGTTATACGTAATACGTTATACGTTATACGTTATACGTTATACGTTATACGTTATACGGTATACGTTATAGGTCATACCTTGTACGTGATACGTCATACGTTATACGTTATACGTTATACGTTATACGTTATACGTTATACGTTATACGTTATACGTTATACGTTATACGTTATACGTTATACGTTATACGTTATACGGTATACGTTATGCGTTAAACGCTATACGTTATGCGTTATAGGATATACGTTATGCGTTGTAGGATATACGTTATACGTGATACGTTGTACGTTATACGTTATACGTTATACGTTATACGTTATACGTTATACGTTGTACGTTATACGTTATACGTTATACGTTATACGTTATACGTTGTACGTTATGCGTTAAACGTTAGACGTTATATGTTATACGTTATACGTTGTACGTTACACGTTATATGTAATATGTAATACGTTATACGTTATACGTTATACGTTGGACGTTACAGGTTAAACGTAATACGTTATACGTTATACGTTATACGTTATACGTTATACGTTATACGTTAGACGTTATAGGTTATACGTAATACGTAATACGTTATACGTTATACGTTATACGTTACGCGTTATACGTTATACGTTATACGTTATAAGTTATACGTTATACGTTATACGTTATACGTTATACGTTATACGTTATACGTTATACGTTATGCGTTATACGTTATACGTTATACGTTATACGTTATACGTTATACGTTATACGTTATACGTTATACGTTATACGTTATACGTTATACGTTATACGTTAAACGCTATACGTTATACGTTATACGGTATACGTTATGCGTTATACGCTATACGTTATGCGTTATAGGATATACGTTATGCGTTATAGGATATACGTTATACGTTATACGTTGTACGTTATACGTTATACGTTATACGTTATACGTTATACGTTATACGTTATACGTTATACGTTATACGTTATACGTTATACGTTATACGTTATACGTTATACGTTATAAGTTATACGATATACGTTATACGTTATACGTTATACGTTATACGTTATACGTTAAACGTTATACGTTATACGTTATACGGTATACGTTATGCGTTATACGCTATACGTTATGCGTTATAGGATATACGTTATGCGTTATAGGATATACGTTATACGTTATACGTTGTACGTTATACGTTATACGTTATACGTTATACGTTATACGTTATACGTTATACGTTATACGTTGTACGTTATACGTTAAACGTTAGACGTTATATGTTATACGTTATACGTTGTACGTTATACGTTATATGTAATATGTAATACGTTATACGTTATACGCTATACGTTATACGTTACACGTTATACGTTATACGTTAAAC
Organism: Ptiloglossa arizonensis; assembly: GCF_051014685.1. NCBI lineage: Eukaryota > Metazoa > Arthropoda > Insecta > Hymenoptera > Colletidae > Ptiloglossa > Ptiloglossa arizonensis. The sequence continues at coordinate 261,623 of NW_027478420.1, read as the reverse complement.
GTTAGACGTTATATGTTATATGTTATACGTTGTACGTTATACGATATATGTAATATGTAATACGTTATACGTTATACGCTATACGTTATACGTTACACGTTATACGTTATACGTTATGCGTTATACGTTATGCGTTATACGTTATACGTTATACGTTATACGTTATACGTTATACGTTATACATTATACGTTATACGTTATACGTTATACGTTATACGTTATACGATATACGTTATGCGTTATACGTTAGACGTTATAGGTTATACGTAATACGTTATACGTTATACGTTATACGTTATACGTTATACGTTATACGGTATACGTTATAGGTCATACCTTGTACGTGATACGTCATACGTTATACGTTATACGTTATACGTTATACGTTATACGTTATACGTTATACGTTATACGTTATACGTTATACGTTATACGTTATACGTTATACGGTATACGTTATGCGTTAAACGCTATACGTTATGCGTTATAGGATATACGTGATGCGTTGTAGGATATACGCTATACGTGATACGTTGTACGTTATACGTTATACGTTATACGTTATACGTTATACGTTGTACGTTATACGTTATACGTTATACGTTATACGTTATACGTTGTACGTTATGCGTTAAACGTTAGACGTTATATGTTATACGTTATACGTTGTACGTTACACGTTATATGTAATATGTAATACGTTATACGTTATACGTTATACGTTGGACGTTACAGGTTAAACGTAATACGTTATACGTTATACGTTATACGTTATACGTTATACGTTATACGTTAAACGCTATACGTTATACGTTATACGGTATACGTTATGCGTTATACGCTATACGTTATGCGTTATAGGATATACGTTATGGGTTATAGGATATACGTTATACGTTATACGTTAAACGCTATACGTTATACGTTATACGGTATACGTTATGCGTTATACGCTATACGTTATGCGTTATAGGATATACGTTATGGGTTATAGGATATACGTTATACGTTATACTTTGTACGTTATACGTTATACGTTATACGTTATACGTTATACGTTATACGTTATACGTTATACGATATACGTTATACGTTATACGTTGTACGTTCTACGTTATACGTTCTACGTTATACGTTATACGTTATACGTTATACGTTATACGTTATACGTTATACGTTATACGTTATACGTTATACGTTATACGTTATACGTTATACGTTATACGTTATACGTTATACGTTGTACGTTATACGTTATACGTTATACGTTATACGTTATACGTTATAGATTATACGTTATACGTTATACGTTATACGTTATACGTTATACGTTATACGTTATACGCTATACGTTATACGTTATACGTTATACGTTATACGTTATACGTTAAACGCTATACGTTATACGTTATACGGTATACGTTATGCGTTATACGCTATACGTTATGCGTTATAGGATATACGTTATGGGTTATAGGATATACGTTATACGTTATACGTTGTACGTTATACGTTATACGTTATACGTTATACGTTATACGTTATACGTTATACGTTATACGTTATACGTTATACGTTATACGTTATACGTTATACGTTATACGTTATACGTTATACGTTATACGTTATACGTTATACGTTATACGTTATACGTTATACGTTATACGTTATAGGTTATACGTTATACGTTGTACGTTATACGTTAAACGTTAGACGTTATATGTTATACGTTATACGTTGTACGTTATACGTTATATGTATTATGTAATACGTTATACGTTATACGCTATACGTTATACGTTACACGTTATACGTTTTACTTTATGCGTTATACGTTATGCGTTATACGTTATACGTTATACGTTATACGTTATACGTTATACGTTATTCGTTATACGTTATACGTTATTCGTTATACGTTATACGTTATACGTTATACGTTATACGTTATACGATATACGTTATACGTTATACGTTATACGTTATACGTTATACGTTATGCGTTATACGCTATACGTAATGCGATATAGGTCATACCTTTACGTGATACGTCATACGTTATACGTTATACGTTATACGTTATACGTTATACGTTATACGTTATACGTTATACGTTATACGTTATACGTTATACGTTATACGTTATACGTTATACGTTATACGATATACGTTATACGTTATACGTTATACGTTATATGTATTATGTAATACGTTATACGTTATACGCTATACGTTATACGTTACACGTTATACGTTTTACTTTATGCGTTATACGTTATGCGTTATACGTTATACGTTATACGTTATACGTTATACGTTATACGTTATTCGTTATACGTTATACGTTATTCGTTATACGTTATACGTTATACGTTATACGTTATACGTTATACGATATACGTTATACGTTATACGTTATACGTTATACGTTATACGTTATACGTTAAACGTTATACGTTATACGTTATACGGTATACGTTATGCGTTATACGCTATACGTTATGCGCTATAGGATATACGTTATGCGTTATAGGATATACGTTATGCATTATAGGATATACGTTATACGTTATACGTTTTACTTTATGCGTTATACGTTATGCGTTATACGTTATACGTTATACGTTATACGTTATACGTTATACGTTATTCGTTATACGTTATACGTTATTCGTTATACGTTATACGTTATACGTTATACGTTATACGTTATACGATATACGTTATACGTTATACGTTATACGTTATACGTTATACGTTATGCGTTATACGCTATACGTTATGCGATATAGGTCATACCTTTACGTGATACGTCATACGTTATACGTTATACGTTATACGTTATACGTTATACGTTATACGTTATACGTTATACGTTATACGTTATACGTTATACGTTATACGTTATACGTTATACGTTATACGTTATACGTTATACGTTATACGATATACGTTATACGTTATACGTTATACGTTATAGGTTATACGTTATGCGTTATATGTAATATGTAATACGTTATACGTTATACGCTATACGTTATACGTTATACGTTATACGTTATACGTTATACGTTATACGTTATACGTTATACGTTATACGTTATACGTTATACGTTATACGTTATACGTTATACGTTAAACGTTATACGTTATACGTTATACGTTATACGATATACGTTATACGTTATACGTTGTACGTTATACGTTATACGTTCTACGTTATACGTTATACGTTATAGATTATACGTTATACGTTATACGTTATACGTTATACGTTATACGTTATACGTTATACGCTATACGTTATACGTTATACGTTATACGTTATACGTTATACGTTATGCTTTATACGCTATAAGTTATGCGATATAGGTCATACCTTTACGTGATACGTCATACGTTATACGTTATACGTTATACGTTATACGTTAAACGTTATACGTTATACGTTATACGGTATACGTTATTCGTTATACGTTATACGTTATACGTTATACGTTATGCTTTATACGCTATAAGTTATGCGATATAGGTCATACCTTTACGTGATACGTCATACGTTATACGTTATACGTTATACGTTATACGTTAAACGTTATACGTTATACGTTATACGGTATACGTTATGCGTTATACGCTATACGTTATGCGCTATAGGATATACGTTATGCGTTATAGGATATACGTTATGCATTATAGGATATACGTTATACGTTATACGTTGTACGTTATACGTTATACGTTATACGTTAAACGTTATACGTTATACGTTATACGTTATACGTTATACGTTGTACGTTATACGTTAAACGTTAGACGTTATATGTTATACGTTATACGTTGTACGTTATACGTTATATGTATTATGTAATACGTTATACGTTATACGCTATACGTTATACGTTACACGTTATACGTTTTACTTTATGCGTTATACGTTATGCGTTATACGTTATACGTTATACGTTATACGTTATACGTTATACGTTATACGTTATACGTTATACGTTATACGATATACGTTATACGTTATACGTTATACGTTATAGGTTATACGTTATGCGTTATATGTAATATGTAATACGTTATACGTTATACGCTATACGTTATACGTTATACGTTATACGTTATACGTTATACGTTATACGTTATACGTTATACGTTATACGTTATACGTTATACGTTATACGTTATACGTTATACGTTAAACGTTATACGTTATACGTTATACGTTATACGTTATACGTTATACGTTATACGATATACGTTATACGTTATACGTTATACGTTATACGTTATACGTTATGCGTTATACGCTATACGTTATGCGATATAGGTCATACCTTTACGTGATACGTCATACGTTATACGTTATACGTTATACGTTATACGTTATACGTTATACGTTATACGTTATACGTTATACGTTATACGTTATACGTTATACGTTATACGTTATACGGTATACGTTATGCGTTATACGCTATACGTTATGCGCTATAGGATATACGTTATGCGTTATAGGATATACGTTATGCATTATAGGATATACGTTATACGTTATACGTTGTACGTTATACGTTATACGTTATACGTTATACGTTATACGTTATACGTTGTACGTTATACGTTAAACGTTAGACGTTATATGTTATACGTTATACGTTGTACGTTATACGTTATATGTATTATGTAATACGTTATACGTTATACGCTATACGTTATACGTTACACGTTATACGTTTTACTTTATGCGTTATACGTTATGCGTTATACGTTATACGTTATACGTTATACGTTATACGTTATACGTTATACGTTATTCGTTATACGTTATACGATATTCGTTATACGTTATACGTTATACGTTATACGTTATACGTTATACGATATACGTTATACGTTATACGTTATACGTTATACGTTATACGTTAAACGCTATACGTTATACGTTATACGGTATACGTTATGCGTTATACGCTATACGTTATGCGCTATAGGATATACGTTATGCGTTATAGGATATACGTTATGCATTATAGGATATACGTTATACGTTATACGTTGTACGTTATACGTTATACGTTATACGTTATACGTTATACGTTATACGTTATACGTTGTACGTTATACGTTAAACGTTAGACGTTATATGTTATACGTTATACGTTGTACGTTATACGTTATATGTATTATGTAATACGTTATACGTTATACGCTATACGTTATACGTTACACGTTATACGTTTTACTTTATGCGTTATACGTTATGCGTTATACGTTATACGTTATACGTTATACGTTATACGTTATAGGTTATTCGTTATACGTTATACGTTATTCGTTATACGTTATACGTTATACGTTATACGTTATACGTTATACGTTATACGATATACGTTATACGTTATACGTTGTACGTTATACGTTATACGTTCTACGTTATACGTTATACGTTATAGATTATACGTTATACGTTATACGTTATACGTTATACGTTATACGTTATACGTTATACGCTATACGTTATACGTTATACGTTATACGTTATACGTTATACGTTATGCTTTATACGCTATAAGTTATGCGATATAGGTCATACCTTTACGTGATACGTCATACGTTATACGTTATACGTTATACGTTATACGTTATACGTTATACGTTATACGTTATACGTTATACGTTAAACGTTATACGTTATACGTTATACGTTATACGTTATTCGTTATACGTTATACGTTATTCGTTATACGTTATACGTTATACGTTATACGTTATACGTTATACGATATACGTTATACGTTATACGTTATACGTTATACGTTATAGATTATACGTTATACGTTATACGTTATACGTTATACGTTATACGTTATACGTTATACGCTATACGTTATACGTTATACGTTATACGTTATACGCTATACGTTATACGTTATACGTTATACGTTATACGTTATACGTTATGCTTTATACGCTATAAGTTATGCGATATAGGTCATACCTTTACGTGATACGTCATACGTTATACGTTATACGTTATACGTTATACGTTATACGTTATACGTTATACGTTATACGTTATACGTTAAACGTTATACGTTATACGTTATACGTTATACGATATACGTTATACGTTATACGTTGTACGTTATACGTTATACGTTCTACGTTATACGTTATACGTTATAGATTATACGTTATACGTTATACGTTATACGTTATACGTTATACGTTATACGTTATACGTTATACGTTATACGTTATACGTTATACGTTATACGTTATACGATATACGTTATACGTTATACGTTATACGTTATAGGTTATACGTTATGCGTTATATGTAATATGTAATACGTTATACGTTATACGCTATACGTTATACGTTATACGTTATACGTTATACGTTATACGTTATACGTTATACGTTATACGTTATACGTTATACGTTATACGTTATACGTTATACGTTATACGTTATACGTTAAACGTTATATGTTATACGTTATACGTTATACGATATACGTTATACGTTATACGTTGTACGTTATACGTTATACGTACTACGTTATACGTTATACGTTATAGATTATACGTTATACGTTATACGTTATACGTTATACGTTATACGTTATACGTTATACGCTATACGTTATACGTTATACGTTATACGTTATACGTTATACGTTATACGTTATGCTTTATACGCTATAAGTTATGCGATATAGGTCATACCTTTACGTGATACGTCATACGTTATACGTTATACGTTATACGTTATACGTTATACGTTATACGTTATACGTTATACGTTATACGTTAAACGTTATACGTTTTACGCTATACGATATACGTTATACGTTATACGTTATACGTTATACGTTATACGTTGTACGTTATACGTTATATGTAATATGTAATACGTTATACGTTATACGCTATACGTTATACGTTATACGTTATACGTTATACGTTATACGTTATACGTTATACGTTATACGTTATACGTTATACGTTATACGTTATACGTTATACGTTATACGTTATACGTTAAACGTTATACGTTATACGTTATACGGTATACGTTATGCGTTATGCGTTATACGCTATACGTTATGCGCTATAGGATATACGTTATGCGTTATAGGATATACGTTATGCACTATAGGATATACGTTATACGTTATACGTTGTACGTTATACGTTATACGTTATACGTTATACGTTATACGTTATACGTTATACGTTGTACGTTATACGTTAAACGTTAGACGTTATATGTTATACGTTATACGTTGTACGTTATACGTTATATGTATTATGTAATACGTTATACGTTATACGCTATACGTTATACGTTACACGTTATACGTTTTACTTTATGCGTTATACGTTATGCGTTATACGTTATACGTTATACGTTATACGTTATACGTTATACGTTATACGTTATACGTTATACGTTATTCGTTATACGTTATACGTTATACGTTATACGTTATACGTTATACGATATACGTTATACGTTATACGTTATACGTTATACGTTATACGTTATACGTTATGCGTTATACGCTATACGTTATGCGATATAGGTCATACCTTTACGTGATACGTCATACGTTATACGTTATACGTTATACGTTATACGTTATACGTTATACGTTATACGTTATACGTTATACGTTATACGTTATACGTTATACGTTATACGTTATACGTTATACGTTATACGTTATACGTTATACGTTATACGTTAAACGTTATACGTTATACGTTATACGGTATACGTTATGCGTTATACGCTATACGTTATGCGCTATAGGATATACGTTATGCGTTATAGGATATACGTTATGCACTATAGGATATACGTTATACGTTATACGTTGTACGTTATACGTTATACGTTATACGTTATACGTTATACGTTATACGTTATACGTTGTACGTTATACGTTAAACGTTAGACGTTATATGTTATACGTTATACGTTGTACGTTATACGTTATATGTATTATGTAATACGTTATACGTTATACGCTATACGTTATACGTTACACGTTATACGTTTTACTTTATGCGTTATACGTTATGCGTTATACGTTATACGTTATACGTTATACGTTATACGTTATACGTTATACGTTATACGTTATACGTTATACGTTATACGTTATTCGTTATACGTTATACGTTATACGTTATACGTTATACGTTATACGATATACGTTATACGTTATACGTTATACGTTATACGTTATACGTTATACGTTATACGTTATACGTTATACGTTATACGTTATACGTTATACGTTATACGTTATACGTTATACGTTATACGTTATACGATATACGTTATACGTTATACGTTATACGTTATAGGTTATACGTTATGCGTTATATGTAATATGTAATACGTTATACGTTATACGCTATACGTTATACGTTATACGTTATACGTTATACGTTATACGTTATACGTTATACGTTATACGTTATACGTTACACGTTATACGTTATACGTTATACGTTATACGTTAAACGTTATACGTTATACGTTATACGTTATACGATATACGTTATACGTTATACGTTATACGTTATACGTTATACGTTATACGATATACGTTATACGTTATACGTTATACGTTATAGGTTATACGTTATGCGTTATATGTAATATGTAATACGTTATACGTTATACGCTATACGTTATACGTTATACGTTATACGTTATACGTTATACGTTATACGTTATACGTTATACGTTATACGTTACACGTTATACGTTATACGTTATACGTTATACGTTAAACGTTATACGTTATACGTTATACGTTATACGATATACGTTATACGTTATACGTTGTACGTTATACGTTATACGTTCTACGTTATACGTTATACGTTATAGATTATACGTTATACGTTATACGTTATACGTTATACGTTATACGTTATACGTTATACGCTATACGTTATACGTTATACGTTATACGTTATACGTTATACGTTATGCTTTATACGCTATAAGTTATGCGATATAGGTCATACGTTTACATGATACGTCATACGTTATACGTTATACGTTATACGTTATACGTTATACGTTATACGTTATACGTTATACGTTATACGTTATACGTTATACGATATACGTTATACGTTATACGTTATACGTTATACGTTATACGTTGTACGTTATACGTTATATGTAATATGTAATACGTTATATGTTATACGCTATACGTTATACGTTATACGTTATACGTTATACGTTATACGTTATACGTTATACGTTATACGTTATACGTTATACGTTATACGTTATACGTTATACGTTATACGTTATACGTTATACGTTATACGTTATACGTTATACGTTAAACGTTATACGTTATACGTTATACGTTATACGATATACGTTATACGTTATACGTTGTACGTTCTACGTTATACGTTCTACGTTATACGTTATACGTTATACGTTATACGTTATACGTTATACGTTATACGTTATACGTTATACGTTATACGTTATACGTTATACGTTATACGTTATACGTTATACGTTATGCGTTATACGCTATACGTTATACGATATACGTTATACGTTATACGTTATACGTTATACGTTATACGTTATACGTTATGCGTTATACGCTATACGTTATGCGATATAGGTCATACCTTTACGTGATACGTCTTACGTTATACGTTATACGTTATACGTTATACGTTATACGTTATACGTTATACGTTATACGTTATACGTTATACGTTATACGTTATACGTTGTACGTTATAAGTTATACGTTATACGTTATACGTTATACGTTATACGTTATACGTTATACGTTATACGTTATACGTTATACGTTAAACGTTATACGTTATACGTTATACGTTATACGATATACGTTATACGTTATACGTTATACGTTGTACGTTATACGTTAAACGTTAGACGTTATATGTTATACGTTATACGTTGTACTTTATACGTTATATGTAATATGTAATACGTTATACGTTATACGCTATACGTTATACGTTATACGTTATACGTTATACGTTATACGTTATACGTTATACGTTATACGTTATACGTTATACGTTATACGTTATACGTTATACGTTATACGTTATACGTTAAACGTAATACGTTATACGTTATACGTTATACGATATACGTTATACGTTATACGTTATACGTTATACGTTATACGTTATACGTTATACGTTATACGTTATACGTTATACGTTATACGTTATACGTTATACGTTATACGTCATACGCTATACGTTATACGTTATACGTTATAGGTTATACGTTATGCGTTATACGCTATACGTTATGCGATATAGGTCATACCTTTATGTGATACGTCATACGTTATACGTTATACGTTATACGTTATACGTTATACGTTATACGTTATGCGTTATACGCTATACGTTATGCGATATAGGTCATACCTTTACGTGATACGTCATACGTTATACGTTATACGTTATACGTTATACGTTATACGTTATACGTTACACGTGATACGTTATACGTTATACGATATACGTTATACGTTATACGTTATACGTTATACGTTATAGGTTATACGTTATGCGTTATACGCTATACGTTATGCGATATAGGTCATACCTTTACGTGATACGTCATACGTTATACGTTATACGTTATACGTTATACGTTATACGTTATACGTTATACGTTGTACGTTATACGTTAAACGTTAGACGTTATATGTTATACGTTATACGTTGTACGTTATACGTTATACGTTATACGTTATACGTTATACGTTATACGTTGTACGTTATACGTTATACGTTATACGTTATACGTTATACGTTATACGTTATACGTTATACGTTATACGTTATACGTTATACGTTATACGTTATACGTTATACGTTATACGTTGTACGTTATACGTTATACGTTATACGTTATACGTTATACGTTATACGTTATACGTTATACGTTATACGTTATACGTTATACGTTATGCGTTATACGCTATACGTTATGCGATATTGGTCATACCTTTACGTGATACGTCATACGTTATACGTTATACGTTATACGTTATACGTTATACGTTATACGTTATACGTTATACGTTATACGTTATACGTTATACGTTATACGTTATACGTTGTACGTTATACGTTATACGTTATACGTTATACGTTATACGTTATACGTTACACGTTATACGTTATACGTTATACGATATACGTTATACGTTATACGTTATACGTTATACGATATACGTTATACGTTATACGTTATACGTTGTACGTTATACGTTATACGTTCTACGTTATACGTTATACGTTATAGATTATACGTTGTACGTTATACGTTATACGTTATACGTTATACGTTATACGTTATACGTTATACGTTATACGTTATACGTTATACGTTATACGTTATACGTTATGCGTTATACGCTATACGTTATGCGATATTGGTCATACCTTTACGTGATACGTCATACGTTATACGTTATACGTTATACGTTATACGTTATACGTTATACGTTATACGTTATACGTTATACGTTATACGTTATAGATTATACGTTACACGTTATACGTTATACGTTATACGTTATACGTTATACGTTATACGCTATACGTTATACGTTATACGTTACACGTTATACGTTATACGTTATACGATATACGTTATACGTTATACGTTATACGTTATACGTTATAGGTTATACGTTATGCGTTATACGCTATATGTTATGCGATATAGGTCATACCTTTACGTGATACGTCATACGTTATACGTTATACGTTATACGTTATACGTTATACGTTATACGTTATACGTTGTACGTTATACGTTAAACGTTAGACGTTATATGTTATACGTTATACGTTGTACGTTATACGTCATACGATATACGTTATACGTTATACGTTGTACGTTATACCTTATACGTTATACGTTATACGTTATACGTTATACGTTATACGTTATACGTTATACGTTACACGTTATACGTTATACGTTATACGATATACGTTATACGTTATACGTTATACGTTATACGATATACGTTATACGTTATACGTTATACGTTGTACGTTATACGTTATACGTTCTACGTTATACGTTATACGTTATAGATTATACGTTACACGTTATACGTTATACGTTATACGTTATACGTTATACGTTATACGCTATACGTTATACGTTATTTGTTATACGTTATACGTTATACGTTATGCGTTATACGTTATACGTTATACGTTATACGTTATACGTTATGCGTTATACGTTATACGTTATACGTTATACGTTATACGTTATACGTTATACGTTATACGTTAAACGTTATACGTTATACGTTATACGTTATACGATATACGTTATACGGTTACACGTTATACGTTATACGTTATACGTTATACGTTATACGTTATACGTTATACGTTATACGTTATACGTTATACGTTATACGTTGTACGTTATACGTTATACGTTATACGTTATACGTTATACGTTATACGTTATACGTTATACGTTATACGTTATACGTTATACGTTATACGTTATGCGTTATACGCTATACGTTATGCGATATTGGTCATACCTTTACGTGATACGTCATACGTTATACGTTATACGTTATACGTTATACGTTATACGTTATACGTTATACGTTATACGTTATACGTTATACGTTATACGTTATACGTTGTACGTTATACGTTATACGTTATACGTTATACGTTATACGTTATATGTTATACGTTATACGTTGTACGTTATACGTTATATGTAATATGTAATACGTTATACGTTATACGCTATACGTTATACGTTATACGTTATACGTTATACGTTATACGTTATACGTTATACGTTATACGTTATACGTTATACGTTATACGTTATACGTTATACGTTATACGTTATACGTTAAACGTAATACGTTATACGTTATACGTTATACGATATACGTTATACGTTATACGTTGTACGTTATACGTTATACGTTATACGTTATACGTTATACGTTATACGTTATACGTTATACGTTATACGTTATACGTTATACGTTATACGTTATACGTTATACGTTATACGTTATACGTTATACGTTATACGTTATACGTTATACGTTATACGCTATACGTTATACGTTATACGTTATAGGTTATACGTTATGCGTTATACGCTATAGGTTATGCGATATAGGTCATACCTTTATGTGATACGTCATACGTTATACGTCATACGTTATACGCTATACGTTATACGTTATACGTTATACGTTATACGTTACACGTGATACGTTATACGTTATACGATATACGTTATACGTTATACGTTATACGTTATACGTTATAGGTTATACGTTATGCGTTATACGCTATACGTTATGCGATATAGGTCATACCTTTACGTGATACGTCATACGTTATACGTTATACGTTATACGTTATACGTTATACGTTATACGTTATACGTTGTACGTTATACGTTAAACGTTAGACGTTATATGTTATACGTTATACGTTGTACGTTATACGTTATATGCAATATGTAATACGTTATACGTTATACGCTATACGTTATACGTTATACGTTATACGTTATACGTTATACGTTATACGTTATACGTTATACGTTATACGTTATACGTTATACGTTATACGTTATACGTTATACGTTATACGTTGTACGTTATACGTTATACGTTATACGTTATACGTTATACGTTATACGTTATACGTTATACGTTATACGTTATACGTTATACGTTATGCGTTATACGCTATACGTTATGCGATATTGGTCATACCTTTACGTGATACGTCATACGTTATACGTTATACGTTATACGTTATACGTTATACGTTATACGTTATACGTTATACGTTATACGTTATACGTTATACGTTATACGTTGTACGTTATACGTTATACGTTATACGTTATACGTTATACGTTATACGTTATACGTTATACGTTATACGATATACGTTATACGTTATACGTTATACGTTATAGGTTATACGTTATGCGTTATATGTAATATGTAATACGTTATACGTTATACGCTATACGTTATACGTTATACGTTATACGTTATACGTTATACGTTATACGTTATACGTTATACGTTATACGTTATACGTTATACGTTATACGTTATACGTTATACGTTATACGTTAAACGTTATACGTTATACGTTATACGTTATACGATATACGTTATACGTTATACGTTGTACGTTATACGTTATACGTTCTACGTTATACGTTATACGTTATAGATTATACGTTATACGTTATACGTTATACGTTATACGTTATACGTTATACGTTATACGCTATACGTTATACGTTATACGTTATACGTTATACGTTATACGTTATGCTTTATACGCTATAAGTTATGCGATATAGGTCATACCTTTACGTGATACGTCATACGTTATACGTTATACGTTATACGTTATACGTTATACGTTATACGTTATACGTTATACGTTATACGTTAAACGTTATACGTTATACGTTATACGATATACGTTATACGTTATACGTTATACGTTATACGTTATACGTTGTACGTTATACGTTATACGTTATACGTTATACGTTAAACGTTATACGTTATACGTTATACGGTATACGTTATGCGTTATACGCTATACGTTATGCGCTATAGGATATACGTTATGCGTTATAGGATATACGTTATGCACTATAGGATATACGTTATACGTTATACGTTGTACGTTATACGTTATACGTTATACGTTATACGTTATACGTTATACGTTATACGTTGTACGTTATACGTTAAACGTTAGACGTTATATGTTATACGTTATACGTTGTACGTTATACGTTATATGTATTATGTAATACGTTATACGTTATACGCTATACGTTATACGTTACACGTTATACGTTTTACTTTATGCGTTATACGTTATGCGTTATACGTTATACGTTATACGTTATACGTTATACGGTATACGTTATGCGTTATACGCTATACGTTATGCGCTATAGGATATACGTTATGCGTTATAGGATATACGTTATGCACTATAGGATATACGTTATACGTTATACGTTGTACGTTATACGTTATACGTTATACGTTATACGTTATACGTTATACGTTATACGTTGTACGTTATACGTTATACGTTATACGTTATACGTTATACGTTATACGTTATACGTTGTACGTTATACGTTATACGTTATACGTTATACGTTATACGTTATACGTTATACGTTATACGTTATACGTTATACGTTATACGTTATGCGTTATACGCTATACGTTATGCGATATTGGTCATACCTTTACGTGATACGTCATACGTTATACGTTATACGTTATACGTTATACGTTATACGTTATACGTTATACGTTATACGTTATACGTTATACGTTATACGTTATACGTTGTACGTTATACGTTATACGTTATACGTTATACGTTATACGTTATACGTTATACGTTATACGTTATACGTTACACGTTATACGTTATACGTTATACGATATACGTTATACGTTATACGTTATACGTTATACGATATACGTTATACGTTATACGTTATACGTTGTACGTTATACGTTATACGTTCTACGTTATACGTTATACGTTATAGATTATACGTTGTACGTTATACGTTATACGTTATACGTTATACGTTATACGTTATACGTTATACGTTATACGTTATACGTTATACGTTATACGTTATACGTTATACGTTATGCGTTATACGCTATACGTTATGCGATATTGGTCATACCTTTACGTGATACGTCATACGTTATACGTTATACGTTATACGTTATACGTTATACGTTATACGTTATACGTTATACGTTATACGTTATACGTTATAGATTATACGTTACACGTTATACGTTATACGTTATACGTTATACGTTATACGTTATACGCTATACGTTATACGTTATACGTTACACGTTATACGTTATACGTTATACGATATACGTTATACGTTATACGTTATACGTTATACGTTATAGGTTATACGTTATGTGTTATACGCTATATGTTATGCGATATAGGTCATACCATTACGTGATACGTCATACGTTATACGTTATACGTTATACGTTATACGTTATACGTTATACGTTATACGTTGTACGTTATACGTTAAACGTTAGACGTTATATGTTATACGTTATACGTTGTACGTTATACGTTATACGATATACGTTATACGTTATACGTTGTACGTTATACGTTATACGTTATACGTTATACGTTATACGTTATACGTTATACGTTATACGTTATACGTTACACGTTATACGTTATACGTTATACGATATACGTTATACGTTATACGTTATACGTTATACGATATACGTTATACGTTATACGTTATACGTTGTACGTTATACGTTATACGTTGTACGTTATACGTTAAACGTTAGACGTTATATGTTATACGTTATACGTTGTACGTTATACGTTATACGATATACGTTATACGTTATACGTTGTACGTTATACGTTATACGTTATACGTTATACGTTATACGTTATACGTTATACGTTATACGTTATACGTTACACGTTATACGTTATACGTTATACGATATACGTTATACGTTATACGTTATACGTTATACGATATACGTTATACGTTATACGTTATACGTTGTACGTTATACGTTATACGTTCTACGTTATACGTTATACGTTATAGATTATACGTTACACGTTATACGTTATACGTTATACGTTATACGTTATACGTTATACGTTATACGTTATACGTTATACGTTATACGTTATACGTTGTACGTTATACGTTATACGTTATACGTTATACGTTATACGTTATACGTTATACGTTATACGTTATACGTTATACGTTATACGTTATGCGTTATACGCTATACGTTATGCGATATTGGTCATACCTTTACGTGATACGTCATACGTTATACGTTATACGTTATACGTTATACGTTATACGTTATACGTTATACGTTATACGTTATACGTTATACGTTATACGTTATACGTTGTACGTTATACGTTATACGTTATACGTTATACGTTATACGTTATATGTTATACGTTATACGTTGTACGTTATACGTTATATGTAATATGTAATACGTTATACGTTATACGCTATACGTTATACGTTATACGTTATACGTTATACGTTATACGTTATACGTTATACGTTATACGTTATACGTTATACGTTATACGTTATACGTTATACGTTATACGTTATACGTTATACGTTAAACGTAATACGTTATACGTTATACGTTATACGATATACGTTATACGTTATACGTTGTACGTTATACGTTATACGTTATACGTTATACGTTATACGTTATACGTTATACGTTATACGTTATACGTTATACGTTATACGTTATACGTTATACGTTATACGTTATACGTTATACGTTATACGTTATACGTTATACGTTATACGTTATACGCTATACGTTATACGTTATACGTTATAGGTTATACGTTATGCGTTATACGCTATAGGTTATGCGATATAGGTCATACCTTTATGTGATACGTCATACGTTATACGTCATACGTTATACGCTATACGTTATACGTTATACGTTATACGTTATACGTTACACGTGATACGTTATACGTTATACGATATACGTTATACGTTATACGTTATACGTTATACGTTATAGGTTATACGTTGTGCGTTATACGCTATACGTTATGCGATATAGGTCATACCTTTACGTGATACGTCATACGTTATACGTTATACGTTATACGTTATACGTTATACGTTATACGTTATACGTTGTACGTTATACGTTAAACGTTAGACGTTATATGTTATACGTTATACGTTGTACGTTATACGTTATATGCAATATGTAATACGTTATACGTTATACGCTATACGTTATACGTTATACGTTATACGTTATACGTTATACGTTATACGTTATACGTTATACGTTATACGTTATACGTTATACGTTATACGTTATACGTTATACGTTATACGTTGTACGTTATACGTTATACGTTATACGTTATACGTTATACGTTATACGTTATACGTTATACGTTATACGTTATACGTTATACGTTATGCGTTATACGCTATACGTTATGCGATATTGGTCATACCTTTACGTGATACGTCATACGTTATACGTTATACGTTATACGTTATACGTTATACGTTATACGTTATACGTTATACGTTATACGTTATACGTTATACGTTATACGTTGTACGTTATACGTTATACGTTATACGTTATACGTTATACGTTATACGTTATACGTTATACGTTATACGTTACACGTTATACGTTATACGTTATACGATATACGTTATACGTTATACGTTATACGTTATACGATATACGTTATACGTTATACGTTATACGTTGTACGTTATACGTTATACGTTCTACGTTATACGTTATACGTTATAGATTATACGTTGTACGTTATACGTTATACGTTATACGTTATACGTTATACGTTATACGTTATACGTTATACGTTATACGTTATACGTTATACGTTATACGTTATGCGTTATACGCTATACGTTATGCGATATTGGTCATACCTTTACGTGATACGTCATACGTTATACGTTATACGTTATACGTTATACGTTATACGTTATACGTTATACGTTATACGTTATACGTTATACGTTAAACGTTATACGTTATACGTTATACGTTATACGATATACGTTATACGTTATACGTTGTACGTTATACGTTATACGTTCTACGTTATACGTTATACGTTATAGATTATACGTTATACGTTATACGTTATACGTTATACGTTATACGTTATACGTTATACGCTATACGTTATACGTTACACGTTATACGTTTTACGTTATACGTTATGCTTTATACGCTATAAGTTATGCGATATAGGTCATACCTTTACGTGATACGTCATACGTTATACGTTATACGTTATACGTTATACGTTAAACGTTATACGTTATACGTTATACGGTATACGTTATGCGTTATACGCTATACGTTATGCGCTATAGGATATACGTTATGCGTTATAGGATATACGTTATGCATTATAGGATATACGTTATACGTTATACGTTGTACGTTATACGTTATACGTTATACGTTATACGTTATACGTTATACGTTGTACGTTATACGTTAAACGTTAGACGTTATATGTTATACGTTATACGTTGTACGTTGTACGTTATATGTATTATGTAATACGTTATACGTTATACGCTATACGTTATACGTTACACGTTATACGTTTTACTTTATGCGTTATACGTTATGCGTTATACGTTATACGTTATACGTTATACGTTATACGTTATACGTTATTCGTTATACGTTATACGTTATTCGTTATACGTTATACGTTATACGTTATACGTTATACGTTATACGATATACGTTATACGTTATACGTTATACGCTTTACGTTATACGTTATGCGTTATACGCTATACGTTATGCGATATAGGTCATACCTTTACGTGATACGTCATACGTTATACGTTATACGTTATACGTTATACGTTATACGTTATACGTTATACGTTATACTTTATACGTTATACGTTATACGTTATACGTTATACGTTATACGTTATACGTTATACGATATACGTTATACGTTATACGTTATACGTTATAGGTTATACGTTATGCGTTATATGTAATATGTAATACGTTATACGTTATACGCTATACGTTATACGTTATACGTTATACGTTATACGTTATACGTTATACGTTATACGTTATACGTTATACGTTATACGTTATACGTTATACGTTATACGTTATACGTTAAACGTTATACGTTATACGTTATACGTTATACGTTATACGTTATACGTTATACGATATACGTTATACGTTATACGTTATACGTTATACGTTATACGTTATGCGTTATACGCTATACGTTATGCGATATAGGTCATACCTTTACGTGATACGTCATACGTTATACGTTATACGTTATACGTTATACGTTATACGTTATACGTTATACGTTATACGTTATACGTTATACGTTATACGCTATACGTTATACGTTATACGGTATACGTTATGCGTTATACGCTATACGTTATGCGCTATAGGATATACGTTATGCGTTATAGGATATACGTTATGCATTATAGGATATACGTTATACGTTATACGTTGTACGTTATACGTTATACGTTATACGTTATACGTTATACGTTATACGTTGTACGTTATACGTTAAACCTTAGACGTTATATGTTATACGTTATACGTTGTACGTTATACGTTATATGTATTATGTAATACGTTATACGTTATACGCTATACGTTATACGTTACACGTTATACGTTTTACTTTATGCGTTATACGTTATGCGTTATACGTTATACGTTATACGTTATACGTTATACGTTATACGTTATTCGTTATATGTTATACGTTATTCGTTATACGTTATACGTTATACGTTATACGTTATACGTTATACGATATACGTTATACGTTATACGTTATACGTTATACGTTATACGTTAAACGCTATACGTTATACGTTATACGGTATACGTTATGCGTTATACGCTATACGTTATGCGCTATAGGATATACGTTATGCGTTATAGGATATACGTTATGCATTATAGGATATACATTATACGTTTTACGTTGTACGTTATACGTTATACGTTACACGTTATACGTTATACGTTATACGTTATACGTTGTACGTTATACGTTAAACGTTAGACGTTATATGTTATACGTTATACGTTGTACGTTATACGTCATATGTATTATGTAATACGTTATACGTTATACGCTATACGTTATACGTTACACGTTATACGTTTTACTTTATGCGTTATACGTTATGCGTTATACGTTATACGTTATACGTTATACGTTATACGTTATACGTTATTCGTTATACGTTATACGTTATTCGTTATACGTTATACGTTATACGTTATACGTTATACGTTATACGTTATACGATATACGTTATACGTTATACGTTGTACGTTATACGTTATACGTTCTACGTTATACGTTATACGTTATAGATTATACGTTATACGTTATACGTTATACGTTATACGTTATACGTTATACGTTATACGCTATACGTTATACGTTATACGTTATACGTTATACGTTATACGTTATGCTTTATACGCTATAAGTTATGCGATATAGGTCATACCTTTACGTGATACGTCATACGTTATACGTTATACGTTATACGTTATACGTTATACGTTATACGTTATACGTTATACGTTATACGTTAAACGTTATACGTTATACGTTATACGTTATACGATATACGTTATACGTTATACGTTGTACGTTATACGTTATACGTTCTACGTTATACGTTATACGTTATAGATTATACGTTATACGTTATACGTTATACGTTATACGTTATACGTTATACGTTATACGTTATACGCTATACGTTATACGTTATACGTTATACGTTATACGTTATACGTTATACGTTATACGCTATACGTTATACGTTATACGTTATACGTTATACGTTATACGTTATGCTTTATACGCTATAAGTTATGCGATATAGGTCATACCTTTACGTGATACGTCATACGTTATACGTTATACGTTATACGTTATACGTTAAACGTTATACGTTATACGTTATACGTTATACGATATACGTTATACGTTATACGTTATACGTTATACGTTATACGTTGTACGTTATACGTTATATGTAATATGTAATACGTTATATGTTATACGCTATACGTTATACGTTATACGTTATACGTTATACGTTATACGTTATACGTTATACGTTATACGTTATACGTTATACGTTATACGTTATACGTTATACGTTATACGTTATACGTTATACGTTATACGTTATACGTTATACGTTATACGTTATACGTTAAACGTTATACGTTATACGTTATACGTTATACGATATACGTTATACGTTATACGTTGTACGTTCTACGTTATACGTTCTACGTTATACGTTATACGTTATACGTTATACGTAATACGTTATACGTTATACGTTATACGTTATACCTTATACGTTATACGTTATACGTTATACGTTATACGTTATACGTTATGCGTTATACGCTATACGTTATACGATATACGTTATACGTTATACGTTATACGTTATACGTTATAGGTTATACGTTATGCGTTATACGCTATACGTTATGCGATATAGGTCATACCTTTATGTGATACGTCATACGTTATACGTTATACGTTATACGTTATACGTTATACGTTATACGTTATGCGTTATACGCTATACGTCATGCGATATAGGTCATACCTTTACGTGATACGTCATACGTTATACGTTATACGTTATACGTTATACGTTATACGTTATACGTTACACGTGATACGCTATACGTTATACGATATACGTTATACGTTATACGTTATACGTTATACGTTATAGGTTATACGTTATGCGTTATACGCTATACGTTATGCGATATAGGTCATACCTTTACGTGATACGTCATACGTTATACGTTATACGTTATACGTTATACGTTATAGGTTATACGTTATGCGTTATATGTAATATGTAATACGTTATACGTTATACGCTATACGTTATACGTTATACGTTATACGTTATACGTTATACGTTATACGTTATACGTTATACGTTATACGTTATACGTTATACGTTATACGTTATACGTTATACGTTAAACGTTATACGTTATACGTTATACGTTATACGTTATACGTTATACGTTATACGATATACGTTATACGTTATACGTTATACGTTATACGTTATACGTTATGCGTTATACGCTATACGTTATGCGATATAGGTCATACCTTTACGTGATACGTCATACGTTATACGTTATACGTTATACGTTATACGTTATACGTTATACGTTATACGTTATACGTTATACGTTATACGTTATACGTTATACGTTATACGTTATACGGTATACGTTATGCGTTATACGCTATACGTTATGCGCTATAGGATATACGTTATGCGTTATAGGATATACGTTATGCATTATAGGATATACGTTATACGTTATACGTTGTACGTTATACGTTATACGTTATACGTTATACGTTATACGTTATACGTTGTACGTTATACGTTAAACGTTAGACGTTATATGTTATACGTTATACGTTGTACGTTATACGTTATATGTATTATGTAATACGTTATACGTTATACGCTATACGTTATACGTTACACGTTATACGTTTTACTTTATGCGTTATACGTTATGCGTTATACGTTATACGTTATACGTTATACGTTATACGTTATACGTTATTCGTTATACGTTATACGTTATTCGTTATACGTTATACGTTATACGTTATACGTTATACGTTATACGATATACGTTATACGTTATACGTTATACGTTATACGTTATACGTTAAACGCTATACGTTATACGTTATACGGTATACGTTATGCGTTATACGCTATACGTTATGCGCTATAGGATATACGTTATGCGTTATAGGATATACGTTATGCATTATAGGATATACGTTATACGTTATACGTTGTACGTTATACGTTATACGTTATACGTTATACGTTATACGTTATACGTTGTACGTTATACGTTAAACGTTAGACGTTATATGTTATACGTTATACGTTGTACGTTATACGTCATATGTATTATGTAATACGTTATACGTTATACGCTATACGTTATACGTTACACGTTATACGTTTTACTTTATGCGTTATACGTTATGCGTTATACGTTATACGTTATACGTTATACGTTATACGTTATACGTTATTCGTTATACGTTATACGTTATTCGTTATACGTTATACGTTATACGTTATACGTTATACGTTATACGTTATACGATATACGTTATACGTTATACGTTGTACGTTATACGTTATACGTTCTACGTTATACGTTATACGTTATAGATTATACGTTATACGTTATACGTTATACGTTATACGTTATACGTTATACGTTATACGCTATACGTTATACGTTATACGTTATACGTTATACGTTATACGTTATGCTTTATACGCTATAAGTTATGCGATATAGGTCATACCTTTACGTGATACGTCATACGTTATACGTTATACGTTATACGTTATACGTTATACGTTATACGTTATACGTTATACGTTATACGTTAAACGTTATACGTTATACGTTATACGTTATACGATATACGTTATACGTTATACGTTGTACGTTATACGTTATACGTTCTACGTTATACGTTATACGTTATAGATTATACGTTATACGTTATACGTTATACGTTATACGTTATACGTTATACGTTATACGTTATACGCTATACGTTATACGTTATACGTTATACGTTATACGTTATACGTTATACGTTATACGCTATACGTTATACGTTATACGTTATACGTTATACGTTATACGTTATGCTTTATACGCTATAAGTTATGCGATATAGGTCATACCTTTACGTGATACGTCATACGTTATACGTTATACGTTATACGTTATACGTTAAACGTTATACGTTATACGTTATACGTTATACGATATACGTTATACGTTATACGTTATACGTTATACGTTATACGTTGTACGTTATACGTTATATGTAATATGTAATACGTTATATGTTATACGCTATACGTTATACGTTATACGTTATACGTTATACGTTATACGTTATACGTTATACGTTATACGTTATACGTTATACGTTATACGTTATACGTTATACGTTATACGTTATACGTTATACGTTATACGTTATACGTTATACGTTATACGTTATACGTTATACGTTAAACGTTATACGTTATACGTTATACGTTATACGATATACGTTATACGTTATACGTTGTACGTTCTACGTTATACGTTCTACGTTATATGTTATACGTTATACGTTATACGTTATACTTTATACGTTATACGTTATACGTTATACGTTATACGTTATACGTTATACGTTATACGTTATACGTTATACGTTATGCGTTATACGCTATACGTTATACGATATACGTTATACGTTATACGTTATACGTTATACGTTATAGGTTATACGTTATGCGTTATACGCTATACGTTATGCGATATAGGTCATACCTTTATGTGATACGTCATACGTTATACGTTATACGTTATACGTTATACGTTATACGTTATACGTTATGCGTTATACGCTATACGTTATGCGATATAGGTCATACCTTTACGTGATACGTCATACGTTATACGTTATACGTTATACGTTATACGTTATACGTTATACGTTACACGTGATACGCTATACGTTATACGATATACGTTATACGTTATACGTTATACGTTATACGTTATAGGTTATACGTTATGCGTTATACGCTATACGTTATGCGATATAGGTCATACCTTTACGTGATACGTCATACGTTATACGTTATACGTTATACGTTATACGTTATACGTTATACGTTATACGTTGTACGTTATACGTTAAACGTTAGACGTTATATGTTATACGTTATACGTTGTACGTTATACGTTATATGCAATATGTAATACGTTATACGTTATACGCTATACGTTATACGTTATACGTTATACGTTATACGTTATACGTTATACGTTATACGTTATACGTTATACGTTATACGTTATACGTTATACGTTATACGTTATACGTTATACGTTATACGTTATACGCTATACGTTATACGTTATACGTTACACGTTATACGTTATACGTTATACGATATACGTTATACGTTATACGTTATACGTTATACGTTATAGGTTATACGTTATGCGTTATACGCTATATGTTATGCGATATAGGTCATACCTTTACGTGATACGTCATACGTTATACGTTATACGTTATACGTTATACGTTATACGTTATACGTTATACGTTGTACGTTATACGTTAAACGTTAGACGTTATATGTTATACGTTATACGTTGTACGTTATACGTTATACGATATACGTTATACGTTATACGTTGTACGTTATACGTTATACGTTATACGTTATACGTTATACGTTATACGTTATACGTTATACGTTATACGTTACACGTTATACGTTATACGTTATACGATATACGTTATACGTTATACGTTATACGTTATACGATATACGTTATACGTTATACGTTATACGTTGTACGTTATACGTTATACGTTCTACGTTATACGTTATACCTTATAGATTATACGTTACACGTTAAACGTTATACGTTATACGTTATACGTTATACGATATACGTTATACGTTATACGATATACGTTATACGTTATACGTTATACGTTGTACGTTATACGTTATACGTTATACGTTATACGTTACACGTTATACGTTATACGTTATACGTTATACGTTATACGTTATACGTTATACGTTATGCGTTATACGCTATACGTTATGCGATATTGGTCATACCTTTACGTGATACGTCATACGTTATACGTTATACGTTATACGTTATACGTTATACGTTATACGTTATACGTTATACGTTATACGTTATACGTTATACGTTATACGTTATGCGTTATACGCTATACGTTATGCGATATTGGTCATACCTTTACGTGATACGTCATACGTTATACGTTATACGTTATACGTTATACGTTATACGTTATACGTTATACGTTATACGTTATACGTTATACGTTATACGTTGTACGTTATACGTTAAACGTTAGACGTTATATGTTATACGTTATACGTTGTACGTTATACGTTATATGTAATATGTAATACGTTATACGTTATACGCTATACGTTATACGTTATACGTTATACGTTATACGTTATACGTTATACGTTATACGTTATACGTTATACGTTATACGTTATACGTTATACGTTATACGTTAAACGTTATACGTTATACGTTACACGTGATACGTTATACGTTATACGATATACGTTATACGTTATACGTTATACGTTATACGTTATAGGTTATACGTTATGCGTTATACGCTATACGTTATGCGATATAGGTCATACCTTTACGTGATACGTCATACGTTATACGTTATACGTCATACGTTATACGTTATACGTTATACGTTATACGTTGTACGTTATACGTTAAACGTTATACGTTATACGTTATACGTTATACGTTATACGTTATACGCTATACGTTATACGTTATACGTTACACGTTATACGTTATACGTTATACGATATACGTTATACGTTATACGTTATACGTTATACGTTATAGGTTATACGTTATGCGTTATACGCTATATGTTATGCGATATAGGTCATACCTTTACGTGATACGTCATACGTTATACGTTATACGTTATACGTTATACGTTATACGTTATACGTTATACGTTGTAAGTTATACGTTAAACGTTAGACGTTATATGTTATACGTTATACGTTGTACGTTATACGTTATACGATATACGTTATACGTTATACGTTGTACGTTATACGTTATACGTTATACGTTATACGTTATACGTTATACGTTATACGTTATACGTTATACGTTACACGTTATACGTTATACGTTATACGATATACGTTATACGTTATACGTTATACGTTATACGATATACGTTATACGTTATACGTTATACGTTGTACGTTATACGTTATACGTTCTACGTTATACGTTATACCTTATAGATTATACGTTACACGTTAAACGTTATACGTTATACGTTATACGTTATACGATATACGTTATACGTTATACGATATACGTTATACGTTATACGTTATACGTTGTACGTTATACGTTATACGTTATACGTTATACGTTACACGTTATACGTTATACGTTATACGTTATACGTTATACGTTATACGTTATACGTTATACGTTATACGTTATACGTTATACGTTATACGTTACACGTTATACGTTATACGTTATACGATATACGTTATACGTTATACGTTATACGTTATACGATATACGTTATACGTTATACGTTATACGTTGTACGTTATACGTTATACGTTCTACGTTATACGTTATACCTTATAGATTATACGTTACACGTTAAACGTTATACGTTATACGTTATACGTTATACGATATACGTTATACGTTATACGATATACGTTATACGTTATACGTTATACGTTGTACGTTATACGTTATACGTTATACGTTATACGTTACACGTTATACGTTATACGTTATACGTTATACGTTATACGTTATACGTTATACGTTATACGTTATGCGTTATACGCTATACGTTATGCGATATTGGTCATACCTTTACGTGATACGTCATACGTTATACGTTAT
The DNA here is from genome assembly GCF_051014685.1 of Ptiloglossa arizonensis. Lineage (NCBI taxonomy): Eukaryota > Metazoa > Arthropoda > Insecta > Hymenoptera > Colletidae > Ptiloglossa > Ptiloglossa arizonensis. Next base: position 233,205 of record NW_027478420.1, on the reverse strand, counting down.
ACGTTATACGTTATACGTTATACGTTATACGTTATACGTTATACGTTATACGTTATACGTTATACGTTATACGTTATGCGTTATACGCTATACGTTATGCGATATTGGTCATACCTTTACGTGATACGTCATACGTTATACGTTATACGTTATACGTTATACGTTATACGTTATACGTTATACGTTATACGTTATACGTTATACGTTATACGTTATACGTTATACGTTATACGTTATACGTTATACGTTAAACGTTATACGTTATACGTTACACGTGATACGTTATACGTTATACGATATACGTTATACGTTATACGTTATACGTTATACGTTATAGGTTATACGTTATGCGTTATACGCTATACGTTATGCGATATAGGTCATACCTTTACGTGATACGTCATACGTTATACGTTATACGTCATACGTTATACGTTATACGTTATACGTTATACGTTGTACGTTATACGTTAAACGTTATACGTTATACGTTATACGTTATACGTTATACGTTAAACGTTATACGTTATACGTTATACGTTATACGATATACGTTATACGTTATACGTTGTACGTTATACGTTATACGTTCTACGTTATACGTTATACGTTATAGATTATACGTTATACGTTATACGTTATACGTTATACGTTATACGTTATACGTTATACGCTATACGTTATACGTTATACGTTATACGTTATACGTTATACGTTATGCTTTATACGCTATAAGTTATGCGATATAGGTCATACCTTTACGTGATACGTCATACGTTATACGTTATACGTTATACGTTATACGTTAAACGTTATACGTTATACGTTATACGGTATACGTTATGCGTTATACGCTATACGTTATGCGCTATAGGATATACGTTATGCGTTATAGGATATACGTTATGCATTATAGGATATACGTTATACGTTATACGTTGTACGTTATACGTTATACGTTATACGTTATACGTTATACGTTATACGTTGTACGTTATACGTTAAACGTTAGACGTTATATGTTATACGTTATACGTTGTACGTTGTACGTTATATGTATTATGTAATACGTTATACGTTATACGCTATACGTTATACGTTACACGTTATACGTTTTACTTTATGCGTTATACGTTATGCGTTATACGTTATACGTTATACGTTATACGTTATACGTTATACGTTATTCGTTATACGTTATACGTTATTCGTTATACGTTATACGTTATACGTTATACGTTATACGTTATACGATATACGTTATACGTTATACGTTATACGTTTTACGTTATACGTTATGCGTTATACGCTATACGTTATGCGATATAGGTCATACCTTTACGTGATACGTCATACGTTATACGTTATACGTTATACGTTATACGTTATACGCTATACGTTATACGTTATACGTTATACGTTATACGTTATACGTTATACGTTATACGTTATACGTTATACGTTATACGTTATACGTTATACGTTATACGTTATACGTTATACGTTATACGATATACGTTATACGTTATACGTTATACGTTATAGGTTATACGTTATGCGTTATATGTAATATGTAATACGTTATACGTTATACGCTATACGTTATACGTTATACGTTATACGTTATACGTTATACGTTATACGTTATACGTTATACGTTATACGTTATACGTTATACGTTATACGTTATACGTTATACGTTATACGTTAAACGTTATACGTTATACGTTATACGTTATACGATATACGTTATACGTTATACGTTGTACGTTATACGTTATACGTTCTACGTTATACGTTATACGTTATAGATTATACGTTATACGTTATACGTTATACGTTATACGTTATACGTTATACGTTATACGCTATACGTTATACGTTATACGTTATACGTTATACGTTATACGTTATGCTTTATACGCTATAAGTTATGCGATATAGGTCATACCTTTACGTGATACGTCATACGTTATACGTTATACGTTATACGTTATACGTTATACGTTATACGTTATACGTTATACGTTATACGTTAAACGTTATACGTTATACGTTATACGATATACGTTATACGTTATACGTTATACGTTATACGTTATACGTTGTACGTTATACGTTATATGTAATATGTAATACGTTATACGTTATACGCTATACGTTATACGTTATACGTTATACGTTATACGTTATACGTTATACGTTATACGTTATACGTTATACGTTATACGTTATACGTTATACGTTATACGTTATACGTTATACGTTAAACGTTATACGTTATACGTTATACGGTATACGTTATGCGTTATACGCTATGCGTTATGCGCTATAGGATATACGTTATGCGTTATAGGATATACGTTATGCACTATAGGATATACGTTATACGTTATACGTTGTACGTTATACGTTATACGTTATACGTTATACGTTATACGTTATACGTTGTACGTTATACGTTAAACGTTAGACGTTATATGTTATACGTTATACGTTGTACGTTATACGTTATATGTATTATGTAATACGTTATACGTTATACGCTATACGTTATACGTTACACGTTATACGTTTTACTTTATGCGTTATACGTTATGCGTTATACGTTATACGTTATACGTTATACGTTATACGTTACACGTTATACGTTTTACTTTATGCGTTATACGTTATGCGTTATACGTTATACGTTATACGTTATACGTTATACGTTATACGTTATACGTTATACGTTATACGTTATTCGTTATACGTTATACGTTATACGTTATACGTTATACGTTATACGATATACGTTATACGTTATACGTTATACGTTATACGTTATACGTTATACGTTATGCGTTATACGCTATACGTTATGCGATATAGGTCATACCTTTACGTGATACGTCATACGTTATACGTTATACGTTATACGTTATACGTTATACGTTATACGTTATACGTTATACGTTATACGTTATACGTTATACGTTATACGTTATACGTTATACGTTATACGTTATACGTTATACGTTATACGTTAAACGTTATACGTTATACGTTATACGGTATACGTTATGCGTTATACGCTATACGTTATGCGCTATAGGATATACGTTATGCGTTATAGGATATACGTTATGCACTATAGAATATACGTTATACGTTATACGTTGTACGTTATACGTTATACGTTATACGTTATACGTTATACGTTATACGTTGTACGTTATACGTTAAACGTTAGACGTTATATGTTATACGTTATACGTTGTACGTTATACGTTATATGTATTATGTAATACGTTATACGTTATACGCTATACGTTATACGTTACACGTTATACGTTTTACTTTATGCGTTATACGTTATGCGTTATACGTTATACGTTATACGTTATACGTTATACGTTATACGTTATACGTTATACGTTATACGTTATACGTTATTCGTTATACGTTATACGTTATACGTTATACGTTATACGTTATACGTTATACGATATACGTTATACGTTATACGTTATACGTTATACGTTATACGTTATACGTTATGCGTTATACGCTATACGTTATGCGATATAGGTCATACCTTTACGTGATACGTCATACGTTATACGTTATACGTTATACGTTATACGTTATACGTTATACGTTATACGTTATACGTTATACGTTATACGTTATACGTTATACGTTATACGTTATACGTTATACGTTATACGTTATACGTTATACGTTATACGTTGTACGATATACGTTATACGTTATACGTTATACGTTATAGGTTATACGTTATGCGTTATATGTAATATGTAATACGTTATACGTTATACGCTATACGTTATACGTTATACGTTATACGTTATACGTTATACGTTATACGTTATACGTTATACGTTATACGTTACACGTTATACGTTATACGTTATACGTTATACGTTAAACGTTATACGTTATACGTTATACGTTATACGATATACGTTATACGTTATACGTTGTACGTTATACGTTATACGTTCTACGTTATACGTTATACGTTATAGATTATACGTTATACGTTATACGTTATACGTTATACGTTATACGTTATACGTTATACGCTATACGTTATACGTTATACGTTATACGTTATACGTTATACGTTATGCTTTATACGCTATAAGTTATGCGATATAGGTCATACGTTTACGTGATACGTCATACGTTATACGTTATACGTTATACGTTATACGTTATACGTTATACGTTATACGTTATACGTTATACGTTATACGTTATACGATATACGTTATACGTTATACGTTATACGTTATACGTTATACGTTGTACGTTATACGTTATATGTAATATGTAATACGTTATATGTTATACGCTATACGTTATACGTTATACGTTATACGTTATACGTTATACGTTATACGTTATACGTTATACGTTATACGTTATACGTTATACGTTATACGTTATACGTTATACGTTATACGTTATACGTTATACGTTATACGTTATACGTTATACGATATACGTTATACGTTATACGTTATACGTTATAGGTTATACGTTATGCGTTATATGTAATATGTAATACGTTATACGTTATACGCTATACGTTATACGTTATACGTTATACGTTATACGTTATACGTTATACGTTATACGTTATACGTTATACGTTATACGTTACACGTTATACGTTATACGTTATACGTTATACGTTAAACGTTATACGTTATACGTTATACGTTATACGATATACGTTATACGTTATACGTTGTACGTTATACGTTATACGTTCTACGTTATACGTTATACGTTATAGATTATACGTTATACGTTATACGTTATACGTTATACGTTATACGTTATACGTTATACGCTATACGTTATACGTTATACGTTATACGTTATACGTTATACGTTATGCTTTATACGCTATAAGTTATGCGATATAGGTCATACGTTTACGTGATACGTCATACGTTATACGTTATACGTTATACGTTATACGTTATACGTTATACGTTATACGTTATACGTTATACGTTATACGTTATACGTTATACGTTATACGATATACGTTATACGTTATACGTTATACGTTGTACGTTATACGTTATATGTAATATGTAATACGTTATACGTTATACGCTATACGTTATACGTTATACGTTATACGTTATACGTTATACGTTATACGTTATACGTTATACGTTATACGTTATACGTTATACGTTATACGTTATACGTTATACGTTATACGTTAAACGTAATACGTTATACGTTATACGTTATACGATATACGTTATACGTTATACGTTGTACGTTATACGTTATACGTTATACGTTATACGTTATACGTTATACGTTATACGTTATACGTTATACGTTATACGTTATACGTTATACGTTATACGTTATACGTTATACGTTATACGTTATACGTTATACGTTGTACGTTATACGTTAAACGTTATACGTTATACGTTATACGTTATACGTTATACGTTAAACGTTATACGTTATACGTTATACGTTATACGATATACGTTATACGTTATACGTTGTACGTTATACGTTATACGTTCTACGTTATACGTTATACGTTATAGATTATACGTTATACGTTATACGTTATACGTTATACGTTATACGTTATACGTTATACGCTATACGTTATACGTTATACGTTATACGTTATACGTTATACGTTATGCTTTATACGCTATAAGTTATGCGATATAGGTCATACCTTTACGTGATACGTCATACGTTATACGTTATACGTTATACGTTATACGTTAAACGTTATACGTTATACGTTATACGGTATACGTTATGCGTTATACGCTATACGTTATGCGCTATAGGATATACGTTATGCGTTATAGGATATACGTTATGCATTATAGGATATACGTTATACGTTATACGTTGTACGTTATACGTTATACGTTATACGTTATACGTTATACGTTATACGTTGTACGTTATACGTTAAACGTTAGACGTTATATGTTATACGTTATACGTTGTACGTTGTACGTTATATGTATTATGTAATACGTTATACGTTATACGCTATACGTTATACGTTACACGTTATACGTTTTACTTTATGCGTTATACGTTATGCGTTATACGTTATACGTTATACGTTATACGTTATACGTTATACGTTATTCGTTATACGTTATACGTTATTCGTTATACGTTATACGTTATACGTTATACGTTATACGTTATACGATATACGTTATACGTTATACGTTATACGTTTTACGTTATACGTTATGCGTTATACGCTATACGTTATGCGATATAGGTCATACCTTTACGTGATACGTCATACGTTATACGTTATACGTTATACGTTATACGTTATACGCTATACGTTATACGTTATACGTTATACGTTATACGTTATACGTTATACGTTATACGTTATACGTTATACGTTATACGTTATACGTTATACGTTATACGTTATACGTTATACGTTATACGATATACGTTATACGTTATACGTTATACGTTATAGGTTATACGTTATGCGTTATATGTAATATGTAATACGTTATACGTTATACGCTATACGTTATACGTTATACGTTATACGTTATACGTTATACGTTATACGTTATACGTTATACGTTATACGTTATACGTTATACGTTATACGTTATACGTTATACGTTATACGTTAAACGTTATACGTTATACGTTATACGTTATACGATATACGTTATACGTTATACGTTGTACGTTATACGTTATACGTTCTACGTTATACGTTATACGTTATAGATTATACGTTATACGTTATACGTTATACGTTATACGTTATACGTTATACGTTATACGCTATACGTTATACGTTATACGTTATACGTTATACGTTATACGTTATGCTTTATACGCTATAAGTTATGCGATATAGGTCATACCTTTACGTGATACGTCATACGTTATACGTTATACGTTATACGTTATACGTTATACGTTATACGTTATACGTTATACGTTATACGTTAAACGTTATACGTTATACGTTATACGATATACGTTATACGTTATACGTTATACGTTATACGTTATACGTTGTACGTTATACGTTATATGTAATATGTAATACGTTATACGTTATACGCTATACGTTATACGTTATACGTTATACGTTATACGTTATACGTTATACGTTATACGTTATACGTTATACGTTATACGTTATACGTTATACGTTATACGTTATACGTTATACGTTAAACGTTATACGTTATACGTTATACGGTATACGTTATGCGTTATACGCTATACGTTATGCGCTATAGGATATACGTTATGCGTTATAGGATATACGTTATGCACTATAGGATATACGTTATACGTTATACGTTGTACGTTATACGTTATACGTTATACGTTATACGTTATACGTTATACGTTGTACGTTATACGTTAAACGTTAGACGTTATATGTTATACGTTATACGTTGTACGTTATACGTTATATGTATTATGTAATACGTTATACGTTATACGCTATACGTTATACGTTACACGTTATACGTTTTACTTTATGCGTTATACGTTATGCGTTATACGTTATACGTTATACGTTATACGTTATACGTTATACGTTATACGTTATACGTTATACGTTATTCGTTATACGTTATACGTTATACGTTATACGTTATACGTTATACGATATACGTTATACGTTATACGTTATACGTTATACGTTATACGTTATACGTTATGCGTTATACGCTATACGTTATGCGATATAGGTCATACCTTTACGTGATACGTCATACGTTATACGTTATACGTTATACGTTATACGTTATACGTTATACGTTATACGTTATACGTTATACGTTATACGTTATACGTTATACGTTATACGTTATACGTTATACGTTATACGTTATACGTTATACGTTAAACGTTATACGTTATACGTTATACGGTATACGTTATGCGTTATACGCTATACGTTATGCGCTATAGGATATACGTTATGCGTTATAGGATATACGTTATGCACTATAGAATATACGTTATACGTTATACGTTGTACGTTATACGTTATACGTTATACGTTATACGTTATACGTTATACGTTGTACGTTATACGTTAAACGTTAGACGTTATATGTTATACGTTATACGTTGTACGTTATACGTTATATGTATTATGTAATACGTTATACGTTATACGCTATACGTTATACGTTACACGTTATACGTTTTACTTTATGCGTTATACGTTATGCGTTATACGTTATACGTTATACGTTATACGTTATACGTTATACGTTATACGTTACACGTTATACGTTATACGTTATTCGTTATACGTTATACGTTATACGTTATACGTTATACGTTATACGATATACGTTATACGTTATACGTTATACGTTATACGTTATACGTTATACGTTATGCGTTATACGCTATACGTTATGCGATATAGGTCATACCTTTACGTGATACGTCATACGTTATACGTTATACGTTATACGTTATACGTTATACGTTATACGTTATACGTTATACGTTATACGTTATACGTTATACGTTATACGTTATACGTTATACGTTATACGTTATACGTTATACGTTATACGTTATACGTTATACGATATACGTTATACGTTATACGTTATACGTTATAGGTTATACGTTATGCGTTATATGTAATATGTAATACGTTATACGTTATACGCTATACGTTATACGTTATACGTTATACGTTATACGTTATACGTTATACGTTATACGTTATACGTTATACGTTACACGTTATACGTTATACGTTATACGTTATACGTTAAACGTTATACGTTATACGTTATACGTTATACGATATACGTTATACGTTATACGTTGTACGTTATACGTTATACGTTCTACGTTATACGTTATACGTTATAGATTATACGTTATACGTTATACGTTATACGTTATACGTTATACGTTATACGTTATACGCTATACGTTATACGTTATACGTTATACGTTATACGTTATGCTTTATACGCTATAAGTTATGCGATATAGGTCATACGTTTACGTGATACGTCATACGTTATACGTTATACGTTATACGTTATACGTTATACGTTATACGTTATACGTTATACGTTATACGTTATACGTTATACGATATACGTTATACGTTATACGTTATACGTTATACGTTATACGTTGTACGTTATACGTTATATGTACCATGTAATACGTTATATGTTATACGCTATACGTTATACGTTATACGTTATACGTTATACGTTATACGTTATACGTTATACGTTATACGTTATACGTTATACGTTATACGTTATACGTTATACGTTATACGTTATACGTTATACGTTATACGTTATACGTTATACGATATACGTTATACGTTATACGTTATACGTTATAGGTTATACGTTATGCGTTATATGTAATATGTAATACGTTATACGTTATACGCTATACGTTATACGTTATACGTTATACGTTATACGTTATACGTTATACGTTATACGTTATACGTTATACGTTATACGTTACACGTTATACGTTATACGTTATACGTTATACGTTAAACGTTATACGTTATACGTTATACGTTATACGATATACGTTATACGTTATACGTTGTACGTTATACGTTATACGTTCTACGTTATACGTTATACGTTATAGATTATACGTTATACGTTATACGTTATACGTTATACGTTATACGTTATACGTTATACGCTATACGTTATACGTTATACGTTATACGTTATACGTTATACGTTATGCTTTATACGCTATAAGTTATGCGATATAGGTCATACGTTTACGTGATACGTCATACGTTATACGTTATACGTTATACGTTATACGTTATACGTTATACGTTATACGTTATACGTTATACGTTATACGTTATACGTTATACGTTATACGATATACGTTATACGTTATACGTTATACGTTGTACGTTATACGTTATATGTAATATGTAATACGTTATACGTTATACGCTATACGTTATACGTTATACGTTATACGTTATACGTTATACGTTATACGTTATACGTTATACGTTATACGTTATACGTTATACGTTATACGTTATACGTTATACGTTATACGTTAAACGTAATACGTTATACGTTATACGTTATACGATATACGTTATACGTTATACGTTGTACGTTATACGTTATACGTTATACGTTATACGTTATACGTTATACGTTATACGTTATACGTTATACGTTATACGTTATACGTTATACGTTATACGTTATACGTTATACGTTATACGTTATACGTTATACGTTATACGTTATACGCTATACGTTATACGTTATACGTTATAGGTTATACGTTATGCGTTATACGCTATACGTTATGCGATATAGGTCATACCTTTATGTGATACGTCATACGTTATACGTTATACGTTATACGTTATACGTTATACGTTATACGTTATGCGTTATACGCTATACGTTATGCGATATAGGTCATACCTTTACGTGATACGTCATACGTTATACGTTATACGTTATACGTTATACGTTATACGTTATACGTTACACGTGATACGTTATACGTTATACGATATACGTTATACGTTATACGTTATACGTTATACGTTATAGGTTATACGTTATGCGTTATACGCTATACGTTATGCGATATAGGTCATACCTTTACGTGATACGTCATACGTTATACGTTATACGTTATACGTTATACGTTATACGTTATACGTTATAGGTTGTACGTTATACGTTAAACGTTAGACGTTATATGTTATACGTTATACGTTGTACGTTATACGTTATATGCAATATGTAATACGTTATACGTTATACGCTATACGTTATACGTTATACGTTATACGTTATACGTTATACGTTATACGTTATACGTTATACGTCATACGTTATACGTTATACGTTATACGTTATACGTTATACGTTATACGTTGTACGTTATACGTTATACGTTATACGTTATACGTTATACGTTATACGTTATACGTTATACGTTATACGTTATACGTTATACGTTATGCGTTATACGCTATACGTTATGCGATATTGGTCATACCTTTACGTGATACGTCATACGTTATACGTTATACGTTATACGTTATACGTTATACGTTATACGTTATACGTTATACGTTATACGTTATACGTTATACGTTGTACGTTATACGTTATACGTTATACGTTATACGTTATACGTTATACGTTATACGTTATACGTTATACGTTACACGTTATACGTTATACGTTATACGATATACGTTATACGTTATACGTTATACGTTATACGATATACGTTATACGTTATACGTTATACGTTGTACGTTATACGTTATACGTTCTACGTTATACGTTATACGTTATAGATTATACGTTGTACGTTATACGTTATACGTTATACGTTATACGTTATACGTTATACGTTATACGTTATACGTTATACGTTATACGTTATACGTTATACGTTATGCGTTATACGCTATACGTTATGCGATATTGGTCATACCTTTACGTGATACGTCATACGTTATACGTTATACGTTATACGTTATACGTTATACGTTATACGTTATACGTTATACGTTATACGTTATACGTTATAGATTATACGTTACACGTTATACGTTATACGTTATACGTTATACGTTATACGTTATACGCTATACGTTATACGTTATACGTTACACGTTATACGTTATACGTTATACGATATACGTTATACGTTATACGTTATACGTTATACGTTATAGGTTATACGTTATGCGTTATACGCTATATGTTATGCGATATAGGTCATACCTTTACGTGATACGTCATACGTTATACGTTATACGTTATACGTTATACGTTATACGTTATACGTTATACGTTGTACGTTATACGTTAAACGTTAGACGTTATATGTTATACGTTATACGTTGTACGTTATACGTTATACGATATACGTTATACGTTATACGTTGTACGTTATACGTTATACGTTATACGTTATACGTTATACGTTATACGTTATACGTTATACGTTATACGTTACACGTTATACGTTATACGTTATACGATATACGTTATACGTTATACGTTATACATTATACGATATACGTTATACGTTATACGTTATACGTTGTACGTTATACGTTATACGTTCTACGTTATACGTTATACGTTATAGATTATACGTTACACGTTATACGTTATACGTTATACGTTATACGTTATACGTTATACGCTATACGTTATACGTTATTTGTTATACGCTATACGTTATACGTTATTTGTTATACGTTATACGTTATACGTTACGCGTTATACGTTATACGTTATACGTTATACGTTATACGTTATACGATATACGTTATTCGTTATACGTTATACGTTATACGTTATACGTTAAACGTTATACGTTATACGTTATACGTTATACGTTATACGATATACGTTATACGTTATACGATATACGTTATACGTTATACGTTATACGTTGTACGTTATACGTTATACGTTATACGTTATACGTTATACGTTATACGTTATACGTTATACGTTATACGTTATACGTTATACGTTATGCGTTATACGCTATACGTTATGCGATATTGGTCATACCTTTACGTGATACGTCATACGTTATACGTTATACGTTATACGTTATACGTTATACGTTATACGTTATACGTTATACGTTATACGTTATACGTTATACGTTATACGTTATACGTTATGCGTTATACGCTATACGTTATGCGATATTGGTCATACCTTTACGTGATACGTCATACGTTATACGTTATACGTTATACGTTATACGTTATACGTTATACGTTATACGTTATACGTTGTACGTTATACGTTAAACGTTAGACGTTATATGTTATACGTTATACGTTGTACGTTATACGTTATATGTAATATGTAATACGTTATACGTTATACGCTATACGTTATACGTTATACGTTATACGTTATACGTTATACGTTATACGTTATACGTTATACGTTATACGTTATACGTTATACGTTATACGTTATACGTTAAACGTTATACGTTATACGTTACACGTGATACGTTATACGTTATACGATATACGTTATACGTTATACGTTATACGTTATACGTTATACGTTATACGTTATACTTTATGCTTTATACGCTATAAGTTATGCGATATAGGTCATACCTTTACGTGATACGTCATACGTTATACGTTATACGTTATACGTTATACGTTATACGTTATACGTTATTCGTTATACGTTATACGTTAAACGTTATACGTTATACGTTATACGATATACGTTATACGTTATACGTTATACGTTATACGTTATACGTTATACGTTATGCTTTATACGCTATAAGTTATGCGATATAGGTCATACCTTTACGTGATACGTCATACGTTATACGTTATACGTTATACGTTATACGTTATACGTTATACTTTATACGTTATACGTTATACGTTAAACGTTATACGTTATACGTTATACGATATACGTTATACGTTATACGTTATACGTTATACGTTATACGTTGTACGTTATACGTTATATGTAATATGTAATACGTTATACGTTATACGCTATACGTTATACGTTATACGTTATACGTTATACGTTATACGTTATACGTTATACGTTATACGTTATACGTTATACGTTATACGTTATACGTTATACGTTATACGTTAAACGTTATACGTTATACGTTATACGGTATACGTTATGCGTTATACGCTATACGTTATGCGCTATAGGATATACGTTATGCGTTATAGGATATACGTTATGCACTATAGGATATACGTTATACGTTATACGTTGTACGTTATACGTTATACGTTATACGTTATACGTTATACGTTATACGTTATACGTTGTACGTTATACGTTAAACGTTAGACGTTATATGTTATACGTTATACGTTGTACGTTATACGTTATATGTATTATGTAATACGTTATACGTTATACGCTATACGTTATACGTTACACGTTATACGTTTTACTTTATGCGTTATACGTTATGCGTTATACGTTATACGTTATACGTTATACGTTATACGTTATACGTTATACGTTATACGTTATACGTTATTCGTTATACGTTATACGTTATACGTTATACGTTATACGTTATACGATATACGTTATACGTTATACGTTATACGTTATACGTTATACGTTATGCGTTATACGCTATACGTTATGCGATATAGGTCATACCTTTACGTGATACGTCATACGTTATACGTTATACGTTATACGTTATACGTTATACGTTATACGTTATACGTTATACGTTATACGTTATACGTTATACGTTATACGTTATACGTTATACGTTATACGTTATACGTTATACGTTATACGTTAAACGTTATACGTTATACGTTATACGGTATACGTTGTGCGTTATACGCTATACGTTATGCGCTATAGGATATACGTTATGCGTTATAGGATATACGTTATGCACTATAGGATATACGTTATACGTTATACGTTGTACGTTATACGTTATACGTTATACGTTATACGTTATACGTTATACGTTATACGTTGTACGTTATACGTTAAACGTTAGACGTTATATGTTATACGTTATACGTTGTACGTTATACGTTATATGTATTATGTAATACGTTATACGTTATACGCTATACGTTATACGTTACACGTTATACGTTTTACTTTATGCGTTATACGTTATGCGTTATACGTTATACGTTATACGTTATACGTTATACGTTATACGTTATACGTTATACGTTATACGTTATACGTTATTCGTTATACGTTATACGTTATACGTTATACGTTATACGTTATACGATATACGTTATACGTTATACGTTATACGTTATACGTTATACGTTATACGTTATGCGTTATACGCTATACGTTATGCGATATAGGTCATACCTTTACGTGATACGTCATACGTTATACGTTATACGTTATACGTTATACGTTATACGTTATACGTTATACGTTATACGTTATACGTTATACGTTATACGTTATACGTTATACGTTATACGTTATTCGTTATACGTTATACGTTATACGTTATACGTTATACGTTATACGATATACGTTATACGTTATACGTTATACGTTATACGTTATACGTTATACGTTATGCGTTATACGCTATACGTTATGCGATATAGGTCATACCTTTACGTGATACGTCATACGTTATACGTTATACGTTATACGTTATACGTTATACGTTATACGTTATACGTTATACGTTATACGTTATACGTTATACGTTATACGTTATACGTTATACGTTATACGTTATACGATATACGTTATACGTTATACGTTATACGTTATAGGTTATACGTTATGCGTTATATGTAATATGTAATACGTTATACGTTATACGCTATACGTTATACGTTATACGTTATACGTTATACGTTATACGTTATACGTTATACGTTATACGTTATACGTTACACGTTATACGTTATACGTTATACGTTATACGTTAAACGTTATACGTTATACGTTATACGTTATACGATATACGTTATACGTTATACGTTGTACGTTATACGTTATACGTTCTACGTTATACGTTATACGTTATAGATTATACGTTATACGTTATACGTTATACGTTATACGTTATACGTTATACGTTATACGCTATACGTTATACGTTATACGTTATACGTTATACGTTATACGTTATGCTTTATACGCTATAAGTTATGCGATATAGGTCATACGTTTACGTGATACGTCATACGTTATACGTTATACGTTATACGTTATACGTTATACGTTATACGTTATACGTTATACGTTATACGTTATACGTTATACGTTATACGTTATACGATATACGTTATACGTTATACGTTATACGTTATACGTTATACGTTGTACGTTATACGATATATGTAATATGTAATACGTTATATGTTATACGCTATACGTTATACGTTATACGTTATACGTTATACGTTATACGTTATACGTTATACGTTATACGTTATACGTTATACGTTATACGTTATACGTTATACGTTATACGTTATACGTTATACGTTATACGTTATACGTTATACGTTATACGTTATACGTTATACGTTAAACGTTATACGTTATACGTTATACGTTATACGTTATACGTTATACGTTATACGATATACGTTATACGTTATACGTTATACGTTATACGTTATACGTTATACGTTATGCGTTATACGCTATACGTTATGCGATATAGGTCATACCTTTACGTGATACGTCATACGTTATACGTTATACGTTATACGTTATACGTTATACGTTATACGTTATACGTTATACGTTATACGTTATACGTTATACGTTATACGTTATACGTTATACGTTATACGTTGTACGTTATACGTTATATGTAATATGTAATACGTTATACGTTATACGCTATACGTTATACGTTATACGTTATACGTTATACGTTATACGTTATACGTTATACGTTATACGTTATACGTTATACGTTATACGTTATACGTTATACGTTATACGTTAAACGTTATACGTTATACGTTATACGGTATACGTTATGCGTTATACGCTATACGTTATGCGCTATAGGATATACGTTATGCGTTATAGGATATACGTTATGCACTATAGGATATACGTTATACGTTATACGTTGTACGTTATACGTTATACGTTATACGTTATACGTTATACGTTATACGTTGTACGTTATACGTTAAACGTTAGACGTTATATGTTATACGTTATACGTTGTACGTTATACGTTATATGTATTATGTAATACGTTATACGTTATACGCTATACGTTATACGTTACACGTTATACGTTTTACTTTATGCGTTATACGTTATGCGTTATACGTTATACGTTATACGTTATACGTTATACGTTATACGTTATACGTTATACGTTATACGTTATTCGTTATACGTTATACGTTATACGTTATACGTTATACGTTATACGATATACGTTATACGTTATACGTTATACGTTATACGTTATACGTTATACGTTATGCGTTATACGCTATACGTTATGCGATATAGGTCATACCTTTACGTGATACGTCATACGTTATACGTTATACGTTATACGTTATACGTTATACGTTATACGTTATACGTTATACGTTATACGTTATACGTTATACGTTATACGTTATACGTTATACGTTATACGTTATACGTTATACGTTAAACGTTATACGTTATACGTTATACGGTATACGTTGTGCGTTATACGCTATACGTTATGCGCTATAGGATATACGTTATGCGTTATAGGATATACGTTATGCACTATAGGATATACGTTATACGTTATACGTTATACGTTATACGTTATACGTTATACGTTGTACGTTATACGTTAAACGTTAGACGTTATACGTTATACGTTATACGTTGTACGTTATACGTTATACGATATACGTTATACGTTATACGTTGTACGTTATACGTTATACGTTATACGTTATACGTTATACGTTGTACGTTATACGTTAAACGTTAGACGTTATACGTTATACGTTATACGTTGTACGTTATACGTTATACGATATACGTTATACGTTATACGTTGTACGTTATACGTTATACGTTATACGTTATACGTTATACGTTATACGTTGTACGTTATACGTTATACGTTATACGTTATACGTTATACGTTATACGTTATACGTTATACGTTATACGTTACACGTTATACGTTATACGTTATACGTTATACGTTATACGTTATACGTTATACGTTATACGCTATACGTTATACGTTATACGTTATACGTTATACCTTATACGTTATACGTTATACGTTATACGTTATACGTTATACGTTATACGTTATACGTTATACGTTAAACGTTATACGTTATACGTTATACGTTATACGATATACGTTATACGTTATACGTTGTACGTTCTACGTTATACGTTCTACGTTATACGTTATACGTTATACGTTATACGTTATACGTTATACGTTATACGTTATACGTTATACGTTATACGTTATACGTTATACGTTATACGTTATACGTTATACGTTATGCGTTATACGTTATACGTTATACGATATACGTTATACGTTATACGTTATACGTTATACGTTAAACGTTATACGTTATACGTTATACGTTATACGATATACGTTATACGTTATACGTTATACGTTGTACGTTATACGTTATACGTTATACGTTATACGTTATACGTTATACGTTATACGTTATACGTTATACGTTATACGTTAAACGTTATACGTTATACGTTATACGTTATACGTTATACGTTATACGTTATACGTTATACGTTATACGGTATACGTTATGCGTTATACGCTATACGTTATGCGCTATAGGATATACGTTATGCGTTATAGGATATACGTTATGCACTATAGGATATACGTTATACGTTATACGTTGTACGTTATACGTTATACGTTATACGTTATACGTTATACGTTATACGTTATACGTTATACGATATACGTTATACGTTATACGTTATACGTTATAGGTTATACGTTATACGTTGTACGTTATACGTTAAACGTTAGACGTTATATGTTATACGTTATACGTTGTACGTTATACGTTATATGTATTATGTAATACGTTATACGTTATACGTTATACGCTATACGTTATACGTTACACGTTATACGTTTTACTTTATGCGTTATACGTTATGCGTTATACGTTATACGTTATACGTTATACGTTATACGTTATACGTTATTCGTTATACGGTATACGTTATGCGTTATACGCTATACGTTATGCGTTATAGGATATACGTTATGGGTTATACGTTATACGTTATACGTTATACGATATACGTTATACGTTATACGTTGTACGTTATACGTTATACGTTCTACGTTATACGTTATACGTTATAGATTATACGTTATACGTTATACGTTATACGTTATACGTTATACGTTATACGTTATACGTTATACGCTATACGTTATACGTTATACGTTATACGTTATACGTTATACGTTATGCTTTATACGCTATAAGTTATACGTTATACGTTATACGTTATACGTTATACGTTATACGTTATACGTTATACGTTATACGTTATACGTTATACGTTATTCGTTATACGTTATACGTTATACGTTATACGTTATACGTTATACGTTATTCGTTATACGTTATACGTTATACGTTATACGTTATACGTTATACGTTATACGTTATACGTTATTCGTTATACGTTATACGTTATACGTTATACGTTATACGTTATTCGTTATACGTTATACGTTATACGTTATACGTTATACGTTATACGATATACGTTATACGTTATACGTTATACGTTATACGTTATACGTTATACGTTATACGTTATGCGTTATACGCTATACGTTATGCGATATAGGTCATACCTTTACGTGATACGTCATACGTTATACGTTATACGTTATACGTTATACGTTATACGTTATACGTTATACGCTATACGTTATACGTTATACGTTATACGTTATACGTTATACGTTATACGTTATACGTTATACGTTAAACGCTATACGTTATACGTTATACGGTATACGTTATGCGTTATACGCTATACGTTATGCGTTATAGGATATACGTTATGGGTTATACGTTATACGTTATACGTTATACGATATACGTTATACGTTATACGTTGTACGTTATACGTTATACGTTCTACGTTATACGTTATACGTTATAGATTATACGTTATACGTTATACGTTATACGTTATACGTTATACGTTATACGTTATACGTTATACGCTATACGTTATACGTTATACGTTATACGTTATACGTTATACGTTATGCTTTATACGCTATAAGTTATACGTTATACGTTATACGTTATACGTTATACGTTATACGTTATACGTTATACGTTATACGTTATACGTTATACGTTATTCGTTATACGTTATACGTTATACGTTATACGTTATACGTTATTCGTTATACGTTATACGTTATACGTTATACGTTATACGTTATACGTTATACGTTATACGTTATTCGTTATACGTTATACGTTATACGTTATACGTTATACGTTATTCGTTATACGTTATACGTTATACGTTATACGTTATACGTTATACGATATACGTTATACGTTATACGTTATACGTTATACGTTATACGTTATACGTTATACGTTATGCGTTATACGCTATACGTTATGCGATATAGGTCATACCTTTACGTGATACGTCATACGTTATACGTTATACGTTATACGTTATACGTTATACGTTATACGTTATACGCTATACGTTATACGTTATACGTTATACGTTATACGTTATACGTTATACGTTATACGTTATACGTTAAACGCTATACGTTATACGTTATACGGTATACGTTATGCGTTATACGCTATACGTTATGCGTTATAGGATATACGTTATGGGTTATACGTTATACGTTATACGTTATACGATATACGTTATACGTTATACGTTGTACGTTATACGTTATACGTTCTACGTTATACGTTATACGTTATAGATTATACGTTATACGTTATACGTTATACGTTATACGTTATACGTTATACGTTATACGTTATACGTTATACGCTATACGTTATACGTTATACGTTATACGTTATACGTTATACGTTATGCTTTATACGCTATAAGTTATGCGATATAGGTCATACCTTTACGTGATACGTCATACGTTATACGTTATACGTTATACGTTATACGTTATACGTTATACGTTATACGTTATACGTTGTACGTTATACGTTAAACGTTAGACGTTATATGTTATACGTTATACGTTGTACGTTATACGTTATATGTATTATGTAATACGTTATACGTTATACGCTATACGTTATACGTTACACGTTATACGTTTTACTTTATGCGTTATACGTTATGCGTTATACGTTATACGTTATACGTTATACGTTATACGTTATACGTTATTCGTTATACGTTATACGTTATTCGTTATACGTTATACGTTATACGTTATACGTTATACGTTATACGATATACGTTATACGTTATACGTTATACGTTATACGTTATACGTTATACGTTATGCGTTATACGCTATACGTTATGCGATATAGGTCATACCTTTACGTGATACGTCATACGTTATACGTTATACGTTATACGTTATACGTTATACGTTATACGTTATACGTTATACGTTATACGTTATACGTTATACGTTATACGTTATACGTTATACGTTATACGTTATACGATATACGTTATACGTTATACGTTATACGTTATAGGTTATACGTTATGCGTTATATGTAATATGTAATACGTTATACGTTATACGTTATACGTTATACGTTATACGTTATACGTTATACGTTATACGTTAAACGCTATACGTTATACGTTATACGGTATACGTTATGCGTTATACGCTATACGTTATGCGTTATAGGATATACGTTATGGGTTATAGGATATACGTTATACGTTATACGTTGTACGTTATACGTTATACGTTATACGTTATACGTTATACGTTATACGTTATACGTTATACGATATACGTTATACGTTATACGTTGTACGTTCTACGTTATACGTTCTACGTTATACGTTATACGTTATACGTTATACGTTATACGTTATACGTTATACGTTATACGTTATACGTTATACGTTATACGTTATACGTTATACGTTATACGTTATACGTTATACGATATACGTTATACGTTATACGTTGTACGTTATACGTTATACGTTCTACGTTATACGTTATACGTTATAGATTATACGTTATACGTTATACGTTATACGTTATACGTTATACGTTATACGTTATACGTTATACGCTATACGTTATACGTTATACGTTATACGTTATACGTTATACGTTATGCTTTATACGCTATAAGTTATGCGATATAGGTCATACCTTTACGTGATACGTCATACGTTATACGTTATACGTTATACGTTATACGTTAAACGTTATACGTTATACGTTATACGGTATACGTTATGCGTTATACGCTATACGTTATTCGCTATAGGATATACGTTATGCGTTATAGGATATACGTTATGCATTATAGGATATACGTTATACGTTATACGTTGTACGTTATACGTTATACGTTATATGTTATACGTTATACGTTATACGTTGTACGTTATACGTTAAACGTTAGACGTTATATGTTATACGTTATACGTTGTACGTTATACGTTATATGTATTATGTAATACGTTATACGTTATACGCTATACGTTATACGTTACACGTTATACGTTTTACTTTATGCGTTATACGTTATGCGTTATACGTTATACGTTATACGTTATACGTTATACGTTATACGTTATTCGTTATACGTTATACGTTATTCGTTATACGTTATACGTTATACGTTATACGTTATACGTTATACGATATACGTTATACGTTATACGTTATACGTTATACGTTATACGTTATGCGTTATACGCTATACGTTATGCGATATAGGTCATACCTTTACGTGATACGTCATACGTTATACGTTATACGTTATACGTTATACGTTATACGTTATACGTTATACGTTATACGTTATACGTTATACGTTATACGTTATACGTTATACGTTATACGTTATACGTTATACGTTATACGTTATACGATATACGTTATACGTTATACGTTATACGTTATAGGTTATACGTTATGCGTTATATGTAATATGTAATACGTTATACGTTATACGTTATACGTTATACGTTATACGTAATACGTTATACGTTAAACGCTATACGTTATACGTTATACGGTATACGTTATGCGTTATACGCTATACGTTATGCGTTATAGGATATACGTTATGGGTTATAGGATATACGTTATACGTTATACGTTGTACGTTATACGTTATACGTTATACGTTATACGTTATACGTTATACGTTATACGTTATACGATATACGTTATACGTTATACGTTGTACGTTCTACGTTATACGTTCTACGTTATACGTTATACGTTATACGATATACGTTATACGTTATACGTTATACGTTATACGTTATACGTTATGCGTTATACGCTATACGTTATGCGATATAGGTCATACCTTTACGTGATACGTCATACGTTATACGTTATACGTTATACGTTATACGTTATACGTTATACGTTATACGTTATACGTTATACGTTATACGTTATACGTTATACGTTATACGCTATACGTTATACGTTATACGTTATACGTTATACGTTATACGTTATGCTTTATACGCTATAAGTTATACGTTATACGTTATACGTTATACGTTATACGTTATACGTTATACGTTATACGTTATACGTTATACGTTATACGTTATTCGTTATACGTTATACGTTATACGTTATACGTTATACGTTATTCGTTATACGTTATACGTTATACGTTATACGTTATACGTTATACGTTATACGTTATACGTTATTCGTTATACGTTATACGTTATACGTTATACGTTATACGTTATTCGTTATACGTTATACGTTATACGTTATACGTTATACGTTATACGATATACGTTATACGTTATACGTTATACGTTATACGTTATACGTTATACGTTATACGTTATGCGTTATACGCTATACGTTATGCGATATAGGTCATACCTTTACGTGATACGTCATACGTTATACGTTATACGTTATACGTTATACGTTATACGTTATACGTTATACGCTATACGTTATACGTTATACGTTATACGTTATACGTTATACGTTATACGTTATACGTTATACGTTAAACGCTATACGTTATACGTTATACGGTATACGTTATGCGTTATACGCTATACGTTATGCGTTATAGGATATACGTTATGGGTTATACGTTATACGTTATACGTTATACGATATACGTTATACGTTATACGTTGTACGTTATACGTTATACGTTCTACGTTATACGTTATACGTTATAGATTATACGTTATACGTTATACGTTATACGTTATACGTTATACGTTATACGTTATACGTTATACGTTATACGCTATACGTTATACGTTATACGTTATACGTTATACGTTATACGTTATGCTTTATACGCTATAAGTTATGCGATATAGGTCATACCTTTACGTGATACGTCATACGTTATACGTTATACGTTATACGTTATACGTTATACGTTATACGTTATACGTTATACGTTGTACGTTATACGTTAAACGTTAGACGTTATATGTTATACGTTATACGTTGTACGTTATACGTTATATGTATTATGTAATACGTTATACGTTATACGCTATACGTTATACGTTACACGTTATACGTTTTACTTTATGCGTTATACGTTATGCGTTATACGTTATACGTTATACGTTATACGTTATACGTTATACGTTATTCGTTATACGTTATACGTTATTCGTTATACGTTATACGTTATACGTTATACGTTATACGTTATACGATATACGTTATACGTTATACGTTATACGTTATACGTTATACGTTATACGTTATGCGTTATACGCTATACGTTATGCGATATAGGTCATACCTTTACGTGATACGTCATACGTTATACGTTATACGTTATACGTTATACGTTATACGTTATACGTTATACGTTATACGTTATACGTTATACGTTATACGTTATACGTTATACGTTATACGTTATACGTTATACGATATACGTTATACGTTATACGTTATACGTTATAGGTTATACGTTATGCGTTATATGTAATATGTAATACGTTATACGTTATACGTTATACGTTATACGTTATACGTTATACGTTATACGTTATACGTTAAACGCTATACGTTATACGTTATACGGTATACGTTATGCGTTATACGCTATACGTTATGCGTTATAGGATATACGTTATGGGTTATAGGATATACGTTATACGTTATACGTTGTACGTTATACGTTATACGTTATACGTTATACGTTATACGTTATACGTTATACGTTATACGATATACGTTATACGTTATACGTTGTACGTTCTACGTTATACGTTCTACGTTATACGTTATACGTTATACGTTATACGTTATACGTTATACGTTATACGTTATACGTTATACGTTATACGTTATACGTTATACGTTATACGTTATACGTTATACGATATACGTTATACGTTATACGTTGTACGTTATACGTTATACGTTCTACGTTATACGTTATACGTTATAGATTATACGTTATACGTTATACGTTATACGTTATACGTTATACGTTATACGTTATACGTTATACGCTATACGTTATACGTTATACGTTATACGTTATACGTTATACGTTATGCTTTATACGCTATAAGTTATGCGATATAGGTCATACCTTTACGTGATACGTCATACGTTATACGTTATACGTTATACGTTATACGTTAAACGTTATACGTTATACGTTATACGGTATACGTTATGCGTTATACGCTATACGTTATTCGCTATAGGATATACGTTATGCGTTATAGGATATACGTTATGCATTATAGGATATACGTTATACGTTATACGTTGTACGTTATACGTTATACGTTATATGTTATACGTTATACGTTATACGTTGTACGTTATACGTTAAACGTTAGACGTTATATGTTATACGTTATACGTTGTACGTTATACGTTATATGTATTATGTAATACGTTATACGTTATACGCTATACGTTATACGTTACACGTTATACGTTTTACTTTATGCGTTATACGTTATGCGTTATACGTTATACGTTATACGTTATACGTTATACGTTATACGTTATTCGTTATACGTTATACGTTATTCGTTATACGTTATACGTTATACGTTATACGTTATACGTTATACGATATACGTTATACGTTATACGTTATACGTTATACGTTATACGTTATACGTTATGCGTTATACGCTATACGTTATGCGATATAGGTCATACCTTTACGTGATACGTCATACGTTATACGTTATACGTTATACGTTATACGTTATACGTTATACGTTATACGTTATACGTTATACGTTATACGTTATACGTTATACGTTATACGTTATACGTTATACGTTATACGTTATACGTTATACGATATACGTTGTACGTTATACGTTATACGTTATAGGTTATACGTTATGCGTTATATGTAATATGTAATACGTTATACGTTATACGTTATACGTTATACGTTATACGTAATACGTTATACGTTAAACGCTATACGTTATACGTTATACGGTATACGTTATGCGTTATACGCTATACGTTATGCGTTATAGGATATACGTTATGGGTTATAGGATATACGTTATACGTTATACGTTGTACGTTATACGTTATACGTTATACGTTATACGTTATACGTTATACGTTATACGTTATACGATATACGTTATACGTTATACGTTGTACGTTATACGTTATACGTTATACGTTATACGTTATACGTTATACGTTATACGTTATACGTTATACGTTATACGTTATACGTTATACGTTATACGTTATACGTTATACGTTATACGTTATACGTTATACGTTATACGTTATACGTTATACGTTATACGTTATACGTTATACGTTATACGTTATAGGTTATACGTTATACGTTGTACGTTATACGTTAAACGTTAGACGTTATATGTTATACGTTATACGTTGTACGTTATACGTTATATGTATTATGTAATACGTTATACGTTATACGCTATACGTTAAACGTTACACGTTATACGTTTTACTTTATGCGTTATACGTTATGCGTTATACGGTATACGTTATACGTTATACGTTATACGTTATACGTTATTCGTTATACGTTATACGTTATTCGTTATACGTTATACGTTATACGTTATACGTTATACGTTATACGATATACGTTATACGTTATACGTTATACGTTATACGTTATACGTTATGCGTTATACGCTATACGTTATGCGATATAGGTCATACCTTTACGTGATACGTCATACGTTATACGTTATACGTTATACGTTATACGTTATACGTTATACGTTATACGTTATACGTTATACGTTATACGTTACACGTTATACGTTATACGTTATACGTTACACGTTATACGTTATACGTTATACGTTATACGCTATACGTTATACGTTATACGTTATACGTTATACCTTATACGTTATACGTTATACGTTATACGTTATACGTTATACGTTATACGTTATACGTTATACGTTAAACGTTATACGTTATACGTTATACGTTATACGATATACGTTATACGTTATACGTTGTACGTTCTACGTTATACGTTCTACGTTATACGTTATACGTTATACGTTATACGTTATACGTTATACGTTATACGTTATACGTTATACGTTATACGTTATACGTTATACGTTATACGTTATACGTTATACGTTATGCGTTATACGTTATACGTTATACGATATACGTTATACGTTATACGTTATACGTTATACGTTAAACGTTATACGTTATACGTTATACGTTATACGATATACGTTATACGTTATACGTTATACGTTGTACGTTATACGTTATACGTTATACGTTATACGTTATACGTTATACGTTATACGTTATACGTTATACGTTATACGTTAAACGTTATACGTTATACGTTATACGTTATACGTTATACGTTATACGTTATACGTTATACGTTATACGGTATACGTTATGCGTTATACGCTATACGTTATGCGCTATAGGATATACGTTATGCGTTATAGGATATACGTTATGCACTATAGGATATACGTTATACGTTATACGTTGTACGTTATACGTTATACGTTATACGTTATACGTTATACGTTATACGTTATACGTTATACGATATACGTTATACGTTATACGTTATACGTTATAGGTTATACGTTATACGTTGTACGTTATACGTTAAACGTTAGACGTTATATGTTATACGTTATACGTTGTACGTTACACGTTATATGTATTATGTAATACGTTATACGTTATACGTTATACGCTATACGTTATACGTTACACGTTATACGTTTTACTTTATGCGTTATACGTTATGCGTTATACGTTATACGTTATACGTTATACGTTATACGTTATACGTTATTCGTTATACGGTATACGTTATGCGTTATACGCTATACGTTATGCGTTATAGGATATACGTTATGGGTTATACGTTATACGTTATACGTTATACGATATACGTTATACGTTATACGTTGTACGTTATACGTTATACGTTCTACGTTATACGTTATACGTTATAGATTATACGTTATACGTTATACGTTATACGTTATACGTTATACGTTATACGTTATACGTTATACGCTATACGTTATACGTTATACGTTATACGTTATACGTTATACGTTATGCTTTATACGCTATAAGTTATACGTTATACGTTATACGTTATACGTTATACGTTATACGTTATACGTTATACGTTATACGTTATACGTTATACGTTATTCGTTATACGTTATACGTTATACGTTATACGTTATACGTTATACGTTATTCGTTATACGTTATACGTTATACGTTATACGTTATACGTTATACGTTATACGTTATACGTTATTCGTTATACGTTATACGTTATACGTTATACGTTATACGTTATTCGTTATACGTTATACGTTATACGTTATACGTTATACGTTATACGATATACGTTATACGTTATACGTTATACGTTATACGTTATACGTTATACGTTATACGTTATGCGTTATACGCTATACGTTATGCGATATAGGTCATACCTTTACGTGATACGTCATACGTTATACGTTATACGTTATACGTTATACGTTATACGTTATACGTTATACGCTATACGTTATACGTTATACGTTATACGTTATACGTTATACGTTATACGTTATACGTTATACGTTAAACGCTATACGTTATACGTTATACGGTATACGTTATGCGTTATACGCTATACGTTATGCGTTATAGGATATACGTTATGGGTTATACGTTATACGTTATACGTTATACGATATACGTTATACGTTATACGTTGTACGTTATACGTTATACGTTCTACGTTATACGTTATACGTTATAGATTATACGTTATACGTTATACGTTATACGTTATACGTTATACGTTATACGTTATACGTTATACGCTATACGTTATACGTTATACGTTATACGTTATACGTTATACGTTATGCTTTATACGCTATAAGTTATGCGATATAGGTCATACCTTTACGTGATACGTCATACGTTATACGTTATACGTTATACGTTATACGTTAAACGTTATACGTTATACGTTATACGGTATACGTTATGCGTTATACGCTATACGTTATGCGCTATAGGATATACGTTATGCGTTATAGGATATACGTTATGCATTATAGGATATACGTTATACGTTATACGTTGTACGTTATACGTTATACGTTATACGTTATACGTTATACGTTATACGTTGTACGTTATACGTTAAACGTTAGACGTTATATGTTATACGTTATACGTTGTACGTTATACGTTATATGTATTATGTAATACGTTATACGTTATACGCTATACGTTATACGTTACACGTTATACGTTTTACTTTATGCGTTATACGTTATGCGTTATACGTTATACGTTATACGTTATACGTTATACGTTATACGTTATTCGTTATACGTTATACGTTATTCGTTATACGTTATACGTTATGCGTTATACGTTATACGTTATACGATATACGTTATACGTTATACGTTATACGTTATACGTTATACGTTATACGTTATGCGTTATACGCTATACGTTATGCGATATAGGTCATACCTTTACGTGATACGTCATACGTTATACGTTATACGTTATACGTTATACGTTATACGTTATACGTTATACGTTATACGTTATACGTTATACGTTATACGTTATACGTTATACGTTATACGATATACGTTATACGTTATACGTTATACGTTATAGGTTATACGTTATGCGTTATATGTAATATGTAATACGTTATACGTTATACGTTATACGTTATACGTTATACGTTATACGTTATACGTTAAACGCTATACGTTATACGTTATACGGTATACGTTATGCGTTATACGCTATACGTTATGCGTTATAGGATATACGTTATGGGTTATAGGATATACGTTATACGTTATACGTTGTACGTTATACGTTATACGTTATACGTTATACGTTATACGTTATACGTTATACGTTATACGTTATACGTTATGCGTTATACGCTATACGTTATGCGATATTGGTCATACCTTTACGTGATACGTCATACGTTATACGTTATACGTTATACGTTATACGTTATACGTTATACGTTATACGTTATACGTTATGCGTTATACGTTATACGTTATACGTTGTACGTTATACGTTAAACGTTAGACGTTATATGTTATACGTTATACGTTGTACGTTATACGTTATATGTAATATGTAATACGTTATACGTTATACGCTATACGTTATACGTTATACGTTATACGTTATACGTTATACGTTATACGTTATACGTTATACGTTATACGTTATACGTTATACGTTATACGTTATACGTTAAACGTTATACGTTATACGTTATACGTTATACGATATACGTTATACGTTATACGTTGTACGTTCTACGTTATACGTTCTACGTTATACGTTATACGTTATACGTTATACGTTATACGTTATACGTTATACGTTATACGTTATACGTTATACGTTATACGTTATACGTTATACGTTATACGTTATGCGTTATACGTTATACGTTATACGTTATACGTTATACGTTATACGTTATAGATTATACGTTACACGTTATACGTTATACGTTATACGTTATACGTTATACGTTATACGTTATACGCTATACGTTATACGTTATTTGTTATACGTTATACGTTATACGTTATGCGTTATACGTTATACGTTATACGTTATACGTTATACGTTATACGTTATACGTTATACGTTATACGTTATACGTTATACGTTATACGTTATACGTTAAACGTTATACGTTATACGTTATACGTTATACGATATACGTTATACGTTATACGTTGTACGTTCTACGTTATACGTTATACGTTATACGTTATACGTTATACGTTATGCGTTATACGTTATACGTTATACGATATACGTTATACGTTATACGTTATACGTTATACGTTAAACGTTATACGTTATACGTTATACGTTATACGATATACGTTATACGTTATACGTTATACGTTGTACGTCATACGTTATACGTTATACGTTATACGTTATACGTTATACGTTATACGTTATACGTTATACGTTATACGTTATGCGTTATACGCTATACGTTATGCGATATTGGTCATACCTTTACGTGATACGTCATACGTTATACGTTATACGTTATACGTTATACGTTATACGTTATACGTTATACGTTATACGTTATACGTTATACGTTATACGTTATACGTTATACGTTATACGTTATGCGTTATACGCTATACGTTATGCGATATTGGTCATACCTTTACGTGATACGTCATACGTTATACGTTATACGTTATACGTTATACGTTATACGTTATACGTTATACGTTATACGTTATGCGTTATACGTTATACGTTATACGTTGTACGTTATACGTTAAACGTTAGACGTTATATGTTATACGTTATACGTTGTACGTTATACGTTATATGTAATATGTAATACGTTATACGTTATACGCTATACGTTATACGTTATACGTTATACGTTATACGTTATACGTTATACGTTATACGTTATACGTTATACGTTATACGTTATACGTTATACGTTATACGTTATACGTTAAACGTTATACGTTATACGTTATACGTTATACGATATACGTTATACGTTATACGTTGTACGTTCTACGTTATACGTTCTACGTTATACGTTATACGTTATACGTTATACGTTATACGTTATACGTTATACGTTATACGTTATACGTTATACGTTATACGTTATACGTTATACGTTATACGTTATGCGTTATACGTTATACGTTATACGATATACGTTATACGTTATACGTTATACGTTATACGTTAAACGTTATACGTTATACGTTATACGTTATACGATATACGTTATACGTTATACGTTATACGTTGTACGTTATACGTTATACGTTATACGTTATACGTTATACGTTATACGTTATACGTTATACGTTATACGTTATACGTTATACGTTAAACGTTATACGTTAAACGTTATACGTTATACGTTATACGGTATACGTTATGCGTTATACGCTATACGTTATGCGCTATAGGATATACGTTATGCGTTATAGGATATACGTTATGCACTATAGGATATACGTTATACGTTATACGTTGTACGTTATACGTTATACGTTATACGTTATACGTTATACGTTATACGTTATACGTTATACGTTATACGATATACGTTATACGTTATACGTTATACGTTATAGGTTATACGTTATACGTTGTACGTTATACGTTAAACGTTAGACGTTATATGTTATACGTTATACGTTGTACGTTATACGTTATATGTATTATGTAATACGTTATACGTTATACGCTATACGTTATACGTTACACGTTATACGTTTTACTTTATGCGTTATACGTTATGCGTTATACGTTATACGTTATACGTTATACGTTATACGTTATACGTTATTCGTTATACGGTATACGTTATGCGTTATACGCTATACGTTATGCGTTATAGGATATACGTTATGGGTTATACGTTATACGTTATACGTTATACGATATACGTTATACGTTATACGTTGTACGTTATACGTTATACGTTCTACGTTATACGTTATACGTTATAGATTATACGTTATACGTTATACGTTATACGTTATACGTTATACGTTATACGTTATACGTTATACGCTATACGTTATACGTTATACGTTATACGTTATACGTTATACGTTATGCTTTATACGCTATAAGTTATACGTTATACGTTATACGTTATACGTTATACGTTATACGTTATACGTTATACGTTATACGTTATACGTTATACGTTATTCGTTATACGTTATACGTTATACGTTATACGTTATACGTTATTCGTTATACGTTATACGTTATACGTTATACGTTATACGTTATACGTTATACGTTATACGTTATTCGTTATACGTTATACGTTATACGTTATACGTTATACGTTATTCGTTATACGTTATACGTTATACGTTATACGTTATACGTTATACGATATACGTTATACGTTATACGTTATACGTTATACGTTATACGTTATACGTTATACGTTATGCGTTATACGCTATACGTTATGCGATATAGGTCATACCTTTACGTGATACGTCATACGTTATACGTTATACGTTATACGTTATACGTTATACGTTATACGTTATACGCTATACGTTATACGTTATACGTTATACGTTATACGTTATACGTTATACGTTATACGTTATACGTTAAACGCTATACGTTATACGTTATACGGTATACGTTATGCGTTATACGCTATACGTTATGCGTTATAGGATATACGTTATGGGTTATACGTTATACGTTATACGTTATACGATATACGTTATACGTTATACGTTGTACGTTATACGTTATACGTTCTACGTTATACGTTATACGTTATAGATTATACGTTATACGTTATACGTTATACGTTATACGTTATACGTTATACGTTATACGTTATACGCTATACGTTATACGTTATACGTTATACGTTATACGTTATACGTTATACGTTATGCTTTATACGCTATAAGTTATGCGATATAGGTCATACCTTTACGTGATACGTCATACGTTATACGTTATACGTTATACGTTATACGTTAAACGTTATACGTTATACGTTATACGGTATACGTTATGCGTTATACGCTATACGTTATGCGCTATAGGATATACGTTATGCGTTATAGGATATACGTTATGCATTATAGGATATACGTTATACGTTATACGTTGTACGTTATACGTTATACGTTATACGTTATACGTTATACGTTATACGTTGTACGTTATACGTTAAACGTTAGACGTTATATGTTATACGTTATACGTTGTACGTTATACGTTATATGTATTATGTAATACGTTATACGTTATACGCTATACGTTATACGTTACACGTTATACGTTTTACTTTATGCGTTATACGTTATGCGTTATACGTTATACGTTATACGTTATACGTTATACGTTATACGTTATTCGTTATACGTTATACGTTATTCGTTATACGTTATACGTTATACGTTATACGTTATACGTTATACGATATACGTTATACGTTATACGTTATACGTTATACGTTATACGTTATACGTTATGCGTTATACGCTATACGTTATGCGATATAGGTCATACC
The DNA here is from genome assembly GCF_051014685.1 of Ptiloglossa arizonensis. Classification (NCBI taxonomy): domain Eukaryota; kingdom Metazoa; phylum Arthropoda; class Insecta; order Hymenoptera; family Colletidae; genus Ptiloglossa; species Ptiloglossa arizonensis. Next base: position 198,731 of record NW_027478420.1, on the reverse strand, counting down.
TTTACGTGATACGTCATACGTTATACGTTATACGTTATACGTTATACGTTATACGTTATACGTTATACGTTATACGTTATACGTTATACGTTATACGTTATACGTTATACGTTATACGTTATACGTTATACGTTATACGATATACGTTATACGTTATACGTTATACGTTATAGGTTATACGTTATGCGTTATATGTAATATGTAATACGTTATACGTTATACGTTATACGTTATACGTTATACGTTATACGTTATACGTTATACGTTAAACGCTATACGTTATACGTTATACGGTATACGTTATGCGTTATACGCTATACGTTATGCGTTATAGGATATACGTTATGGGTTATAGGATATACGTTATACGTTATACGTTGTACGTTATACGTTATACGTTATACGTTATACGTTATACGTTATACGTTATACGTTATACGATATACGTTATACGTTATACGTTGTACGTTCTACGTTTATACGTTCTACGTTATACGTTATACGTTATACGTTATACGTTATACGTTATACGTTATACGTTATACGTTATACGTTATACGTTATACGTTATACGTTATACGTTATACGTTATACGATATACGTTATACGTTATACGTTGTACGTTATACGTTATACGTTCTACGTTATACGTTATACGTTATAGATTATACGTTATACGTTATACGTTATACGTTATACGTTATACGTTATACGTTATACGTTATACGCTATACGTTATACGTTATACGTTATACGTTATACGTTATACGTTATGCTTTATACGCTATAAGTTATGCGATATAGGTCATACCTTTACGTGATACGTCATACGTTATACGTTATACGTTATACGTTATACGTTAAACGTTATACGTTATACGTTATACGGTATACGTTATGCGTTATACGCTATACGTTATGCGCTATAGGATATACGTTATGCGTTATAGGATATACGTTATGCATTATAGGATATACGTTATACGTTATACGTTGTACGTTATACGTTATACGTTATACGTTATACGTTATACGTTATACGTTGTACGTTATACGTTAAACGTTAGACGTTATATGTTATACGTTATACGTTGTACGTTATACGTTATATGTATTATGTAATACGTTATACGTTATACGCTATACGTTATACGTTACACGTTATACGTTTTACTTTATGCGTTATACGTTATGCGTTATACGTTATACGTTATACGTTATACGTTATACGTTATACGTTATTCGTTATACGTTATACGTTATTCGTTATACGTTATACGTTATACGTTATACGTTATACGTTATACGATATACGTTATACGTTATACGTTATACGTTATACGTTATACGTTATGCGTTATACGCTATACGTTATGCGATATAGGTCATACCTTTACGTGATACGTCATACGTTATACGTTATACGTTATACGTTATACGTTATACGTTATACGTTATACGTTATACGTTATACGTTATACGTTATACGTTATACGTTATACGTTATACGTTATACGTTATACGTTATACGATATACGTTATACGTTATACGTTATACGTTATACGTTATAGGTTATACGTTATGCGTTATATGTAATATGTAATACGTTATACGTTATACGTTATACGTTATACGTTATACGTAATACGTTATACGTTAAACGCTATACGTTATACGTTATACGGTATACGTTATGCGTTATACGCTATACGTTATGCGTTATAGGATATACGTTATGGGTTATAGGATATACGTTATACGTTATACGTTGTACGTTATACGTTATACGTTATACGTTATACGTTATACGTTATACGTTATACGTTATACGATATACGTTATACGTTATACGTTGTACGTTCTACGTTATACGTTCTACGTTATACGTTATACGTTATACGTTATACGTTATACGTTATACGTTATACGTTATACGTTATACGTTATACGTTATACGTTATACGTTATACGTTATACGTTATACGTTATACGTTATACGTTATACGTTATACGTTGTACGTTATACGTTATACGTTCTACGTTATACGTTATACGTTATAGATTATACGTTATACGTTATACGTTATACGTTATACGTTATACGTTATACGTTATACGCTATACGTTATACGTTATACGTTATACGTTATACGTTATACGTTAAACGCTATACGTTATACGTTATACGGTATACGTTATGCGTTATACGCTATACGTTATGCGTTATAGGATATACGTTATGGGTTATAGGATATACGTTATACGTTATACGTTGTACGTTATACGTTATACGTTATACGTTATACGTTATACGTTATACGTTATACGTTATACGTTATACGTTATACGTTATACGTTATACGTTATACGTTATACGTTATACGTTATACGTTATACGTTATACGTTATACGTTATACGTTATACGTTATACGTTATACGTTATACGTTATAGGTTATACGTTATACGTTGTACGTTATACGTTAAACGTTAGACGTTATATGTTATACGTTATACGTTGTACGTTATACGTTATATGTATTATGTAATACGTTATACGTTATACGCTATACGTTAAACGTTACACGTTATACGTTTTACTTTATGCGTTATACGTTATGCGTTATACGTTATACGTTATACGTTATACGTTATACGCTATACGTTAAACGTTACACGTTATACGTTTTACTTTATGCGTTATACGTTATGCGTTATACGTTATACGTTATACGTTATACGTTATACGTTATACGTTATTCGTTATACGTTATACGTTATTCGTTATACGTTATACGTTATACGTTATACGTTATACGTTATACGATATACGTTATACGTTATACGTTATACGTTATACGTTATACGTTATGCGTTATACGCTATACGTTATGCGATATAGGTCATACCTTTACGTGATACGTCATACGTTATACGTTATACGTTATACGTTATACGTTATACGTTATACGTTATACGTTATACGTTATACGTTATACGTTATACGTTATACGTTATACGTTATACGTTATACGATATACGTTATACGTTATACGTTATACGTTATACGTTATACGTTATACGTTATACGTTATAGGTTATACGTTATGCGTTATATGTAATATGTAATACGTTATACGTTATACGCTATACGTTATACGTTATACGTTATACGTTATACGTTATACGTTATACGTTATACGTTATACGTTATACGTTATACGTTATACGTTATACGTTATACGTTATACGTTATACGTTAAACGTTATACGTTATACGTTATACGTTATACGTTATACGTTATACGTTATACGATATACGTTATACGTTATACGTTATACGTTATACGTTATACGTTATGCGTTATACGCTATACGTTATGCGATATAGGTCATACCTTTACGTGATACGTCATACGTTATACGTTATACGTTATACGTTATACGTTATACGTTATACGTTATACGTTATACGTTATACGTTATACGTTATACGTTATACGTTATACGTTATACGGTATACGTTATGCGTTATACGCTATACGTTATGCGCTATAGGATATACGTTATGCGTTATAGGATATACGTTATGCATTATAGGATATACGTTATACGTTATACGTTGTACGTTATACGTTATACGTTATACGTTATACGTTATACGTTATACGTTGTACGTTATACGTTAAACGTTAGACGTTATATGTTATACGTTATACGTTGTACGTTATACGTTATATGTATTATGTAATACGTTATACGTTATACGCTATACGTTATACGTTACACGTTATACGTTTTACTTTATGCGTTATACGTTATGCGTTATACGTTATACGTTATACGTTATACGTTATACGTTATACGTTATACGTTATTCGTTATACGTTATACGTTATTCGTTATACGTTATACGTTATACGTTATACGTTATACGTTATACGATATACGTTATACGTTATACGTTATACGTTATACGTTATACGTTATACGTTAAACGTTATACGTTATACGTTATACGGTATACGTTATGCGTTATACGCTATACGTTATGCGCTATAGGATATACGTTATGCGTTATAGGATATACGTTATGCATTATAGGATATACGTTATACGTTATACGTTGTACGTTATACGTTATACGTTATACGTTATACGTTATACGTTATACGTTGTACGTTATACGTTAAACGTTAGACGTTATATGTTATACGTTATACGTTGTACGTTATACGTTATATGTATTATGTAATACGTTATACGTTATACGCTATACGTTATACGTTACACGTTATACGTTTTACTTTATGCGTTATACGTTATGCGTTATACGTTATACGTTATACGTTATACGTTATACGTTATACGTTATTCGTTATACGTTATACGTTATTCGTTATACGTTATACGTTATACGTTATACGTTATACGTTATACGATATACGTTATACGTTATACGTTATACGTTATACGTTATACGTTATGCGTTATACGCTATACGTTATGCGATATAGGTCATACCTTTACGTGATACGTCATACGTTATACGTTATACGTTATACGTTATACGTTATACGTTATACGTTATACGTTATACGTTATACGTTATACGTTATACGTTATACGTTATACGTTATACGTTATACGTTATACGTTATACGTTATACGTTATACGATATACGTTATACGTTATACGTTATACGTTATAGGTTATACGTTATGCGTTATACGCTATACGTTATACGTTATACGTTATACGTTATACGTTATACGTTATACGTTATACGTTATACGTTATACGTTATACGTTATACGTTATACGTTATACGTTAAACGTTATACGTTATACGTTATACGTTATACGTTATACGATATACGTTATACGTTATACGTTATACGCTTTACGTTATACGTTATGCGTTATACGCTATACGTTATGCGATATAGGTCATACCTTTACGTGATACGTCATACGTTATACGTTATACGTTATACGTTATACGTTATACGTTATACGTTATACGTTATACGTTATACGTTATACGTTATACGTTATACGTTATACGTTATACGTTATACGTTATACGATATACGTTATACGTTATATGTTATACGTTATACGTTGTACGTTATACGTTATATGTATTATGTAATACGTTATACGTTATACGCTATACGTTATACGTTACACGTTATACGTTTTACTTTATGCGTTATACGTTATGCGTTATACGTTATACGTTATACGTTATACGTTATACGTTATACGTTATACGTTATACGTTATACGTTATTCGTTATACGTTATACGTTATACGTTATACGTTATACGTTATACGATATACGTTATACGTTATACGTTATACGTTATACGTTATACGTTATACGTTATGCGTTATACGCTATACGTTATGCGATATAGGTCATACCTTTACGTGATACGTCATACGTTATACGTTATACGTTATACGTTATACGTTATACGTTATACGTTATACGTTATACGTTATACGTTATACGTTATACGTTATACGTTATACGTTACACGTTATACGTTATACGTTATACGTTAAACGTTATACGTTATACGTTATACGGTATACGTTATGCGTTATACGCTATACGTTATGCGCTATAGGATATACGTTATGCGTTATAGGATATACGTTATGCACTATAGGATATACGTTATACGTTATACGTTGTACGTTATACGTTATACGTTATACGTTATACGTTATACGTTATACGTTGTACGTTATACGTTAAACGTTAGACGTTATATGTTATACGTTATACGTTGTACGTTATACGTTATATGTATTATGTAATACGTTATACGTTATACGCTATACGTTATACGTTACACGTTATACGTTTTACTTTATGCGTTATACGTTATGCGTTATACGTTATACGTTATACGTTATACGTTATACGTTATACGTTATACGTTATACGTTATACGTTATACGTTATTCGTTATACGTTATACGTTATACGTTATACGTTATACGTTATACGATATACGTTATACGTTATACGTTATACGTTATACGTTATACGTTATACGTTATGCGTTATACGCTATACGTTATGCGATATAGGTCATACCTTTACGTGATACGTCATACGTTATACGTTATACGTTATACGTTATACGTTATACGTTATACGTTACACGTGATACGTTATACGTTATACGATATACGTTATACGTCATACGTTATACGTTATACGTTATAGGTTATACGTTATGCGTTATACGCTATACGTTATGCGATATAGGTCATACCTTTACGTGATACGTCATACGTTATACGTTATACGTTATACGTTATACGTTATACGTTATACGTTATACGTTATACGTTATACGTTATACGTTATACGTTATACGTTATACGCTATACGTTATACGTTACACGTTATACGTTTTACTTTATGCGTTATACGTTATGCGTTATACGTTATACGTTATACGTTATACGTTATACGTTATACGTTATACGTTATACGTTATACGTTATACGTTATTCGTTATACGTTATACGTTATACGTTATACGTTATACGTTATACGATATACGTTATACGTTATACGTTATACGTTATACGTTATACGTTATACGTTATGCGTTATACGCTATACGTTATGCGATATAGGTCATACCTTTACGTGATACGTCATACGTTATACGTTATACGTTATACGTTATACGTTTTACTTTATGCGTTATACGTTATGCGTTATACGTTATACGTTATACGTTATACGTTATACGTTATACGTTATACGTTATACGTTATACGTTATACGTTATTCGTTATACGTTATACGTTATACGTTATTCGTTATACGTTATACGTTATACGTTATACGTTATACGTTATACGTTATACGTTATACGTTGTACGTTATACGTTATACGTTCTACGTTATACGTTATACGTTATAGATTATACGTTATACGTTATACGTTATACGTTATACGTTATACGTTATACGTTATACGCTATACGTTATGCGTTATACGTTATACGTTATACGTTATACGTTATGCTTTATACGCTATAAGTTATGCGATATAGGTCATACGTTTACGTGATACGTCATACGTTATACGTTATACGTTATACGTTATACGTTATACGTTATACGTTATACGTTATACGTTATACGTTATACGTTATACGATATACGTTATACGTTATACGTTATACGTTATACGTTATACGTTGTACGTTATACGTTATATGTAATATGTAATACGTTATATGTTATACGCTATACGTTATACGTTATACGTTATACGTTATACGTTATACGTTATACGTTATACGTTATACGTTATACGTTATACGTTATACGTTATACGTTATACGTTATACGTTATACGTTATACGTTATACGTTATACGTTAAACGTTATACGTTATACGTTATACGTCATACGTTATACGTTATACGTTATACGTTATACGTTATACGTTATACGTTATGCGTTATACGCTATACGTTATGCGATATAGGTCATACCTTTACGTGATACGTCATACGTTATACGTTATACGTTATACGTTATACGTTATACGTTATACGTTACACGTGATACGTTATACGTTATACGATATACGTTATACGTCATACGTTATACGTTATACGTTATAGGTTATACGTTATGCGTTATACGCTATACGTTATGCGATATAGGTCATACCTTTACGTGATACGTCATACGTTATACGTTATACGTTATACGTTATACGTTATACGTTATACGTTATACGTTGTACGTTATACGTTAAACGTTAGACGTTATATGTTATACGTTATACGTTGTACGTTATACGTTATATGCAATATGTAATACGTTATACGTTATACGCTATACGTTATACGTTATACGTTATACGTTATACGTTATACGTTATACGTTATACGATATACGTTATACGTTATACGTTATACGTTATACGTTATACGTTATACGTTATACGTTGTACGTTATACGTTATACGTTATACGTTATACGTTATACGTTATACGTTATACGTTATACGTTATACGTTATACGTTATACGTTATGCGTTATACGCTATACGTTATGCGATATTGGTCATACCTTTACGTAATACGTCATACGTTATACGTTATACGTTATACGTTATACGTTATACGTTATACGTTATACGTTATACGTTATACGTTATACGTTATACGTTGTACGTTATACGTTATACGTTATACATTATACGTTATACGTTATACGTTATACGTTATACGTTATACGTTACACGTTATACGTTATACGTTATACGATATACGTTATACGTTATACGTTATACGTTATACGATATACGTTATACGTTATACGTTATACGTTGTACGTTATACGTTATACGTTCTACGTTATACGTTATACGTTATAAATTATACGTTGTACGTTATACGTTATACGTTATACGTTATACGTTATACGTTATACGTTATACGTTATACGCTATACGTTATACGTTATACGTTATACGTTATGCGTTATACGCTATACGTTATGCGATATTGGTCATACCTTTACGTGATACGTCATACGTTATACGTTATACGTTATACGTTATACGTTATACGTTATACGTTATACGTTATACGTTATACGTTATACGTTATAGATTATACGTTACACGTTATACGTTATACGTTATACGTTATACGTTATACGTTATACGCTATACGTTATACGTTATACGTTACACGTTATACGTTATACGTTATACGATATACGTTATACGTTATACGTTATACGTTATACGTTATAGGTTATACGTTATGCGTTATACGCTATATGTTATGCGATATAGGTCATACCTTTACGTGATACGTCATACGTTATACGTTATACGTTATACGTTATACGTTATACGTTATACGTTATACGTTGTACGTTATACGTTAAACGTTAGACGTTATATGTTATACGTTATACGTTGTACGTTATACGTTATACGATATACGTTATACGTTATACGTTGTACGTTATACGTTATACGTTATACGTTATACGTTATACGTTATACGTTACACGTTATACGTTATACGTTATACGATATACGTTATACGTTATACGTTATACGTTATACGATATACGTTATACGTTATACGTTATACGTTGTACGTTATACGTTATACGTTCTACGTTATACGTTATACGTTATAGATTATACGTTACACGTTATACGTTATACGTTACACGTTATACGTTATACGTTATACGCTATACGTTATACGTTATTTGTTATACGTTATACGTTATACGTTATGCGTTATACGTTATACGTTATACGTTATACGTTATACGTTATACGTTATACGTTATACGTTATACGTTATACGTTATACGTTATACGTTATACGTTAAACGTTATACGTTATACGTTATACGTTATACGATATACGTTATACGTTATACGATATACGTTATACGTTATACGTTATACGTTGTACGTTATACGTTATACGTTATACGTTATACGTTATACGTTATACGTTATACGTTATACGTTATACGTTATACGTTATACGTTATGCGTTATACGCTATACGTTATGCGATATTGGTCATACCTTTACGTGATACGTCATACGTTATACGTTATACGTTATACGTTATACGTTATACGTTATACGTTATACGTTATACGTTATACGTTATACGTTATACGTTATACGTTATGCGTTATACGCTATACGTTATGCGATATTGGTCATACCTTTACGTGATACGTCATACGTTATACGTTATACGTTATACGTTATACGTTATACGTTATACGTTATACGTTATACGTTATACGTTATACGTTATACGTTATACGTTGTACGTTATACGTTAAACGTTAGACGTTATATGTTATACGTTATACGTTGTACGTTATACGTTATATGTAATATTTAATACGTTATACGTTATACGCTATACGTTATACGTTATACGTTATACGTTATACGTTATACGTTATACGTTATACGTTATACGTTATACGTTATACGTTATACGTTATACGTTATACGTTAAACGTTATACGTTATACGTTACACGTGATACGTTATACGTTATACGATATACGTTATACGTTATACGTTATACGTTATACGTTATAGGTTATACGTTATGCGTTATACGCTATACGTTATGCGATATAGGTCATACCTTTACGTGATACGTCATACGTTATACGTTATACGTCATACGTTATACGTTATACGTTATACGTTATACGTTGTACGTTATACGTTAAACGTTAGACGTTATATGTTATACGTTATACGTTGTACGTTATACGTTATATGCAATATGTAATACGTTATACGTTATACGCTATACGTTATACGTTATACGTTATACGTTATACGTTATACGTTATACGTTATACGTTATACGTTATACGTTATACGTTATACGTTATACGTTATACGTTATACGTTAAACGTTATACGTTATACGTTATACGTTATACGATATACGTTATACGTTATACGTTGTACGTTATACGTTATACGTTATACGTTATACGTTATACGTTATACGTTATACGTTATACGTTATACGTTATACGTTATACGTTATACGTTATACGTTATACGTTGTACGTTATACGTTAAACGTTAGACGTTATATGTTATACGTTATACGTTGTACGTTATACGTTATACGATATACGTTATACGTTATACGTTGTACGTTATACGTTATACGTTATACGTTATACGTTATACGTTATACGTTATACGTTATACGTTATACGTTACAAGTTATACGTTATACGTTATACGATATACGTTATACGTTATACGTTATACGTTATACGATATACGTTATACGTTATACGTTGTACGTTATACGTTATACGTTCTACGTTATACGTTATACGTTATAGATTATACGTTACACGTTATACGTTATACGTTATACGTTATACGTTATACGTTATACGCTATACGTTATACGTTATTTGTTATACGTTATACGTTATACGTTATGCGTTATACGTTATACGTTATACGTTATACGTTATACGTTATACGTTATACGTTATACGTTATACGTTATACGTTATACGTTATACGTTATACGTTATACGTTATACGTTAAACGTTATACGTTATACGTTATACGTTATACGATATACGTTATACGTTATACGTTATGCGTTATACGTTATACGTTATACGTTGTACGTTATACGTTAAACGTTAGACGTTATATGTTATACGTTATACGTTATACGTTATACGCTATACGTTATACGTTATTTGTTATACGTTATACGTTATACGTTATGCGTTATACGTTATACGTTATACGTTATACGTTATACGTTATACGTTATGCGTTATACGTTATACGATATACGATATACGTTATATCGTTATACGTTATACGTTATACGTTAAACGTTATACGTTATACGTTATACGTTATACGATATACGTTATACGTTATACGTTATACGTTGTACGTTATACGTTATACGTTATACGTTATACGTTATACGTTATACGTTATACGTTATACGTTATACGTTATACGTTATGCGTTATACGCTATACGTTATGCGATATTGGTCATACCTTTACGTGATACGTCATACGTTATACGTTATACGTTATACGTTATACGTTATACGTTATACGTTATACGTTATACGTTATACGTTATACGTTATACGTTATACGTTATACGTTATACGTTATGCGTTATACGCTATACGTTATGCGATATTGGTCATACCTTTACGTGATACGTCATACGTTATACGTTATACGTTATACGTTATACGTTATACGTTATACGTTATACGTTATACGTTATGCGTTATACGTTATACGTTATACGTTGTACGTTATACGTTAAACGTTAGACGTTATATGTTATACGTTATACGTTGTACGTTATACGTTATATGTAATATGTAATACGTTATACGTTATACGCTATACGTTATACGTTATACGTTATACGTTATACGTTATACGTTATACGTTATACGTTATACGTTGTACGTTCTACGTTATACGTTCTACGTTATACGTTATACGTTATACGTTATACGTTATACGTTATACGTTATACGTTATACGTTATACGTTATACGTTATACGTTATACGTTATACGTTATACGTTATGCGTTATACGTTATACGTTATACGATATACGTTATACGTTATACGTTATACGTTATACGTTAAACGTTATACGTTATACGTTATACGTTATACGATATACGTTATACGTTATACGTTATACGTTGTACGTTATACGTTATACGTTATACGTTATACGTTATACGTTATACGTTATACGTTATACGTTATACGTTATACGTTAAACGTTATACGTTATACGTTATACGTTATACGTTATACGTTATACATTATACGTTATACGTTATACGGTATACGTTATGCGTTATACGCTATACGTTATGCGCTATAGGATATACGTTATGCGTTATAGGATATACGTTATGCACTATAGGATATACGTTATACGTTATACGTTGTACGTTATACGTTATACGTTATACGTTATACGTTATACGTTATACGTTATACGATATACGTTACACGTTATACGTTATACGTTATAGGTTATACGTTATACGTTGTACGTTATACGTTAAACGTTAGACGTTATATGTTATACGTTATACGTTGTACGTTATACGTTATATGTATTATGTAATACGTTATACGTTATATGCTATACGTTATACGTTACACGTTATACGTTTTACTTTATGCGTTATACGTTATGCGTTATACGTTATACGTTATACGTTATACGTTATACGTTATACGTTATTCGTTATACGTTATACGTTATTCGTTATACGTTATACGTTATACGTTATACGTTATACGTTATTCGTTATACGTTATACGTTATACGTTATACGTTATACGTTATACGATATACGTTATACGTTATACGTTATACGTTATACGTTATACGTTATACGTTATACGTTATGCGTTATACGCTATACGTTATGCGATATAGGTCATACCTTTACGTGATACGTCATACGTTATACGTTATACGTTATACGTTATACGTTATACGTTATACGTTATACGCTATACGTTATACGTTATACGTTATACGTTATACGTTATACGTTATACGTTATGCTTTATACGCTATAGGTTATGCGATATAGGTCATAACTTTACGTGATACGTCATACGTTATACGTTATACGTTATACGTTATACGTTATACGTTATACGTTATACGTTAAACGTTATACGTTATACGATATACGTTATACGTTATACGTTATACGTTGTACGTTATACGTTAAACGTTAGACGTTATATGTTATACGTTATACGTTGTACGTTATACGTTATATGTAATATGTAATACGTTATACGTTATACGCTATACGTTATACGTTATACGTTATACGTTATACGTTATACGTTATACGTTATACGTTATACGTTATACGTTATACGTTATACGTTATACGTTATACGTTATACGTTATACGTTATACGTTATACGTTAAACGTAATACGTTATACGTTATACGTTATACGATATACGTTATACGTTATACGTTGTACGTTATACGTTATACGTTATACGTTATACGTTATACGTTATACGTTATACGTTATACGTTATACGTTATACGTTATACGTTATACGTTATACGTTATACGTTATACGTTATACGTTATACGTTATACGCTATACGTTATACGTTATACGTTATAGGTCATACGTTATGCGTTATACGCTATACGTTATGCGATATAGGTCATACCTTTATGTGATACGTCATACGTTATACGTTATACGTTATACGTTATACGTTATACGTTGTACGTTATACGTTAAACGTTAGACGTTATATGTTATATGTTATACGTTGTACGTTATACGTTATATGCAATATGTAATACGTTATACGTTATACGCTATACGTTATACGTTATACGTTATACGTTATACGTTATACGTTATACGTTATACGTTATACGTTATACGTTACACGTTATACGTTATACGTTACACGTTATACGTTATACGTTATACGTTATACGTTATACGTTAAACGTTATACGTTATACGTTATACGTTATACGATATACGTTATACGTTATACGTTGTACGTTATACGTTATACGTTATACGTTATACGTTATACGTTATACGTTATACGTTATACGTTATACGTTACACGTTATACGTTATACGTTATACGATATACGTTATACGTTATACGTTATACGTTATACGTTATACGTTATAGGTTATACGTTATGCGTTATACGCTATACGTTATGCGATATAGGTCATACCTTTACGTGATACGTCATACTTTATACGTTATACGTTATACGTTATACGTTATACGTTATACGTTATACGTTGTACGTTATACGTTAAACGTTAGACGTTATATGTTATACGTTATACGTTGTACGTTATACGTTATACGATATACGTTATACGTTATACGTTGTACGTTATACGTTATACGTTATACGTTATACGTTATACGTTATACGTTATACGTTATACGTTATACGTTACACGTTATACGTTATACGTTATACGATATACGTTATACGTTATACGTTATACGTTATACGATATACGTTATACGTTATACGTTGTACGTTATACGTTATACGTTCTACGTTATACGTTATACGTTATAGATTATACGTTACACGTTATACGTTATACGTTATACGTTATACGTTATACGTTATACGCTATACGTTATACGTTATTTGTTATACGTTATACGTTATACGTTATGCGTTATACGTTATACGTTATACGTTAAACGTTATACGTTATACGTTATACGTTATACGATATACGTTATACGTTATACGTTATACGTTATACGTTGTACGTTATACGTTATACGTTATACGTTATACGTTATACGTTATACGTTATACGTTAAACGTTATACGTTATACGTTATACGTTATACGATATACGTTATACGTTATACGTTATACGTTATACGTTGTACGTTATACGTTATACATTATACGTTATACGTTATACGTTATACGTTATACGTTATACGTTATACGTTATACGTTATGCGTTATACGCTATACGTTATGCGATATTGGTCATACCTTTACGTGATACGTCATACGTTATACGTTATACGTTATACGTTATACGTTATACGTTATACGTTATACGTTATACGTTATACGTTATACGTTATACGTTATACGTTATACGTTATACGTTATACGTTATGCGTTATACGCTATACGTTATGCGATATTGGTCATACCTTTACGTGATACGTCATACGTTATACGTTATACGTTATACGTTATACGTTATACGTTATACGTTATACGTTATACGTTATACGTTATACGTTATACGTTATACGTTATACGTTATACGTTATACGTTATACGTTATACGTTATACGTTATGCGTTATACGCTATACGTTATGCGATATTGGTCATACCTTTACGTGATACGTCATACGTTATACGTTATACGTTATACGTTATACGTTATACGTTATACGTTATACGTTATACGTTATACGTTATACGTTATACGTTATACGTTATACGTTATACGTTATACGTTATACGTTATACGTTATACGTTGTACGTTATACGTTAAACGTTAGACGTTATATGTTATACGTTATACGTTGTACGTTATACGTTATATGTAATATGTAATACGTTATACGTTATACGCTATACGTTATACGTTATACGTTATACGTTATACGTTATACGTTATACGTTATACGTTATACGTTATACGTTATACGTTATACGTTATACGTTATACGTTAAACGTTATACGTTATACGTTATACGTTATACGATATACGTTATACGTTATACGTTGTACGTTCTACGTTATACGTTCTACGTTATACGTTATACGTTATACGTTATACGTTATACGTTATACGTTATACGTTATACGTTATACGTTATACGTTATACGTTATACGTTATACGTTATACGTTATGCGTTATACGTTATACGCTATACGATATACGTTATACGTTATACGTTATACGTTATACGTTAAACGTTATACGTTATACGTTATACGTTATACGTTATACGATATACGTTATACGTTATACGTTATACGTTGTACGTTATACGTTATACGTTATACGTTATACGTTATACGTTATACGTTATACGTTATACGTTATACGTTATACGTTAAACGTTATACGTTATACGTTATACGTTATACGTTATACGATATACGTTATACGTTATACGTTATACGTTGTACGTTATACGTTTTACGTTATACGTTATACGTTATACGATATACGTTATACGTTATACGTTTTACCTTATACGTTATACGTTATACGTTATACGTTGTACGTTATACGTTAAACGTTAGACGTTATATGTTATACGTTATACGTTGTACGTTATACGTTATATGTAATATGTAATACGTTATACGTTATACGCTATACGTTATACGTTATACGTTATACGATATACGTTATACGTTATACGTTTTACCTTATACGTTATACGTTATACGTTATACGTTGTACGTTATACGTTAAACGTTAGACGTTATATGTTATACGTTATACGTTGTACGTTATACGTTATATGTAATATGTAATACGTTATACGTTATACGCTATACGTTATACGTTATACGTTATACGTTATACGTTATACGTTATACGATATACGTTATACGTTATTCGTTATACGTTATACGTTATACGTTATACGTTATACGTTATACGTTATACGTTATACGTTATACGCTATACGTTATACGTTATACGTTATACGTTATACGTTATACGTTATACGTTATACGTTATACTTTATACGTTATACGTTATACGATATACGTTATACGTTATACGTTATACGTTATAGGTTATACGTTATGCGTTATATGTAATATGTAATACGTTATACGTTATACGTTATACGTTATGCGTTATACGCTATACGTTATGCGATATAGGTCATACCTTTACGTGATACGTCATACGTTATACGTTATACGATATACGTTATACGTTATACGTTGTACGTTATACGTTATACGTTATACGTTATACGTTATACGTTATACGTTATACGTTATACGTAATACGTTATACGTTATACGTTATACGTTATACGTTATACGTTATACGTTATACGTTATACGTTATACGTTATACGTTATACGTTATACGTTATGCGTTATACGCTATACGTTATGCGATATAGGTCATACCTTTACGTGATACGTCATACGATATACGTTATACGTTATACGTTATACGTTATACGTTATACGTTATACGTTATACGTTATACGTTATACGATATACGTTATACGTTATACGTTATACGTTATACGTTATACGTTATGTGTTATACGCTATACGTTATGCGATATAGGTCATACCTTTACGTGATGCGTCATACGTTATACGTTATACGTTATACGTTATACGTTATACGTTATACGTTATACGTTATACGTTATACGTTATACGTTATACGTTATACGTTATACGTTATACGTTGTACGTTATAAGTTATACGTTATACTTTATACGTTATACGTTATACGTTATACGTTATGCGTTATACGTTATACATTATACGTTATACGTTATACGTTATGCGTTATACGTTATACGTTATACGTTATACGTTATACATTATACGTTATACGTTATACGTTATACGTTATACGTTATACGTTATACGTTAAACGTTATAAGTAATACGTTATACGTTATACGATATACGTTATACGTTATACGATATACGTTATACGTTATACGTTGTACGTTAAACGTTATATGATATACGTTACACGTTATACGTTGTACGTTATACGTTATACGTTATACGTTATACGTTATACGTTATACGTTATACGATATACGTTATACGTTATACGTTATACGTTATACGTTATACGTTATACGTTATGCGTTATACGCTATACGTTATGCGATATAGGTCATACCTTTACGTGATACGTCATACGTTATACGTTATATGTTATACGTTATACGTTATACGTTATACGTTATACGTTATACGTTATACGTTATACGTTATACGTTATACGTTATACGTTATACGTTGTACGTTATAAGTTATACGTTATAAGTTATACGTTATACGTTATTCGTTATACGTTATACGTTATACGTTACACGTTATACGTTATACGTAATACGTTATACGTTATACGTTATGCGTTATACGCTATACGTTATGCGATATAGGTCATACCTTTACGTGATACGTCATACGTTATACGTTATACGTTATACGTTATACGTTATACGTTATACGTTATACGTTATACGATATACGTTATACGTTATACGTTATACGTTATACGTTATACGTTATACGTTATGCGTTATACGCTGTACGTTATGCGATATAGGTCATACCTTTACGTGATACGTCATACGTTATACGTTATACGTTATACGTTATACGTTGTACGTTATAAGTTATACGTTATACTTTATACGTTATACGTTATACGTTATACGTTATGCGTTATACGTTATACATTATACGTTATATGCTATACGTTATGCGTTATACGTTATACGTTATACGTTATACGTTATACGTTATACGTTATACGTTGTACGTTATACGTTATACGTTATACGTTATACGTTATACGTTATACGTTATACGTTATACGTTATACGTTACACGTTATACGTTATACGTTATACGATATACGTTATACGTTATACGTTATACGTTATACGATATACGTTATACGTTATACGTTGTACGTTATACGTTATACGTTCTACGTTATACGTTATACGTTATAGATTATACGTTACACGTTATACGTTATACGTTATACGTTATACGTTATACGTTATACGCTATACGTTATACGTTATTTGTTATACGTTATACGTTATACGTTATGCGTTATACGTTATACGTTATACGTTATACGTTATACGTTATACGTTATACGTTATACGTTATACGTTATACGTTATACGTTATACGTTAAACGTTATACGTTATACGTTATACGTTATACGATATACGTTATACGTTATACGTTATGCGTTATACGTTATACGTTATACGTTGTACGTTATACGTTAAACGTTAGACGTTATATGTTATACGTTATACGTTATACGTTATACGCTTCACGTTATACGTTATTTGTTATACGTTATACGTTATACGTTATGCGTTATACGTTATACGTTATACGTTATACGTTATACGTTATACGTTATGCGTTATACGTTATACGTTATACGATATACGTTATACGTTATACGTTATACGTTATACGTTAAACGTTATACGTTATACGTTATACGTTATACGATATACGTTATACGTTATACGTTATACGTTGTACGTTATACGTTATACGTTATACGTTATACGTTATACGTTATACGTTATACGTTATACGTTATACGTTATACGTTATGCGTTATACGCTATACGTTATGCGATATTGGTCATACCTTTACATGATACGTCATACGTTATACGTTATACGTTATACGTTATACGTTATACGTTATACGTTATACGTTATACGTTATACGTTATACGTTATACGTTATACGTTATACGTTATGCGTTATACGCTATACGTTATGCGATATTGGTCATACCTTTACGTGATACGTCATACGTTATACGTTATACGTTATACGTTATACGTTATACGTTATACGTTATACGTTATACGTTATGCGTTATACGTTATACGTTATACGTTGTACGTTATACGTTAAACGTTAGACGTTATATGTTATACGTTATACGTTGTACGTTATACGTTATATGTAATATGTAATACGTTATACGTTATACGCTATACGTTATACGTTATACGTTATACGTTATACGTTATACGTTATACGTTATACGTTATACGTTGTACGTTCTACGTTATACGTTCTACGTTATACGTTATACGTTATACGTTATACGTTATACGTTATACGTTATACGTTATACGTTATACGTTATACGTTATACGTTATACGTTATACGTTATACGTTATGCGTTATACGTTATACGTTATACGATATACGTTATACGTTATACGTTATACGTTATACGTTAAACGTTATACGTTATACGTTATACGTTATACGATATACGTTATACGTTATACGTTATACGTTGTACGTTATACGTTATACGTTATACGTTATACGTTATACGTTATACGTTATACGTTATACGTTAAACGTTATACGTTAAACGTTATACGTTATACGTTATACGTTATACGTTATACGTTATACGTTATACGTTATACGTTATACGGTATACGTTATGCGTTATACGCTATACGTTATGCGCTATAGGATATACGTTATGCGTTATAGGATATACGTTATGCACTATAGGATATACGTTATACGTTATACGTTGTACGTTATACGTTATACGTTATACGTTATACGTTATACGTTATACGTTATACGATATACGTTATACGTTATACGTTATACGTTATAGGTTATACGTTATACGTTGTACGTTATACGTTAAACGTTAGACGTTATATGTTATACGTTATACGTTGTACGTTATACGTTATATGTATTATGTAATACGTTATACGTTATACGCTATACGTTATACGTTACACGTTATACGTTTTACTTTATGCGTTATACGTTATGCGTTATACGTTATACGTTATACGTTATACGTTATACGTTATACGTTATTCGTTATACGTTATACGTTATTCGTTATACGTTATACGTTATACGTTATACGTTATACGTTATTCGTTATACGTTATACGTTATACGTTATACTTTATACGTTATACGATATACGTTATTCGTTATACGTTATACGTTATACGTTATACGTTATACGTTATACGTTATACGTTATGCGTTATACGCTATACGTTATGCGATATAGGTCATACCTTTACGTGATACGTCATACGTTATACGTTATACGTTATACGTTATACGTTATACGTTATACGTTATACGCTATACGTTATACGTTATACGTTATACGTTATACGTTATACGTTATACGTTATGCTTTATACGCTATAGGTTATGCGATATAGGTCATAACTTTACGTGATACGTCATACGTTATACGTTATACGTTATACGTTATACGTTATACGTTATACGTTGTACGTTATACGTTTTACGTTATACGTTATACGTTATACGATATACGTTATACGTTATACGTTTTACCTTATACGTTATACGTTATACGTTATACGTTGTACGTTATACGTTAAACGTTAGACGTTATATGTTATACGTTATACGTTGTACGTTATACGTTATATGTAATATGTAATACGTTATACGTTATACGCTATACGTTATACGTTATACGTTATACGATATACGTTATACGTTATACGTTTTACCTTATACGTTATACGTTATACGTTATACGTTGTACGTTATACGTTAAACGTTAGACGTTATATGTTATACGTTATACGTTGTACGTTATACGTTATATGTAATATGTAATACGTTATACGTTATACGCTATACGTTATACGTTATACGTTATACGTTATACGTTATACGTTATACGATATACGTTATACGTTATTCGTTATACGTTATACGTTATACGTTATACGTTATACGTTATACGTTATACGTTATACGTTATACGTTATACGTTATACGTTATACGTTATACGTTATACGTTATACGTTATACGTTATACTTTATACGTTATACGTTATACGATATACGTTATACGTTATACGTTATACGTTATAGGTTATACGTTATGCGTTATATGTAATATGTAATACGTTATACGTTATACGTTATACGTTATGCGTTATACGCTATACGTTATGCGATATAGGTCATACCTTTACGTGATACGTCATACGTTATACGTTATACGATATACGTTATACGTTATACGTTGTACGTTATACGTTATACGTTATACGTTATACGTTATACGTTATACGTTATACGTTATACGTTATACGTAATACGTTATACGTTATACGTTATATGTTATACGTTATACGTTATACGTTATACGTTATACGTTATACGTTATACGTTATACGTTATACGTTATGCGTTATACGCTATACGTTATGCGATATAGGTCATACCTTTACGTGATACGTCATACGATATACGTTATACGTTATACGTTATACGTTATACGTTATACGTTATACGTTATACGTTATACGTTATACGATATACGTTATACGTTATACGTTATACGTTATACGTTATACGTTATGCGTTATACGCTATACGTTATGCGATATAGGTCATACCTTTACGTGATGCGTCATACGTTATACGTTATACGTTATACGTTATACGTTATACGTTATACGTTATACGTTATACGTTATACGTTATACGTTATACGTTATACGTTATACGTTGTACGTTATAAGTTATACGTTATACTTTATACGTTATACGTTATACGTTATACGTTATGCGTTATACGTTATACATTATACGTTATACGTTATACGTTATGCGTTATACGTTATACGTTATACGTTATACGTTATACATTATACGTTATACGTTATACGTTATACGTTATACGTTATACGTTATACGTTAAACGTTATAAGTTATACGTTATACGTTATACGATATACGTTATACGTTATACGATATACGTTATACGTTATACGTTGTACGTTAAACGTTATATGATATACGTTACACGT
The DNA here is from genome assembly GCF_051014685.1 of Ptiloglossa arizonensis. Classification (NCBI taxonomy): domain Eukaryota; kingdom Metazoa; phylum Arthropoda; class Insecta; order Hymenoptera; family Colletidae; genus Ptiloglossa; species Ptiloglossa arizonensis. The sequence continues at coordinate 175,922 of NW_027478420.1, read as the reverse complement.
TATACGTTGTACGTTATACGTTATACGTTATACGTTATACGTTATACGTTATACGTTATACGATATACGTTATACGTTATACGTTATACGTTATACGTTATACGTTATACGTTATGCGTTATACGCTATACGTTATGCGATATAGGTCATACCTTTACGTGATACGTCATACGTTATACGTTATATGTTATACGTTATACGTTATACGTTATACGTTATACGTTATACGTTATACGTTATACGTTATACGTTATACGTTATACGTTATACGTTGTACGTTATAAGTTATACGTTATAAGTTATACGTTATACGTTATTCGTTATACGTTATACGTTATACGTTACACGTTATACGTTATACGTAATACGTTATACGTTATACGTTATGCGTTATACGCTATACGTTATGCGATATAGGTCATACCTTTACGTGATACGTCATACGTTATACGTTATACGTTATACGTTATACGTTATACGTTATACGTTATACGTTATACGATATACGTTATACGTTATACGTTATACGTTATACGTTATACGTTATACGTTATGCGTTATACGCTATACGTTATGCGATATAGGTCATACCTTTACGTGATACGTCATACGTTATACGTTATATGTTATACGTTATACGTTATACGTTATACGTTATACGTTATACGTTAAACGTTATACGTTATACGTTATACGTTATACGATATACGTTATACGTTATACGTTATGCGTTATACGTTATACGTTATACGTTGTACGTTATACGTTAAACGTTAGACGTTATATGTTATACGTTATACGTTATACGTTATACGTTGTACGTTATACGTTATACGTTATACGTTATACGTTATACGTTATACGTTATACGTTATACGTTATACGTTACACGTTATACGTTATACGTTATACGATATACGTTATACGTTATACGTTATACGTTATACGATATACGTTATACGTTATACGTTGTACGTTATACGTTATACGTTCTACGTTATACGTTATACGTTATAGGTTATACGTTACACGTTATACGTTATACGTTATACGTTATACGTTATACGTTATACGCTATACGTTATACGTTATTTGTTATACGTTATACGTTATACGTTATGCGTTATACGTTATACGTTATACGTTATACGTTATACGTTATACGTTATACGTTATACGTTATACGTTATACGTTATACGTTATACGTTAAACGTTATACGTTATACGTTATACGTTATACGATATACGTTATACGTTATACGTTATGCGTTATACGTTATACGTTATACGTTGTACGTTATACGTTAAACGTTAGACGTTATATGTTATACGTTATACGTTATACGTTATACGCTTCACGTTATACGTTATTTGTTATACGTTATACGTTATACGTTATGCGTTATACGTTATACGTAATACGTTATACGTTATACGTTATACGTTATGCGTTATACGTTATACGTTATACGATATACGTTATACGTTATACGTTATACGTTATACGTTAAACGTTATACGTTATACGTTATACGTTATACGATATACGTTATACGTTATACGTTATACGTTGTACGTTATACGTTATACGTTATACGTTATACGTTATACGTTATACGTTATACGTTATACGTTATACGTTATACGTTATACGTTATACGTTATACGTTATGCGTTATACGCTATACGTTATGCGATATTGGTCATACCTTTACGTGATACGTCATACGTTATACGTTATACGTTATACGTTATACGTTATACGTTATACGTTATACGTTATACGTTATACGTTATACGTTATACGTTATACGTTATACGTTATGCGTTATACGCTATACGTTATGCGATATTGGTCATACCTTTACGTGATACGTCATACGTTATACGTTATACGTTATACGTTATACGTTATACGTTATACGTTATACGTTATACGTTAAGCGTTATACGTTATACGTTATACGTTGTACGTTATACGTTAAACGTTAGACGTTATATGTTATACGTTATACGTTGTACGTTATACGTTATATGTAATATGTAATACGTTATACGTTATACGCTATACGTTATACGTTATACGTTATACGTTATACGTTATACGTTATACGTTATACGTTATACGTTGTACGTTCTACGTTATACGTTCTACGTTATACGTTATACGTTATACGTTATACGTTATACGTTATACGTTATACGTTATACGTTATACGTTATACGTTATACGTTATACGTTATACGTTATACGTTATGCGTTATACGTTATACGTTATACGATATACGTTATACGTTATACGTTATACGTTATACGTTAAACGTTATACGTTATACGTTATACGTTATACGATATACGTTATACGTTATACGTTATACGTTGTACGTTATACGTTATACGTTATACGTTATACGTTATACGTTATACGTTATACGTTATACGTTAAACGTTATACGTTAAACGTTATACGTTATACGTTATACGTTATACGTTATACGTTATACGTTATACGTTATACGTTATACGGTATACGTTATGCGTTATACGCTATACGTTATGCGCTATAGGATATACGTTATGCGTTATAGGATATACGTTATGCACTATAGGATATACGTTATACGTTATACGTTGTACGTTATACGTTATACGTTATACGTTATACGTTATACGTTATACGTTATACGATATACGTTATACGTTATACGTTATACGTTATAGGTTATACGTTATACGTTGTACGTTATACGTTATACGTTATACGATATACGTTATACGTTATACGTTGTACGTTATACGTTAAACGTTAGACGTTATATGTTATACGTTATTCGTTGTACGTTATACGTTATACGATATACGTTATACGTTATACGTTGTACGTTATACGTTATACGTTATACGTTATACGTTATACGTTATACGTTATACGTTATACGTTATACGTTACACGTTATACGTTATACGTTATACGATATACGTTATACGTTATACGTTATACGTTATACGATATACGTTATACGTTATACGTTGTACGTTATACGTTATACGTTCTACGTTATACGTTATACGTTATAGATTATACGTTACACGTTATACGTTATACGTTATACGTTATACGTTATACGTTATACGCTATACGTTATACGTTATTTGTTATACGTTATACGTTATACGTTATGCGTTATACGTTATACGTTATACGTTAAACGTTATACGTTATACGTTATACGTTATACGATATACGTTATACGTTATACGTTATACGTTATACGTTGTACGTTATACGTTATACGTTATACGTTATACGTTATACGTTATACGTTATACGTTAAACGTTATACGTTATACGTTATACGTTATACGATATACGTTATACGTTATACGTTATACGTTATACGTTGTACGTTATACGTTATACATTATACGTTATACGTTATACGTTATACGTTATACGTTATACGTTATACGTTATACGTTATGCGTTATACGCTATACGTTATGCGATATTGGTCATACCTTTACGTGATACGTCATACGTTATACGTTATACGTTATACGTTATACGTTATACGTTATACGTTATACGTTATACGTTATACGTTATACGTTATACGTTATACGTTATACGTTATGCGTTATACGCTATACGTTATGCGATATTGGTCATACCTTTACGTGATACGTCATACGCTATACGTTATACGTTATACGTTATACGTTATACGTTATACGTTATACGTTATACGTTATACGTTATACGTTATACGTTATACGTTATACGTTATACGTTATACGTTATACGTTATACGTTATACGTTATACGTTATGCGTTATACGCTATACGTTATGCGATAATGGTCATACCTTTACGTGATACGTCATACGTTATACGTTATACGTTATACGTTATACATTATACGTTATACGTTATACGTTATACGTTATACGTTATACGTTATACGTTATACGTTATACGTTATACGTTATACGTTATACGTTATACGTTGTACGTTATACGTTAAACGTTAGACGTTATATGTTATACGTTATACGTTGTACGTTATACGTTATATGTAATATGTAATACGTTATACGTTATACGCTATACGTTATACGTTATACGTTATACGTTATACGTTATACGTTATACGTTATACGTTATACGTTATACGTTATACGTTATACGTTATACGTTATACGTTAAACGTTATACGTTATACGTTATACGTTATACGATATACGTTATACGTTATACGTTGTACGTTCTACGTTATACGTTCTACGTTATACGTTATACGTTGTACGTTATACGTTATACGTTATACGTTATACGTTATACGTTATACGTTATACGTTATACGTTATACGTTATACGTTATGCGTTATACGTTATACGTTATACGATATACGTTATACGTTATACGTTATACGTTATACGTTAAACGTTATACGTTATACGTTATACGTTATACGATATACGTTATACGTTATACGTTATACGTTGTACGTTATACGTTATACGTTATACGTTATACGTTATACGTTATACGTTATACGTTATACGTTATACGTTATACGTTAAACGTTATACGTTATATGTTATACGTTATACGTTATACGATATACGTTATACGTTATACGTTATACGTTGTACGTTATACGTTTTACGTTATACGTTATACGTTATACGATATACGTTATACGTTATACGTTTTACCTTATACGTTATACGTTATACGTTATACGTTGTACGTTATACGTTAAACGTTAGACGTTATATGTTATACGTTATACGTTGTACGTTATACGTTATATGTAATATGTAATACGTTATACGTTATACGCTATACGTTATACGTTATACGTTATACGATATACGTTATACGTTATACGTTTTACCTTATACGTTATACGTTATACGTTATACGTTGTACGTTATACGTTAAACGTTAGACGTTATATGTTATACGTTATACGTTGTACGTTATACGTTATATGTAATATGTAATACGTTATACGTTATACGCTATACGTTATACGTTATACGTTATACGTTATACGTTATACGTTATACGATATACGTTATACGTTATTCGTTATACGTTATACGTTATACGTTATACGTTATACGTTATACGTTATACGTTATACGTTATACGTTATACGTTATACGTTATACGTTATACGTTATACGTTATACGTTATACTTTATACGTTATACGTTATACGATATACGTTATACGTTATACGTTATACGTTATAGGTTATACGTTATGCGTTATATGTAATATGTAATACGTTATACGTTATACGTTATACGTTATGCGTTATACGCTATACGTTATGCGATATAGGTCATACCTTTACGTGATACGTCATACGTTATACGTTATACGATATACGTTATACGTTATACGTTGTACGTTATACGTTATACGTTATACGTTATACGTTATACGTTATACGTTATACGTTATACGTAATACGTTATACGTTATACGTTATACGTTATACGTTATACGTTATACGTTATACGTTATACGTTATACGTTATACGTTATACGTTATACGTTATGCGTTATACGCTATACGTTATGCGATATAGGTCATACCTTTACGTGGTACGTCATACGATATACGTTATACGTTATACGTTATACGTTATACGTTATACGTTATACGTTATACGTTATACGTTATACGATATACGTTATACGTTATACGTTATACGTTATACGTTATACGTTATACGTTATACGTTATGCGTTATACGTTATACGTTATACGTTATACGTTATACGTTAAACGTTATACGTTATACGTTATACGTTATACGATATACGTTATACGTTATACGTTATACGTTGTACGTTATACGTTATACGTTATACGTTATACGTTATACGTTATACGTTATACGTTATACGTTATACGTTATACGTTAAACGTTATACGTTATATGTTATACGTTATACGTTATACGATATACGTTATACGTTATACGTTATACGTTGTACGTTATACGTTTTACGTTATACGTTATACGTTATACGATATACGTTATACGTTATACGTTTTACCTTATACGTTATACGTTATACGTTATACGTTGTACGTTATACGTTAAACGTTAGACGTTATATGTTATACGTTATACGTTGTACGTTATACGTTATATGTAATATGTAATACGTTATACGTTATACGTTATACGTTATGCGTTATACGCTATACGTTATGCGATATAGGTCATACCTTTACGTGATACGTCATACGTTATACGTTATACGATATACGTTATACGTTATACGTTGTACGTTATACGTTATACTTTATACGTTATACGTTATACGATATACGTTATACGTTATACGTTTTACCTTATACGTTATACGTTATACGTTATACGTTGTACGTTATACGTTAAACGTTAGACGTTATATGTTATACGTTATACGTTGTACGTTATACGTTATATGTAATATGTAATACGTTATACGTTATACGCTATACGTTATACGTTATACGTTATACGTTATACGTTATACGTTATACGATATACGTTATACGTTATTCGTTATACGTTATACGTTATACGTTATACGTTATACGTTATACGTTATACGTTATACGTTATACGTTATACGTTATACGTTATACGTTATACGTTATACGTTATACGTTATACTTTATACGTTATACGTTATACGATATACGTTATACGTTATACGTTATACGTTATAGGTTATACGTTATGCGTTATATGTAATATGTAATACGTTATACGTTATACGTTATACGTTATGCGTTATACGCTATACGTTATGCGATATAGGTCATACCTTTACGTGATACGTCATACGTTATACGTTATACGATATACGTTATACGTTATACGTTGTACGTTATACGTTATACGTTATACGTTATACGTTATACGTTATACGTTATACGTTATACGTAATACGTTATACGTTATACGTTATACGTTATACGTTATACGTTATACGTTATACGTTATACGTTATACGTTATACGTTATACGTTATACGTTATGCGTTATACGCTATACGTTATGCGATATAGGTCATACCTTTACGTGGTACGTCATAGGATATACGTTATACGTTATACGTTATACGTTATACGTTATACGTTATACGTTATACATTATACGTTATACGTTATACGTTATACGTTATACGTTATACGTTATACGTTAAACGTTATAAGTTATACGTTATACGTTATACGTTATACGTTATACGTTATACGTTATGCGTTATACGCTATACGTTATGCGATATTGGTCATACCTTTACGTGATACGTCATACGTTATACGTTATACGTTATACGTTATACGTTATACGTTATACGTTATACGTTATACGTTATACGTTATACGTTATACGTTATACGTTATACGTTGTACGTTATACGTTAAACGTTAGACGTTATATGTTATACGTTATACGTTGTACGTTATACGTTATATGTAATATGTAATACGTTATACGTTATACGCTATACGTTATACGTTATACGTTATACGTTATACGTTATACGTTATACGTTATACGTTATACGTTATACGTTATACGTTATACGTTATACGTTATACGTTAAACGTTATACGTTATACGTTATACGTTATACGTTATACGATATACGTTATACGTTATACGTTGTACGTTCTACGTTATACGTTCTACGTTATACGTTATACGTTATACGTTATACGTTACACGTTATACGTTATACGTTATACGTTATACGTTATACGTTATACGTTATACGTTATACGTTATACGTTATGCGTTATACGTTATACGTTATACGATATACGTTATTCGTTATACGTTATACGTTATACGTTAAACGTTATACGTTATACGTTATACGTTATACGATATACGTTATACGTTATACGTTAAACGTTATACGTTAAACGTTATAAGTTATACGTTATACGTTATACGATATACGTTATACGTTATACGATATACGTTATACGTTATACGTTGTACGTTAAACGTTATATGATATACGTTACACGTTATACGTTGTACGTTATACGTTATACGTTATACGTTATACGTTATACGTTATACGTTATGCGTTATACGCTATACGTTATGCGATATAGGTCATACCTTTACGTGATACGTCATACGATATACGTTATACGTTATACGTTATACGTTATACGTTATACGTTTTACCTTATACGTTATACGTTATACGTTATACGTTGTACGTTATACGTTAAACGTTATACGTTATACGTTATATGTAATATGTAATACGTTATACGTTATACGCTATACGTTATACGTTATACGTTATACGATATACGTTATACGTTATACGTTTTACCTTATACGTTATACGTTATACGTTATACGTTGTACGTTATACGTTAAACGTTAGACGTTATATGTTATACGTTATACGTTGTACGTTATACGTTATATGCAATATGTAATACGTTATACGTTATACGCTATACGTTATACGTTATACGTTATACGTTATACGTTATACGTTATACGTTATACGTTATACGTTATACGATATACGTTATACGTTATACGTTGTACGTTATACGTTATATGATATACGTTACACGTTATACGTTGTACGTTATACGTTATACGTTATACGTTATACGTTATACGTTATACGTTATACGTTATTCGTTATACGTTATACGTTATACGTTATACGTTATACGTTACACGTTATACGTTATACGTTATACGTTATAAGTTATACGTTATACGTTATTCGTTATACGTTATACGTTATACGTTACACGTTATACGTTATACGTAATACGTTATACGTTATACGTTATGCGTTATACGCTATACGTTATAGGTTATACGTTATGCGTTATATGTAATATGTAATACGTTATACGTTATACGTTATACGTTATGCGTTATACGCTATACGTTATGCGATATAGGTCATACCTTTACGTGATACGTCATACGTTATACGTTATACGATATACGTTATACGTTATACGTTGTACGTTATACGTTATACGTTATACGTTATACGTTATACGTTATACCTTATACGTAATACGTTATACGTTATACGTTATACGTTATACGTTATACGTTATACGTTATACGTCATACGTTATACGTTATACGTTATACGTTATACGTTATGCGTTATACGCTATACGTTATGCGATATAGGTCATACCTTTACGTGATACGTCATACGATATACGTTATACGTTATACGTTATACGTTATACGTTATACGTTATACGTTATACGTTATACGTTATACGATATACGTTATACGTTATACGTTATACGTTATACGTTATACGTTATGCGTTATACGCTATACGTTATGCGATATAGGTCATACCTTTACGTGATACGTCATACGTTATACGTTATACGTTATACGTTATACGTTATACGTTATACGTTATACGTTATACGTTATACGTTATACGTTATACGTTGTACGTTATAAGTTATACGTTATACTTTATACGTTATACGTTATACGTTATACGTTATGCGTTATACGTTATACATTATACGTTATACGTTATACGTTATGCGTTATACGTTATACGTTATACGTTATACGTTATACATTATACGTTACACGTTATACGTTATACGTTATACGTTATACGTTATACGTTAAACGTTATAAGTTATACGTTATACGTTATACGTTATACGATATACGTTATACGTTATACGATATACGTTATACGTTATACGTTGTACGTTAAACGTTTTATGATATACGTTACACGTTATACGTTGTACGTTATACGTTATACGTTATACGTTATACGTTATACGTTATACGTTATACGTTATACGTTATACGTTATACGTTATACGTTGTACGTTATACGTTAAACGTTAGACGTTATATGTTATACGTTATACGTTGTACGTTATACGTTATATGTAATATGTAATACGTTATACGTTATACGCTATACGTTATACGTTATACGTTATACGTTATACGTTATACGTTATACGTTATACGTTATACGTTATACGTTATACGTTATACGTTATACGTTATACGTTAAACGTTATACGTTATACGTTATACGTTATACGATATACGTTATACGTTATACGTTGTACGTTCTACGTTATACGTTCTACGTTATACGTTATACGTTGTACGTTATACGTTATACGTTATACGTTATACGTTATACGTTATACGTTATACGTTATACGTTATACGTTATACGTTATACGTTATACGTTATGCGTTATACGTTATACGTTATACGATATACGTTATTCGTTATACGTTATACGTTATACGTTAAACGTTATACGTTATACGTTATACGTTATACTATATACGTTATACGTTATACGTTAAACGTTATACGTTATACGGTATACGTTATACGTTATACGATATACGTTATACGTTATACGTTATACGTTGTACGTTATACGTTTTACGTTATACGTTATACGTTATACGATATACGTTATACGTTATACGTTTTACCTTATACGTTATACGTTATACGTTATACGTTGTACGTTATACGTTAAACGTTAGACGTTATATGTTATACGTTATACGTTGTACGTTATACGTTATATGTAATATGTAATACGTTATACGTTATACGCTATACGTTATACGTTATACGTTATACGATATACGTTATACGATATACATTTTACCTTATACGTTATACGTTATACGTTATGCGTTATACGCTATACGTTATGCGATATTGGTCATACCTTTACGTGATACGTCATACGTTATACGTTATACGTTATACGTTATGCGTTATACGCTATACGTTATGCGATATTGGTCATACCTTTACGTGATACGTCATACGTTATACGTTATACGTTATACGTTATACGTTATACGTTATACGTTATACGATATACGTTATACGTTATACGTTATACGTTATACGTTATACGTTATGCGTTATACGCTATACGTTATGCGATATAGGTCATACCTTTACGTGATACGTCATACGTTATACGTTATACGTTATACGTTATACGTTATACGTTATACGTTATACGTTATACGTTATACGTTATACGTTATACGTTGTACGTTATAAGTTATACGTTATACTTTATACGTTATACGTTATACGTTATACGTTATGCGTTATACGTTATACATTATACGTTATACGTTATACGTTATGCGTTATACGTTATACGTTATACGTTATACGTTATACATTATACGTTACACGTTATACGTTATACGTTATACGTTATACGTTATACGTTAAACGTTATAAGTTATACGTTATACGTTATACGTTATACGATATACGTTATACGTTATACGATATACGTTATACGTTATACGTTATACGTTATACGATATACGTTATACGTTATACGTTGTACGTTCTACGTTATACGTTCTACGTTATACGTTATACGTTGTACGTTATACGTTATACGTTATACGTTATACGTTATACGTTATACGTTATACGTTATACGTTATACGTTATACGTTATACGTTATGCGTTATACGTTATACGTTATACGATATACGTTATTCGTTATACGATATACGTTATACGTTATACGTTATACGTTATACGTTATACGTTATGCGTTATACGCTATACGTTATGCGATATAGGTCATACCTTTACGTGATACGTCATACGTTATACGTTATACGTTATACGTTATACGTTATACGTTATACGTTATACGTTATACGTTATACGTTATACGTTATACGTTGTACGTTATAAGTTATACGTTATACTTTATACGTTATACGTTATACGTTATACGTTATGCGTTATACGTTATACATTATACGTTATACGTTATACGTTATGCGTTATACGTTATACGTTATACGTTATACGTTATACATTATACGTTACACGTTATACGTTATACGTTATACGTTATACGTTATACGTTAAACGTTATAAGTTATACGTTATACGTTATACGTTATACGATATACGTTATACGTTATACGATATACGTTATACGTTATACGTTGTACGTTAAACGTTTTATGATATACGTTACACGTTATACGTTGTACGTTATACGTTATACGTTATACGTTATACGTTATACGTTATACGTTATACGTTATACGTTATACGTTATACGTTATACGTTGTACGTTATACGTTAAACGTTAGACGTTATATGTTATACGTTATACGTTGTACGTTATACGTTATATGTAATATGTAATACGTTATACGTTATACGCTATACGTTATACGTTATACGTTATACGTTATACGTTATACGTTATACGTTATACGTTATACGTTATACGTTATACGTTATACGTTATACGTTATACGTTAAACGTTATACGTTATACGTTATACGTTATACGATATACGTTATACGTTATACGTTGTACGTTCTACGTTATACGTTCTACGTTATACGTTATACGTTGTACGTTATACGTTATACGTTATACGTTATACGTTATACGTTATACGTTATACGTTATACGTTATACGTTATACGTTATACGTTATACGTTATGCGTTATACGTTATACGTTATACGATATACGTTATTCGTTATACGTTATACGTTATACGTTAAACGTTATACGTTATACGTTATACGTTATACTATATACGTTATACGTTATACGTTAAACGTTATACGTTATACGTTATACGTTATACGTTATACGATATACGTTATACGTTATACGTTATACGTTGTACGTTATACGTTTTACGTTATACGTTATACGTTATACGATATACGTTATACGTTATACGTTTTACCTTATACGTTATACGTTATACGTTATACGTTGTACGTTATACGTTAAACGTTAGACGTTATATGTTATACGTTATACGTTGTACGTTATACGTTATATGTAATATGTAATACGTTATACGTTATACGCTATACGTTATACGTTATACGTTATACGATATACGTTATACGATATACATTTTACCTTATACGTTATACGTTATACGTTATGCGTTATACGCTATACGTTATGCGATATTGGTCATACCTTTACGTGATACGTCATACGTTATACGTTATACGTTATACGTTATGCGTTATACGCTATACGTTATGCGATATTGGTCATACCTTTACGTGATACGTCATACGTTATACGTTATACGTTATACGTTATACGTTATACGTTATACGTTATACGTTATACGTTATACGTTATACGTTATACGTTATACGTTGTACGTTATACGTTAAACGTTAGACGTTATATGTTATACGTTATACGTTGTACGTTATACGTTATATGTAATATGTAATACGTTATACGTTATACGCTATACGTTATACGTTATACGTTATACGTTATACGTTATACGTTATACGTTATACGTTATACGTTATACGTTATACGTTATACGTTATACGTTATACGTTAAACGTTATACGTTATACGTTATACGTTATACGATATACGTTATACGTTATACGTTGTACGTTCTACGTTATACGTTCTACGTTATACGTTATACGTTATACGTTATACGTTATACGTTATACGTTATACGTTATACGTTATACGTTATACGTTATACGTTATACGTTATACGTTATACGTTATACGTTATACGTTATGCGTTATACGTTATACGTTATACGATATACGTTATTCGTTATACGTTATACGTTATACGTTAAACGTTATACGTTATACGTTATACGTTATACGATATACGTTATACGTTATACGTTATACGTTGTACGTTATACGTTATACGTTATACGTTATACGTTATACGTTATACGTTATACGTTATACGTTATACGTTATACGTTAAACGTTATACGCTATACGTTATACGTTATACGTTATACGATATACGTTATACGTTATACGTTATACGTTGTACGTTATACGTTTTACGTTAAACGTTATACGTTATACGTTATACGTTATACGTTATACGATATACGTTATACGTTATACGTTATACGTTGTACGTTATACGTTTTACGTTATACGTTATACGTTATACGATATACGTTATACGTTATACGTTTTACCTTATACGTTATACGTTATACGTTATACGTTGTACGTTATACGTTAAACGTTATACGATATACGTTATACGTTATACGTTATACGTTGTACGTTATACGTTTTACGTTATACGTTATACGTTATACGATATACGTTATACGTTATACGTTTTACCTTATACGTTATACGTTATACGTTATACGTTGTACGTTATACGTTAAACGTTAGACGTTATATGTTATACGTTATACGTTGTACGTTATACGTTATATGTAATATGTAATACGTTATACGTTATACGCTATACGTTATACGTTATACGTTATACGATATACGTTATACGATATACATTTTACCTTATACGTTATACGTTATACGTTATGCGTTATACGCTATACGTTATGCGATATTGGTCATACCTTTACGTGATACGTCATACGTTATACGTTATACGTTATACGTTATGCGTTATACGCTATACGTTATGCGATATTGGTCATACCTTTACGTGATACGTCATACGTTATACGTTATACGTTATACGTTATACGTTATACGTTATACGTTATACGTTATACGTTATACGTTATACGTTATACGTTATACGTTGTACGTTATACGTTAAACGTTAGACGTTATATGTTATACGTTATACGTTGTACGTTATACGTTATATGTAATATGTAATACGTTATACGTTATACGCTATACGTTATACGTTATACGTTATACGTTATACGTTATACGTTATACGTTATACGTTATACGTTATACGTTATACGTTATACGTTATACGTTATACGTTAAACGTTATACGTTATACGTTATACGTTATACGATATACGTTATACGTTATACGTTGTACGTTCTACGTTATACGTTCTACGTTATACGTTATACGTTATACGTTATACGTTATACGTTATACGTTATACGTTATACGTTATACGTTATACGTTATACGTTATACGTTATACGTTATACGTTATACGTTATGCGTTATACGTTATACGTTATACGATATACGTTATTCGTTATACGTTATACGTTATACGTTAAACGTTATACGTTATACGTTATACGTTATACGATATACGTTATACGTTATACGTTATACGTTGTACGTTATACGTTATACGTTATACGTTATACGTTATACGTTATACGTTATACGTTATACGTTATACGTTATACGTTAAACGTTATACGTTATACGTTATACGTTATACGTTATACGATATACGTTATACGTTATACGTTATACGTTGTACGTTATACGTTTTACGTTAAACGTTATACGTTATACGTTATACGTTATACGTTATACGATATACGTTATACGTTATACGTTATACGTTGTACGTTATACGTTTTACGTTATACGTTATACGTTATACGATATACGTTATACGTTATACGTTTTACCTTATACGTTATACGTTATACGTTATACGTTGTACGTTATACGTTAAACGTTAGACGTTATATGTTATACGTTATACGTTGTACGTTATACGTTATATGTAATATGTAATACGTTATACGTTATACGCTATACGTTATACGTTATACGTTATACGATATACGTTATACGTTATACGTTTTACCTTATACGTTATACGTTATACGTTATGCGTTATACGCTATACGTTATGCGATATTGGTCATACCTTTACGTGATACGTCATACGTTATACGTTATACGTTATACGTTATACGTTATACGTTATACGTTATACGTTATACGTT
Source organism: Ptiloglossa arizonensis (assembly GCF_051014685.1). Lineage (NCBI taxonomy): Eukaryota > Metazoa > Arthropoda > Insecta > Hymenoptera > Colletidae > Ptiloglossa > Ptiloglossa arizonensis. The sequence goes on along the minus strand of NW_027478420.1, from coordinate 160,107 downwards.
ATACGTTATACGTTATACGTTATACGTTATACGTTATGCGTTATACGCTATACGTTATGCGATATTGGTCATACCTTTACGTGATACGTCATACGTTATACGTTATACGTTATACGTTATACGTTATACGTTATACGTTATACGTTATACGTTATACGTTATACGTTATACGTTATACGTTATACGTTGTACGTTATACGTTAAACGTTAGACGTTATATGTTATACGTTATACGTTGTACGTTATACGTTATATGTAATATGTAATACGTTATACGTTATACGCTATACGTTATACGTTATACGTTATACGTTATACGTTATACGTTATACGTTATACGTTATACGTTATACGTTATACGTTATACGTTATACGTTATACGTTTAACGTTATACGTTATACGTTATACGTTATACGATATACGTTATACGTTATACGTTGTACGTTCTACGTTATACGTTCTACGTTATACGTTATACGTTATACGTTATACGTTATGCGTTATACGTTATACGTTATACGTTAAACGTTATACATTATACGTTACACGTTATACGTTATACGTTATACGTTATACGTTATACGTTAAACGTTATAAGTTATACGTTATACGTTATACGATATACGTTATACGTTATACGATATACGTTATACGTTATACGTTGTACGTTAAACGTTTTATGATATACGTTACACGTTATACGTTGTACGTTATACGTTATACGTTATACGTTATACGTTATACGTTATACGTTATACGTTATACGTTATACGTTATACGTTATACGTTGTACGTTATACGTTAAACGTTAGACGTTATATGTTATACGTTATACGTTGTACGTTATACGTTATATGTAATATGTAATACGTTATACGTTATACGCTATACGTTATACGTTATACGTTATACGTTATACGTTATACGTTATACGTTATACGTTATACGTTATACGTTATACGTTATACGTTATACGTTATACGTTAAACGTTATACGTTATACGTTATACGTTATACGATATACGTTATACGTTATACGTTGTACGTTCTACGTTATACGTTCTACGTTATACGTTATACGTTATACGTTATACGTTATACGTTATACGTTATACGTTATACGTTATACGTTATACGTTATACGTTATACGTTATACGTTATACGTTATGCGTTATACGTTATACGTTATACGATATACGTTATTCGTTATACGTTATACGTTATACGTTATACGTTATACGTTATACGTTAAACGTTATACGTTATACGTTATACGTTATACGATATACGTTATACGTTATACGTTATACGTTGTACGTTATACGTTATACGTTATACGTTATACGTTATACGTTATACGTTATGCGTTATACGCTATACGTTATGCGATATAGGTCATACCTTTACGTGATACGTCATACGTTATACGTTATACGATATACGTTATACGTTATACGTTGTACGTTATACGTTATACGTTATACGTTATACGTTATACGTTATACGTTATACGTTATACGTAATACGTTATACGTTATACGTTATACGTTATACGTTATACGTTATACGTTATACGTTATACGTTATACGTTATACGTTATACGTTATACGTTATGCGTTATACGCTATACGTTATGCGATATAGGTCATACCTTTACGTGGTACGTCATACGATATACGTTATACGTTATACGTTATACGTTATACGTTATACGTTATACGTTATACGTTATACGTTATACGATATACGTTATACGTTATACGTTATACGTTATACGTTATACGTTATACGTTATACGTTATGCGTTATACGTTATACGTTATACGTTATACGTTATACGTTAAACGTTATACGTTATACGTTATACGTTATACGATATACGTTATACGTTATACGTTATACGTTGTACGTTATACGTTATACGTTATACGTTATACGTTATACGTTATACGTTATACGTTATACGTTATACGTTATACGTTAAACGTTATACGTTATATGTTATACGTTATACGTTATACGATATACGTTATACGTTATACGTTATACGTTGTACGTTATACGTTTTACGTTATACGTTATACGTTATACGATATACGTTATACGTTATACGTTTTACCTTATACGTTATACGTTATACGTTATACGTTGTACGTTATACGTTAAACGTTAGACGTTATATGTTATACGTTATACGTTGTACGTTATACGTTATATGTAATATGTAATACGTTATACGTTATACGCTATACGTTATACGTTATACGTTATACGATATACGTTATACGTTATACGTTTTACCTTATACGTTATACGTTATACGTTATACGTTGTACGTTATACGTTAAACGTTAGACGTTATATGTTATACGTTATACGTTGTACGTTATACGTTATATGTAATATGTAATACGTTATACGTTATACGCTATACGTTATACGTTATACGTTATACGTTATACGTTATACGTTATACGATATACGTTATACGTTATTCGTTATACGTTATACGTTATACGTTATACGTTATACGTTATACGTTATACGTTATACGTTATACGTTATACGTTATACGTTATACGTTATACGTTATACGTTATACGTTATACTTTATACGTTATACGTTATACGATATACGTTATACGTTATACGTTATACGTTATAGGTTATACGTTATGCGTTATATGTAATATGTAATACGTTATACGTTATACGTTATACGTTATGCGTTATACGCTATACGTTATGCGATATAGGTCATACCTTTACGTGATACGTCATACGTTATACGTTATACGATATACGTTATACGTTATACGTTGTACGTTATACGTTATACGTTATACGTTATACGTTATACGTTATACGTTATACGTTATACGTAATACGTTATACGTTATACGTTATACGTTATACGTTATACGTTATACGTTATACGTTATACGTTATACGTTATACGTTATACGTTATACGTTATGCGTTATACGCTATACGTTATGCGATATAGGTCATACCTTTACGTGGTACGTCATAGGATATACGTTATACGTTATACGTTATACGTTATACGTTATACGTTATACGTTATACATTATACGTTATACGTTATACGTTATACGTTATACGTTATACGTTATACGTTAAACGTTATAAGTTATACGTTATACGTTATACGTTATACGTTATACGTTATACGTTATGCGTTATACGCTATACGTTATGCGATATTGGTCATACCTTTACGTGATACGTCATACGTTATACGTTATACGTTATACGTTATACGTTATACGTTATACGTTATACGTTATACGTTATACGTTATACGTTATACGTTATACGTTATACGTTGTACGTTATACGTTAAACGTTAGACGTTATATGTTATACGTTATACGTTGTACGTTATACGTTATATGTAATATGTAATACGTTATACGTTATACGCTATACGTTATACGTTATACGTTATACGTTATACGTTATACGTTATACGTTATACGTTATACGTTATACGTTATACGTTATACGTTATACGTTATACGTTAAACGTTATACGTTATACGTTATACGTTATACGTTATACGATATACGTTATACGTTATACGTTGTACGTTCTACGTTATACGTTCTACGTTATACGTTATACGTTATACGTTATACGTTACACGTTATACGTTATACGTTATACGTTATACGTTATACGTTATACGTTATACGTTATACGTTATACGTTATGCGTTATACGTTATACGTTATACGATATACGTTATTCGTTATACGTTATACGTTATACGTTAAACGTTATACGTTATACGTTATACGTTATACGATATACGTTATACGTTATACGTTAAACGTTATACGTTAAACGTTATAAGTTATACGTTATACGTTATACGATATACGTTATACGTTATACGATATACGTTATACGTTATACGTTGTACGTTAAACGTTATATGATATACGTTACACGTTATACGTTGTACGTTATACGTTATACGTTATACGTTATACGTTATACGTTATACGTTATGCGTTATACGCTATACGTTATGCGATATAGGTCATACCTTTACGTGATACGTCATACGATATACGTTATACGTTATACGTTATACGTTATACGTTATACGTTTTACCTTATACGTTATACGTTATACGTTATACGTTGTACGTTATACGTTAAACGTTATACGTTATACGTTATATGTAATATGTAATACGTTATACGTTATACGCTATACGTTATACGTTATACGTTATACGATATACGTTATACGTTATACGTTTTACCTTATACGTTATACGTTATACGTTATACGTTGTACGTTATACGTTAAACGTTAGACGTTATATGTTATACGTTATACGTTGTACGTTATACGTTATTAGCAATATGTAATACGTTATACGTTATACGCTATACGTTATACGTTATACGTTATACGTTATACGTTATACGTTATACGTTATACGTTATACGTTATACGATATACGTTATACGTTATACGTTGTACGTTATACGTTATATGATATACGTTACACGTTATACGTTGTACGTTATACGTTATACGTTATACGTTATACGTTATACGTTATACGTTATACGTTATTCGTTATACGTTATACGTTATACGTTATACGTTATACGTTACACGTTATACGTTATACGTTATACGTTATAAGTTATACGTTATACGTTATTCGTTATACGTTATACGTTATACGTTACACGTTATACGTTATACGTAATACGTTATACGTTATACGTTATGCGTTATACGCTATACGTTATAGGTTATACGTTATGCGTTATATGTAATATGTAATACGTTATACGTTATACGTTATACGTTATGCGTTATACGCTATACGTTATGCGATATAGGTCATACCTTTACGTGATACGTCATACGTTATACGTTATACGATATACGTTATACGTTATACGTTGTACGTTATACGTTATACGTTATACGTTATACGTTATACGTTATACCTTATACGTAATACGTTATACGTTATACGTTATACGTTATACGTTATACGTTATACGTTATACGTCATACGTTATACGTTATACGTTATACGTTATACGTTATGCGTTATACGCTATACGTTATGCGATATAGGTCATACCTTTACGTGATACGTCATACGATATACGTTATACGTTATACGTTATACGTTATACGTTATACGTTATACGTTATACGTTATACGTTATACGATATACGTTATACGTTATACGTTATACGTTATACGTTATACGTTATGCGTTATACGCTATACGTTATGCGATATAGGTCATACCTTTACGTGATACGTCATACGTTATACGTTATACGTTATACGTTATACGTTATACGTTATACGTTATACGTTATACGTTATACGTTATACGTTATACGTTGTACGTTATAAGTTATACGTTATACTTTATACGTTATACGTTATACGTTATACGTTATGCGTTATACGTTATACATTATACGTTATACGTTATACGTTATGCGTTATACGTTATACGTTATACGTTATACGTTATACATTATACGTTACACGTTATACGTTATACGTTATACGTTATACGTTATACGTTAAACGTTATAAGTTATACGTTATACGTTATACGTTATACGATATACGTTATACGTTATACGATATACGTTATACGTTATACGTTGTACGTTAAACGTTTTATGATATACGTTACACGTTATACGTTGTACGTTATACGTTATACGTTATACGTTATACGTTATACGTTATACGTTATACGTTATACGTTATACGTTATACGTTATACGTTGTACGTTATACGTTAAACGTTAGACGTTATATGTTATACGTTATACGTTGTACGTTATACGTTATATGTAATATGTAATACGTTATACGTTATACGCTATACGTTATACGTTATACGTTATACGTTATACGTTATACGTTATACGTTATACGTTATACGTTATACGTTATACGTTATACGTTATACGTTATACGTTAAACGTTATACGTTATACGTTATACGTTATACGATATACGTTATACGTTATACGTTGTACGTTCTACGTTATACGTTCTACGTTATACGTTATACGTTGTACGTTATACGTTATACGTTATACGTTATACGTTATACGTTATACGTTATACGTTATACGTTATACGTTATACGTTATACGTTATACGTTATGCGTTATACGTTATACGTTATACGATATACGTTATTCGTTATACGTTATACGTTATACGTTAAACGTTATACGTTATACGTTATACGTTATACTATATACGTTATACGTTATACGTTAAACGTTATACGTTATACGTTATACGTTATACGTTATACGATATACGTTATACGTTATACGTTATACGTTGTACGTTATACGTTTTACGTTATACGTTATACGTTATACGATATACGTTATACGTTATACGTTTTACCTTATACGTTATACGTTATACGTTATACGTTGTACGTTATACGTTAAACGTTAGACGTTATATGTTATACGTTATACGTTGTACGTTATACGTTATATGTAATATGTAATACGTTATACGTTATACGCTATACGTTATACGTTATACGTTATACGATATACGTTATACGATATACATTTTACCTTATACGTTATACGTTATACGTTATACGTTATACGTTATGCGTTATACGCTATACGTTATGCGATATTGGTCATACCTTTACGTGATACGTCATACGTTATACGTTATACGTTATACGTTATGCGTTATACGCTATACGTTATGCGATATTGGTCATACCTTTACGTGATACGTCATACGTTATACGTTATACGTTATACGTTATACGTTATACGTTATACGTTATACGATATACGTTATACGTTATACGTTATACGTTATACGTTATACGTTATGCGTTATACGCTATACGTTATGCGATATAGGTCATACCTTTACGTGATACGTCATACGTTATACGTTATACGTTATACGTTATACGTTATACGTTATACGTTATACGTTATACGTTATACGTTATACGTTATACGTTGTACGTTATAAGTTATACGTTATACTTTATACGTTATACGTTATACGTTATACGTTATGCGTTATACGTTATACATTATACGTTATACGTTATACGTTATGCGTTATACGTTATACGTTATACGTTATACGTTATACATTATACGTTACACGTTATACGTTATACGTTATACGTTATACGTTATACGTTAAACGTTATAAGTTATACGTTATACGTTATACGTTATACGATATACGTTATACGTTATACGATATACGTTATACGTTATACGTTATACGTTATACGATATACGTTATACGTTATACGTTGTACGTTCTACGTTATACGTTCTACGTTATACGTTATACGTTGTACGTTATACGTTATACGTTATACGTTATACGTTATACGTTATACGTTATACGTTATACGTTATACGTTATACGTTATACGTTATGCGTTATACGTTATACGTTATACGATATACGTTATTCGTTATACGATATACGTTATACGTTATACGTTATACGTTATACGTTATACGTTATGCGTTATACGCTATACGTTATGCGATATAGGTCATACCTTTACGTGATACGTCATACGTTATACGTTATACGTTATACGTTATACGTTATACGTTATACGTTATACGTTATACGTTATACGTTGTACGTTATAAGTTATACGTTATACTTTATACGTTATACGTTATACGTTATACGTTATGCGTTATACGTTATACATTATACGTTATACGTTATACGTTATGCGTTATACGTTATACGTTATACGTTATACGTTATACATTATACGTTACACGTTATACGTTATACGTTATACGTTATACGTTATACGTTAAACGTTATAAGTTATACGTTATACGTTATACGTTATACGATATACGTTATACGTTATACGATATACGTTATACGTTATACGTTGTACGTTAAACGTTTTATGATATACGTTACACGTTATACGTTGTACGTTATACGTTATACGTTATACGTTATACGTTATACGTTATACGTTATACGTTATACGTTATACGTTATACGTTATACGTTGTACGTTATACGTTAAACGTTAGACGTTATATGTTATACGTTATACGTTGTACGTTATACGTTATATGTAATATGTAATACGTTATACGTTATACGCTATACGTTATACGTTATACGTTATACGTTATACGTTATACGTTATACGTTATACGTTATACGTTATACGTTATACGTTATACGTTATACGTTATACGTTAAACGTTATACGTTATACGTTATACGTTATACGATATACGTTATACGTTATACGTTGTACGTTCTACGTTATACGTTCTACGTTATACGTTATACGTTGTACGTTATACGTTATACGTTATACGTTATACGTTATACGTTATACGTTATACGTTATACGTTATACGTTATACGTTATACGTTATGCGTTATACGTTATACGTTATACGATATACGTTATTCGTTATACGTTATACGTTATACGTTAAACGTTATACGTTATACGTTATACGTTATACTATATACGTTATACGTTATACGTTAAACGTTATACGTTATACGTTATACGTTATACGTTATACGATATACGTTATACGTTATACGTTATACGTTGTACGTTATACGTTTTACGTTATACGTTATACGTTATACGATATACGTTATACGTTATACGTTTTACCTTATACGTTATACGTTATACGTTATACGTTGTACGTTATACGTTAAACGTTAGACGTTATATGTTATACGTTATACGTTGTACGTTATACGTTATATGTAATATGTAATACGTTATACGTTATACGCTATACGTTATACGTTATACGTTATACGATATACGTTATACGATATACATTTTACCTTATACGTTATACGTTATACGTTATGCGTTATACGCTATACGTTATGCGATATTGGTCATACCTTTACGTGATACGTCATACGTTATACGTTATACGTTATACGTTATGCGTTATACGCTATACGTTATGCGATATTGGTCATACCTTTACGTGATACGTCATACGTTATACGTTATACGTTATACGTTATACGTTATACGTTATACGTTATACGTTATACGTTATACGTTATACGTTATACGTTATACGTTGTACGTTATACGTTAAACGTTAGACGTTATATGTTATACGTTATACGTTGTACGTTATACGTTATATGTAATATGTAATACGTTATACGTTATACGCTATACGTTATACGTTATACGTTATACGTTATACGTTATACGTTATACGTTATACGTTATACGTTATACGTTATACGTTATACGTTATACGTTATACGTTAAACGTTATACGTTATACGTTATACGTTATACGATATACGTTATACGTTATACGTTGTACGTTCTACGTTATACGTTCTACGTTATACGTTATACGTTATACGTTATACGTTATACGTTATACGTTATACGTTATACGTTATACGTTATACGTTATACGTTATACGTTATACGTTATACGTTATACGTTATGCGTTATACGTTATACGTTATACGATATACGTTATTCGTTATACGTTATACGTTATACGTTAAACGTTATACGTTATACGTTATACGTTATACGATATACGTTATACGTTATACGTTATACGTTGTACGTTATACGTTATACGTTATACGTTATACGTTATACGTTATACGTTATACGTTATACGTTATACGTTATACGTTAAACGTTATACGTTATACGTTATACGTTATACGTTATACGATATACGTTATACGTTATACGTTATACGTTGTACGTTATACGTTTTACGTTAAACGTTATACGTTATACGTTATACGTTATACGTTATACGATATACGTTATACGTTATACGTTATACGTTGTACGTTATACGTTTTACGTTATACGTTATACGTTATACGATATACGTTATACGTTATACGTTTTACCTTATACGTTATACGTTATACGTTATACGTTGTACGTTATACGTTAAACGTTAGACGTTATATGTTATACGTTATACGTTGTACGTTATACGTTATATGTAATATGTAATACGTTATACGTTATACGCTATACGTTATACGTTATACGTTATACGATATACGTTATACGTTATACGTTTTACCTTATACGTTATACGTTATACGTTATGCGTTATACGCTATACGTTATGCGATATTGGTCATACCTTTACGTGATACGTCATACGTTATACGTTATACGTTATACGTTATACGTTATACGTTATACGTTATACGTTATACGTTATACGTTATACGTTATACGTTATACGTTATACGTTATACGTTATGCGTTATACGCTATACGTTATGCGATATTGGTCATACCTTTACGTGATACGTCATACGTTATACGTTATACGTTATACGTTATACGTTATACGTTATACGTTATACGTTATACGTTATACGTTATACGTTATACGTTATACGTTGTACGTTATACGTTAAACGTTAGACGTTATATGTTATACGTTATACGTTGTACGTTATACGTTATATGTAATATGTAATACGTTATACGTTATACGCTATACGTTATACGTTATACGTTATACGTTATACGTTATACGTTATACGTTATACGTTATACGTTATACGTTATACGTTATACGTTATACGTTATACGTTAAACGTTATACGTTATACGTTATACGTTATACGATATACGTTATACGTTATACGTTGTACGTTCTACGTTATACGTTCTACGTTATACGTTATACGTTATACGTTATACGTTATGCGTTATACGTTATACGTTATACGTTAAACGTTATACATTATACGTTACACGTTATACGTTATACGTTATACGTTATACGTTATACGTTAAACGTTATAAGTTATACGTTATACGTTATACGATATACGTTATACGTTATACGATATACGTTATACGTTATACGTTGTACGTTAAACGTTTTATGATATACGTTACACGTTATACGTTGTACGTTATACGTTATACGTTATACGTTATACGTTATACGTTATACGTTATACGTTATACGTTATACGTTATACGTTATACGTTGTACGTTATACGTTAAACGTTAGACGTTATATGTTATACGTTATACGTTGTACGTTATACGTTATATGTAATATGTAATACGTTATACGTTATACGCTATACGTTATACGTTATACGTTATACGTTATACGTTATACGTTATACGTTATACGTTATACGTTATACGTTATACGTTATACGTTATACGTTATACGTTAAACGTTATACGTTATACGTTATACGTTATACGATATACGTTATACGTTATACGTTGTACGTTCTACGTTATACGTTCTACGTTATACGTTATACGTTATACGTTATACGTTATACGTTATACGTTATACGTTATACGTTATACGTTATACGTTATACGTTATACGTTATACGTTATACGTTATGCGTTATACGTTATACGTTATACGATATACGTTATTCGTTATACGTTATACGTTATACGTTAAACGTTATACGTTATACGTTATACGTTATACTATATACGTTATACGTTATACGTTAAACGTTATACGTTATACGTTATACGTTATACGTTATACGATATACGTTATACGTTATACGTTATACGTTGTACGTTATACGTTTTACGTTATACGTTATACGTTATACGATATACGTTATACGTTATACGTTTTACCTTATACGTTATACGTTATACGTTATACGTTGTACGTTATACGTTAAACGTTAGACGTTATATGTTATACGTTATACGTTGTACGTTATACGTTATATGTAATATGTAATACGTTATACGTTATACGCTATACGTTATACGTTATACGTTATACGATATACGTTATACGATATACATTTTACCTTATACGTTATACGTTATACGTTATGCGTTATACGCTATACGTTATGCGATATTGGTCATACCTTTACGTGATACGTCATACGTTATACGTTATACGTTATACGTTATGCGTTATACGCTATACGTTATGCGATATTGGTCATACCTTTACGTGATACGTCATACGTTATACGTTATACGTTATACGTTATACGTTATACGTTATACGTTATACGTTATACGTTATACGTTATACGTTATACGTTATACGTTATACGTTATACGTTATACGTTATACGTTGTACGTTATACGTTAAACGTTAGACGTTATATGTTATACGTTATACGTTGTACGTTATACGTTATATGTAATATGTAATACGTTATACGTTATACGCTATACGTTATACGTTATACGTTATACGTTATACGTTATACGTTATACGTTATACCTTATACGTTATACGTTATACGTTATACGTTATACGTTATACGTTATACGTTATACGTTATACGTTATACGTTTTACCTTATACGTTATACGTTATACGTTATACGTTGTACGTTATACGTTAAACGTTAGACGTTATATGTTATACGTTATACGATATACGTTATACGTTATACGTTATACGTTGTACGTTATACGTTTTACGTTATACGTTATACGTTATACGATATACGTTATACGTTATACGTTTTACCTTATACGTTATACGTTATACGTTATACGTTGTACGTTATACGTTAAACGTTAGACGTTATATGTTATACGTTATACGTTGTACGTTATACGTTATATGTAATATGTAATACGTTATACGTTATACGCTATACGTTATACGTTATACGTTATACGATATACGTTATACGATATACATTTTACCTTATACGTTATACGTTATACGTTATGCGTTATACGCTATACGTTATGCGATATTGGTCATACCTTTACGTGATACGTCATACGTTATACGTTATACGTTATACGTTATGCGTTATACGCTATACGTTATGCGATATTGGTCATACCTTTACGTGATACGTCATACGTTATACGTTATACGTTATACGTTATACGTTATACGTTATACGTTATACGTTATACGTTATACGTTATACGTTATACGTTATACGTTGTACGTTATACGTTAAACGTTAGACGTTATATGTTATACGTTATACGTTGTACGTTATACGTTATATGTAATATGTAATACGTTATACGTTATACGCTATACGTTATACGTTATACGTTATACGTTATACGTTATACGTTATACGTTATACGTTATACGTTATACGTTATACGTTATACGTTATACGTTATACGTTAAACGTTATACGTTATACGTTATACGTTATACGATATACGTTATACGTTATACGTTGTACGTTCTACGTTATACGTTCTACGTTATACGTTATACGTTATACGTTATACGTTATACGTTATACGTTATACGTTATACGTTATACGTTATACGTTATACGTTATACGTTATACGTTATACGTTATACGTTATGCGTTATACGTTATACGTTATACGATATACGTTATTCGTTATACGTTATACGTTATACGTTAAACGTTATACGTTATACGTTATACGTTATACGATATACGTTATACGTTATACGTTATACGTTGTACGTTATACGTTATACGTTATACGTTATACGTTATACGTTATACGTTATACGTTATACGTTATACGTTATACGTTAAACGTTATACGTTATACGTTATACGTTATACGTTATACGATATACGTTATACGTTATACGTTATACGTTGTACGTTATACGTTTTACGTTAAACGTTATACGTTATACGTTATACGTTATACGTTATACGATATACGTTATACGTTATACGTTATACGTTGTACGTTATACGTTTTACGTTATACGTTATACGTTATACGATATACGTTATACGTTATACGTTTTACCTTATACGTTATACGTTATACGTTATACGTTGTACGTTATACGTTAAACGTTAGACGTTATATGTTATACGTTATACGTTGTACGTTATACGTTATATGTAATATGTAATACGTTATACGTTATACGCTATACGTTATACGTTATACGTTATACGATATACGTTATACGTTATACGTTTTACCTTATACGTTATACGTTATACGTTATGCGTTATACGCTATACGTTATGCGATATTGGTCATACCTTTACGTGATACGTCATACGTTATACGTTATACGTTATACGTTATACGTTATACGTTATACGTTATACGTTATACGTTATACGTTATACGTTATACGTTATACGTTATGCGTTATACGCTATACGTTATGCGATATTGGTCATACCTTTACGTGATACGTCATACGTTATACGTTATACGTTATACGTTATACGTTATACGTTATACGTTATACGTTATACGTTATACGTTATACGTTATACGTTATACGTTGTACGTTATACGTTAAACGTTAGACGTTATATGTTATACGTTATACGTTGTACGTTATACGTTATATGTAATATGTAATACGTTATACGTTATACGCTATACGTTATACGTTATACGTTATACGTTATACGTTATACGTTATACGTTATACGTTATACGTTATACGTTATACGTTATACGTTATACGTTATACGTTAAACGTTATACGTTATACGTTATACGTTATACGATATACGTTATACGTTATACGTTGTACGTTCTACGTTATACGTTCTACGTTATACGTTATACGTTATACGTTATACGTTACACGTTATACGTTATACGTTATACGTTATACGTTATACGTTATACGTTATACGTTATACGTTATACGTTATGCGTTATACGTTATACGTTATACGATATACGTTATTCGTTATACGTTATACGTTATACGTTAAACGTTATACGTTATACGTTATACGTTATACGATATACGTTATACGTTATACGTTAAACGTTATACGTTATACGTTATACGTTATACGTTATACGATATACGTTATACGTTATACGTTATACGTTGTACGTTATACGTTTTACGTTATACGTTATACGTTATACGATATACGTTATACGTTATACGTTTTACCTTATACGTTATACGCTATACGTTATACGTTGTACGTTATACGTTAAACGTTAGACGTTATATGTTATACGTTATACGTTGTACGTTATACGTTATATGTAATATGTAATACGTTATACGTTATACGCTATACGTTATACGTTATACGTTATACGATATACGTTATACGTTATACGTTTTACCTTATACGTTATACGTTATACGTTATGCGTTATACGCTATACGTTATGCGATATTGGTCATACCTTTACGTGATACGTCATACGTTATACGTTATACGTTATACGTTATACGTTATACGTTATACGTTATACGTTATACGTTATACGTTATACGTTATACGTTATACGTTATACGTTATGCGTTATACGCTATACGTTATGCGATATTGGTCATACCTTTACGTGATACGTCATACGTTATACGTTATACGTTATACGTTATACGTTATACGTTATACGTTATACGTTATACGTTATACGTTATACGTTATACGTTATACGTTGTACGTTATACGTTAAACGTTAGACGTTATATGTTATACGTTATACGTTGTACGTTATACGTTATATGTAATATGTAATACGTTATACGTTATACGCTATACGTTATACGTTATACGTTATACGTTATACGTTATACGTTATACGTTATACGTTATACGTTATACGTTATACGTTATACGTTATACGTTAAACGTTATACGTTATACGTTATACGTTATACGATATACGTTATACGTTATACGTTGTACGTTCTACGTTATACGTTCTACGTTATACGTTATACGTTATACGTTATACGTTATACGTTATACGTTATACGTTATACGTTATACGTTATACGTTATACGTTATACGTTATACGTTATACGTTATACGTTATACGTTATGCGTTATACGTTATACGTTATACGTTATACGTTATACGTTATACGTTATACGTTATACGTTAAACGTTATACGTTATACGTTATACGTTATACGTTATACGATATACGTTATACGTTATACGTTATACGTTGTACGTTATACGTTTTACGTTATACGTTATACGTTATACGATATACGTTATACGTTATACGTTTTACCTTATACGTTATACGTTATACGTTATACGTTATACGTTGTACGTTATACGTTAAACGTTATACGTTATACGTTATATGTAATATGTAATACGTTATACGTTATACGCTATACGTTATACGTTATACGTTATACGATATACGTTATACGTTATACGTTTTACCTTATACGTTATACGTTATACGTTATACGTTGTACGTTATACGTTAAACGTTAGACGTTATATGTTATACGTTATACGTTGTACGTTATACGTTATATGTAATATGTAATACGTTATACGTTATACGCTATACGTTATACGTTATACGTTATACGTTATACGTTATACGTTATACGTTATACGTTATACGTTATACGTTATACGATATACGTTATACGTTATACGTTGTACGTTATACGTTATATGATATACGTTACACGTTATACGTTGTACGTTATACGTTATACGTTATACGTTATACGTTATACGTTATACGTTATACGTTATTCGTTATACGTTATACGTTATACGTTATACGTTATACGTTACACGTTATACGTTATACGTTATACGTTATAAGTTATACGTTATACGTTATTCGTTATACGTTATACGTTATACGTTACACGTTATACGTTATACGTAATACGTTATACGTTATACGTTATGCGTTATACGCTATACGTTATAGGTTATACGTTATGCGTTATATGTAATATGTAATACGTTATACGTTATACGTTATACGTTATGCGTTATACGCTATACGTTATGCGATATAGGTCATACCTTTACGTGATACGTCATACGTTATACGTTATACGATATACGTTATACGTTATACGTTGTACGTTATACGTTATACGTTATACGTTATACGTTATACGTTATACGTTATACGTAATACGTTATACGTTATACGTTATACGTTATACGTTATACGTTATACGTTATACGTCATACGTTATACGTTATACGTTATACGTTATACGTTATGCGTTATACGCTATACGTTATGCGATATAGGTCATACCTTTACGTGATACGTCATACGATATACGTTATACGTTATACGTTATACGTTATACGTTATACGTTAAACGTTATACGTTATACGTTATACGTTATACGATATACGTTATACGTTATACGTTATACGTTATACGTTATACGTTATACGTTATACGTTATACGTTATACGTTATACGTTATACGTTATACGTTATACGTTATACGTTATACGTTGTACGTTATACGTTAAACGTTAGACGTTATATGTTATACGTTATACGTTGTACGTTATACGTTATATGTAATATGTAATACGTTATACGTTATACGATATACGTTATACGTTATACGTTGTACGTTCTACGTTATACGTTCTACGTTATACGTTATACGTTATACGTTATACGTTATACGTTATACGTTATACGTTATACGTTATACGTTATACGTTATACGTTATACGTTATACGTTATACGTTATACGTTATACGTTATGCGTTATACGTTATACGTTATACGTTATACGTTATACGTTATACGTTATACGTTATACGTTAAACGTTATACGTTATACGTTATACGTTATACGTTATACGTTATACGTTATACGTTATACGTTAAACGTTATACGTTATACGTTATACGTTATACGATATACGTTATACGTTATACGTTGTACGTTCTACGTTATACGTTCTACGTTATACGTTATACGTTATACGTTATACGTTATACGTTATACGTTATACGTTATACGTTATACGTTATACGTTATACGTTATACGTTATACGTTATACGTTATACGTTATACGTTATGCGTTATACGTTATACGTTATACGTTATACGTTATACGTTATACGTTATACGTTATACGTTAAACGTTATACGTTATACGTTATACGTTATACGTTATACGATATACGTTATACGTTATACGTTATACGTTGTACGTTATACGTTTTACGTTATACGTTATACGTTATACGATATACGTTATACGTTATACGTTTTACCTTATACGTTATACGTTATACGTTATACGTTATACGTTGTACGTTATACGTTAAACGTTATACGTTATACGTTATATGTAATATGTAATACGTTATACGTTATACGCTATACGTTATACGTTATACGTTATACGATATACGTTATACGTTATACGTTTTACCTTATACGTTATACGTTATACGTTATACGTTGTACGTTATACGTTAAACGTTAGACGTTATATGTTATACGTTATACGTTGTACGTTATACGTTATATGTAATATGTAATACGTTATACGTTATACGCTATACGTTATACGTTATACGTTATACGTTATACGTTATACGTTATACGTTATACGTTATACGTTATACGTTATACGATATACGTTATACGTTATACGTTGTACGTTATACGTTATATGATATACGTTACACGTTATACGTTGTACGTTATACGTTATACGTTATACGTTATACGTTATACGTTATACGTTATACGTTATTCGTTATACGTTATACGTTATACGTTATACGTTATACGTTACACGTTATACGTTATACGTTATACGTTATAAGTTATACGTTATACGTTATTCGTTATACGTTATACGTTATACGTTACACGTTATACGTTATACGTAATACGTTATACGTTATACGTTACGCGTTATACGCTATACGTTATAGGTTATACGTTATGCGTTATATGTAATATGTAATACGTTATACGTTATACGTTATACGTTATGCGTTATACGCTATACGTTATGCGATATAGGTCATACCTTTACGTGATACGTCATACGTTATACGTTATACGATATACGTTATACGTTATACGTTGTACGTTATACGTTATACGTTATACGTTATACGTTATACGTTATACGTTATACGTAATACGTTATACGTTATACGTTATACGTTATACGTTATACGTTATACGTTATACGTCATACGTTATACGTTATACGTTATACGTTATACGTTATGCGTTATACGCTATACGTTATGCGATATAGGTCATACCTTTACGTGATACGTCATACGATATACGTTATACGTTATACGTTATACGTTATACGTTATACGTTATACGTTATACGTTATACGTTATACGATATACGTTATACGTTATACGTTATACGTTATACGTTATACGTTATGCGTTATACGCTATACGTTATGCGATATAGGTCATACCTTTACGTGATACGTCATACGTTATACGTCATACGTTATACGTTATACGTTATACGTTATACGTTATGCGTTATACGCTATACGTTATGCGATATAGGTCATACCTTTACGTGATACGTCATACGATATACGTTATACGTTATACGTTATACGTTATACGTTATACGTTATACGTAATACGTTATACGTTATACGTTATACGTTATACGTTATACGTTATACGTTATACGTCATACGTTATACGTTATACGTTATACGTTATACGTTATGCGTTATACGCTATACGTTATGCGATATAGGTCATACCTTTACGTGATACGTCATACGATATACGTTATACGTTATACGTTATACGTTATACGTTATACGTTATACGTTATACGTTATACGTTATACGATATACGTTATACGTTATACGTTATACGTTATACGTTATACGTTATGCGTTATACGCTATACGTTATGCGATATAGGTCATACCTTTACGTGATACGTCATACGTTATACGTTATACGTTATACGTTATACGTTATACGTTATACGTTATACGTTATACGTTATACGTTATACGTTATACGTTATACGTTGTACGTTATAAGTTATACGTTATACTTTATACGTTATACGTTATACGTTATACGTTATGCGTTATACGTTATACATTATACGTTATACGTTATACGTTATGCGTTATACGTTATACGTTATACGTTATACGTTATACATTATACGTTACACGTTATACGTTATACGTTATACGTTATACGTTATACGTTAAACGTTATAAGTTATACGTTATACGTTATACGATATACGTTATACGTTATACGATATACGTTATACGTTATACGTTGTACGTTAAACGTTATATGATATACGTTACACGTTATACGTTGTACGTTATACGTTATACGTTATACGTTATACGTTATACGTTATACGTTATACGTTATACGTTATACGTTATACGTTATACGTTGTACGTTATACGTTAAACGTTAGACGTTATATGTTATACGTTATACGTTGTACGTTATACGTTATATGTAATATGTAATACGTTATACGTTATACGCTATACGTTATACGTTATACGTTATACGTTATACGTTATACGTTATACGTTATACGTTATACGTTATACGTTATACGTTATACGTTATACGTTATACGTTAAACGTTATACGTTATACGTTATACGTTATACGATATACGTTATACGTTATACGTTGTACGTTCTACGTTATACGTTCTACGTTATACGTTATACGTTATACGTTATACGTTATACGTTATACGTTATACGTTATACGTTATACGTTATACGTTATACGTTATACGTTATACGTTATACGTTATGCGTTATACGTTATACGTTATACGATATACGTTATTCGTTATACGTTATACGTTATACGTTATACGTTATACGTTATACGTTATACTATATACGTTATACGTTATACGTTAAACGTTATACGTTATACGTTATACGTTATACGTTATACGATATACGTTATACGTTATACGTTATACGTTGTACGTTATACGTTTTACGTTATACGTTATACGTTATACGATATACGTTATACGTTATACGTTTTACCTTATACGTTATACGTTATACGTTATACGTTGTACGTTATACGTTAAACGTTAGACGTTATATGTTATACGTTATACGTTGTACGTTATACGTTATATGTAATATGTAATACGTTATACGTTATACGCTATACGTTATACGTTATACGTTATACGATATACGTTATACGATATACATTTTACCTTATACGTTATACGTTATACGTTATGCGTTATACGCTATACGTTATGCGATATTGGTCATACCTTTACGTGATACGTCATACGTTATACGTTATACGTTATACGTTATACGTTATACGTTATACGTTATACGTTATACGTTATACGTTATACGTTATACGTTATACGTTATACGTTATACGTTATACGTTATACGTTATACGTTATACGTTATACGTTATACGTTATACGTTATACGTTGTACGTTATACGTTAAACGTTAGACGTTATATGTTATACGTTATACGTTGTACGTTATACGTTATATGTAATATGTAATACGTTATACGTTATACGCTATACGTTATACGTTATACGTTATACGTTATACGTAATACGTTATACGTTATACGTTATACGTTATACGTTATACGTTATACGTTATACGTTAAACGTTATACGTTATACGTTATACGTTATACGATATACGTTATACGTTATACGTTGTACGTTCTACGTTATACGTTCTACGTTATACGTTATACGTTATACGTTATACGTTATACGTTATACGTTATACGTTATACGTTATACGTTATACGTTATACGTTATACGTTATACGTTATACGTTATACGTTATACGTTATGCGTTATACGTTATACGTTATACGATATACGTTATTCGTTATACGTTATACGTTATACGTTAAACGTTATACGTTATACGTTATACGTTATACGATATACGTTATACGTTATACGTTATACGTTGTACGTTATACGTTATACGTTATACGTTATACGTTATACGTTATACGTTATACGTTATACGTTATACGTTATACGTTAAACGTTATACGTTATACGTTATACGTTATACGTTATACGATATACGTTATACGTTATACGTTATACGTTGTACGTTATACGTTTTACGTTATACGTTATACGTTATACGATATACGTTATACGTTATACGTTTTACCTTATACGTTATACGTTATACGTTATACGTTGTACGTTATACGTTAAACGTTAGACGTTATATGTTATACGTTATACGTTGTACGTTATACGTTATATGTAATATGTAATACGTTATACGTTATACGCTATACGTTATACGTTATACGTTATACGATATACGTTATACGTTATACGCTTTACCTTATACGTTATACGTTATACGTTATACGTTGTACGTTATACGTTAAACGTTAGACGTTATATGTTATACGTTATACGTTGTACGTTATACGTTATATGTAATATGTAATACGTTATACGTTATACGCTATACGTTATACGTTATACGTTATACGTTATACGTTATACGTTATACGTTATACGTTATACGTTATACGATATACGTTATACGTTATACGTTGTACGTTAAACGTTATATGATATACGTTACACGTTATACGTTGTACGTTATACGTTATACGTTATACGTTATACGTTATACGTTATACGTTATACGTTATTCGTTATACGTTATACGTTATACGTTATACGTTATACGTTACACGTTATACGTTATACGTTATACGTTATAAGTTATACGTTATACGTTATTCGTTATACGTTATACGTTATACGTTACACGTTATAGGTTATACGTAATACGTTATACGTTATACGTTATGCGTTATACGCTATACGTTATAGGTTATACGTTATGCGTTATATGTAATATGTAATACGTTATACGTTATACGTTATACGTTATACGTTGTACGTTATACGTTAAACGTTAGACGTTATATGTTATACGTTATACGTTGTACGTTATACGTTATATGTAATATGTAATACGTTATACGTTATACGCTATACGTTATACGTTATACGTTATACGTTATACGTTATACGTTATACGTTATACGTTATACGTTATACGTTATACGTTATACGTTATACGTTAAACGTTATACGTTATACGTTATACGTTATACGATATACGTTATACGTTATACGTTGTACGTTCTACGTTATACGTTCTACGTTATACGTTATACGTTATACGTTATACGTTATACGTTATACGTTATACGTTATACGTTATACGTTATACGTTATACGTTATACGTTATACGTTATACGTTATACGTTATACGTTATGCGTTATACGTTATACGTTATACGATATACGTTATTCGTTATACGTTATACGTTATACGTTAAACGTTATACGTTATACGTTATACGTTATACGATATACGTTATACGTTATACGTTATAGGTTGTACGTTATACGTTATACGTTATACGTTATACGTTATACGTTATACGTTATACGTTATACGTTATACGTTATACGTTATACGTTAAACGTTATACGTTATACGTTATACGTTATACGTTATACGATATACGTTATACGTTATACGTTATACGTTGTACGTTATACGTTTTACGTTATACGTTATACGTTATACGATATACGTTATACGTTATACGTTTTACCTTATACGTTATACGTTATACGTTATACGTTGTACGTTATACGTTAAACGTTATACGTTATACGTTATATGTAATATGTAATACGTTATACGTTATACGCTATACGTTATACGTTATACGTTATACGATATACGTTATACGTTATACGTTTTACCTTATACGTTATACGTTATACGTTATACGTTGTACGTTATACGTTAAACGTTAGACGTTATATGTTATACGTTATACGTTGTACGTTATACGTTATATGTAATATGTAATACGTTATACGTTATACGCTATACGTTATACGTTATACGTTATACGTTATACGTTATACGTTATACGATATACGTTATACGTTATACGTTATACGTTGTACGTTATACGTTATACGTTATACGTTATACGTTATACGTTATACGTTATACGTTGTACGTTATACGTTAAACGTTAGACGTTATATGTTATACGTTATACGTTGTACGTTATACGTTATATGTAATATGTAATACGTTATACGTTATACGCTATACGTTATACGTTATACGTTATACGATATACGTTATACGATATACATTTTACCTTATACGTTATACGTTATACGTTATGCGTTATACGCTATACGTTATGCGATATTGGTCATACCTTTACGTGATACGTCATACGTTATACGTTATACGTTATACGTTATACGTTATACGTTATACGTTATACGTTATACGTTATACGTTATACGTTATACGTTATACGTTATGCGTTATACGCTATACGTTATGCGATATTGGTCATACCTTTACGTGATACGTCATACGTTATACGTTATACGTTATACGTTATACGTTATACGTTATACGTTATACGTTATACGTTATACGTTATACGTTATACGTTATACGTTATACGTTGTACGTTATACGTTAAACGTTAGACGTTATATGTTATACGTTATACGTTGTACGTTATACGTTATATGTAATATGTAATACGTTATACGTTATACGCTATACGTTATACGTTATACGTTATACGTTATACGTTATACGTTATACGTTATACGTTATACGTTATACGTTATACGTTATACGTTATACGTTAAACGTTATACGTTATACGTTATACGTTATACGATATACGTTATACGTTATACGTTGTACGTTCTACGTTATACGTTCTACGTTATACGTTATACGTTATACGTTATACGTTATACGTTATACGTTATACGTTATACGTTATACGTTATACGTTATACGTTATACGTTAAACGTTATACGTTATACGTTATACGTTATACGTTATACGATATACGTTATACGTTATACGTTATACGTTGTACGTTATACGTTTTACGTTATACGTTATACGTTATACGATATACGTTATACGTTATACGTTTTACCTTATACGTTATACGTTATACGTTATACGTTGTACGTTATACGTTAAACGTTATACGTTATACGTTATATGTAATATGTAATACGTTATACGTTATACGCTATACGTTATACGTTATACGTTATACGATATACGTTATACGTTATACGTTTTACCTTATACGTTATACGTTATACGTTATACGTTATACGTTATACGTTATACGTTGTACGTTATACGTTAAACGTTAGACGTTATATGTTATACGTTATACGTTGTACGTTATACGTTATATGTAATATGTAATACGTTATACGTTATACGCTATACGTTATACGTTATACGTTATACGTTATACGTTATACGTTATACGTTATACGTTATACGTTATACGTTATACGTTATACGTTATACGTTAAACGTTATACGTTATACGTTATACGTTATACGATATACGTTATACGTTATACGTTGTACGTTCTACGTTATACGTTCTACGTTATACGTTATACGTTATACGTTATACGTTATACGTTATACGTTATACGTTATACGTTATACGTTATACGTTATACGTTATACGTTATACGTTATACGTTATACGTTATGCGTTATACGTTTTACGTTATACGATATACGTTATTCGTTATACGTTATACGTTATACGTTAAACGTTATACGTTATACGTTATACGTTATACGATATACGTTATACGTTATACGTTATACGTTGTACGTTATACGTTATACGTTATACGTTATACGTTATACGTTATACGTTATACGTTATACGTTATACGTTATACGTTAAACGTTATACGTTATACGTTATACGTTATACGTTATACGATATACGTTATACGTTATACGTTATACGTTGTACGTTATACGTTTTACCTTATACGTTATACGTTATACGATATACGTTATACGTTATACGTTTTACCTTATACGTTATACGTTATACGTTATACGTTGTACGTTATACGTTAAACGTTAGACGTTATATGTTATACGTTATACGTTGTACGTTATACGTTATATGTAATATGTAATACGTTATACGTTATACGCTATACGTTATACGTTATACGTTATACGATATACGTTATACGTTATACGTTTTACCTTATACGTTATACGTTATACGTTATACGTTGTACGTTATACGTTAAACGTTAGACGTTATATGTTATACGTTATACGTTGTACGTTATACGTTATATGTAATATGTAATACGTTATACGTTATACGCTATACGTTATACGTTATACGTTATACGTTATACGTTATACGTTATACGTTATACGTTATACGTTATACGATATACGTTATACGTTATACGTTGTACGTTAAACGTTATATGATATACGTTACACGTTATACGTTGTACGTTATACGTTATACGTTATACGTTATACGTTATACGTTATACGTTATACGTTATTCGTTATACGTTATACGTTATACGTTATACGTTATACGTTACACGTTATACGTTATACGTTATACGTTATAAGTTATACGTTATACGTTATTCGTTATACGTTATACGTTATACGTTACACGTTATACGTTATACGTAATACGTTATACGTTATACGTTATGCGTTATACGCTATACGTTATAGGTTATACGTTATGCGTTATATGTAATATGTAATACGTTATACGTTATACGTTATACGTTATGCGTTATACGCTATACGTTATGCGGTATAGGTCATACCTTTACGTGATACGTCATACGTTATACGTTATACGATATACGTTATACGTTATACGTTGTACGTTATACGTTATACGTTATACGTTATACGTTATACGTTATACGTTATACGTTATACGTTATACGTTATACGTTATACGTTATGCGTTATACGCTATACGTTATGCGATATAGGTCATACCTTTACGTGATACGTCATACGTTATAGGTTATACGTTATACGTTATACGTTATACGTTATACGTTATACGTTATACGTTATACGTTATACGTTATACGTTATACGTTGTACGTTATAAGTTATACGTTATACTTTATACGTTATACGTTATACGTTATACGTTATGCGTTATACGTTATACATTATACGTTATACGTTATACGTTATGCGTTATACGTTATACGTTGTACGTTATACGTTATATGTAATATGTAATACGTTATACGTTATACGCTATACGTTATACGTTATACGTTATACGTTATACGTTATACGTTATACGTTATACGTTATACGTTATACGTTATACGTTATACGTTATACTTTATACGTTAAACGTTATACGTTATACGTTATACGTTATACGATATACGTTATACGTTATACGTTGTACGTTATACGTTTTACGTTATACGTTATAGGTTATACGTTATACGTTATACGTTATACGTTATACGTTATACGTTATACGTTATACGTTATACGTTATACGTTATACGTTATACGTTATACGTTATACGTTATACGATATACGTTAAACGTTATACGTTGTACGTTATACGTTATACGTTATACGTTTTACGTTATACGTTATACGTTATACGTTATACGTTATTCGTTATACGTTATACGATATACGTTATACGTTATACGTTATACGTTGTACGTTATACGTTATACGTTATACGTTATACGTTAAACGTTATACGTTATACGTTATACGTTATACGTTATACGATATACGTTATACGTTATACGTTATACGTTGTACGTTATACGTTTTACGTTATACGTTATACGTTATACGATATACGTTATACGTTATACGTTTTACCTTATACGTTATACGTTATACGTTATACGTTGTACGTTATACGTTAAACGTTAGACGTTATATGTTATACGTTATACGTTGTACGTTATACGTTATATGTAATATGTAATACGTTATACGTTATACGCTATACGTTATACGTTATACGTTATACGATATACGTTATACGTTATACGTTTTACCTTATACGTTATACGTTATACGTTATGCGTTATACGCTATACGTTATGCGATATTGGTCATACCTTTACGTGATACGTCATACGTTATACGTTATACGTTATACGTTATACGTTATACGTTATACGTTATACGTTATACGTTATACGTTATACGTTATACGTTATGCGTTATACGCTACACGTTATGCGATATTGGTCATACCTTTACGTGATACGTCATACGTTATACGTTATACGTTATACGTTATACGTTATACGTTATACGTTATACGTTATACGTTATACGTTATACGTTATACGTTATACGTTGTACGTTATACGTTAAACGTTAGACGTTATATGTTATACGTTATACGTTGTACGTTATACGTTATATGTAATATGTAATACGTTATACGTTATACGCTATACGTTATACGTTATACGTTATACGTTATACGTTATACGTTATACGTTATACGTTATACGTTATACGTTATACGTTATACGTTATACGTTATACGTTATACGTTAAACGTTATACGTTATACGTTATACGTTATACGATATACGTTATACGTTATACGTTGTACGTTCTACGTTATACGTTCTACGTTATACGTTATACGTTATACGTTATACGTTATACGTTATACGTTATACGTTATACGTTATACGTTATACGTTATACGTTATACGTTATACGTTATACGTTATACGTTATACGTTATACGTTATACGTTATACGTTATGCGTTATACGTTATACGTTATACGATATACGTTATTCGTTATACGTTATACGTTATACGTTAAACGTTATACGTTATACGTTATACGTTATACGATATACGTTATACGTTATACGTTATACGTTGTACGTTATACGTTATACGTTATACGTTATACGTTATACGTTATACGTTATACGTTATACGTTATACGTTATACGTTATACGTTAAACGTTATACGTTATACGTTATACGTTATACGTTATACGATATACGTTATACGTTATACGTTATACGTTGTACGTTATACGTTTTACGTTATACGTTATACGTTATACGATATACGTTATACGTTATACGTTTTACCTTATACGTTATACGTTATACGTTATACGTTGTACGTTATACGTTAAACGTTATACGTTATACGTTATATGTAATATGTAATACGTTATACGTTATACGCTATACGTTACACGTTATACGTTATACGATATACGTTATACGTTATACGTTTTACCTTATACGTTATACGTTATACGTTATACGTTGTACGTTATACGTTAAGCGTTAGACGTTATATGTTATACGTTATACGTTGTACGTTATACGTTATATGTAATATGTAATACGTTATACGTTATACGCTATACGTTATACGTTATACGTTATACGTTATACGTTATACGTTATACGTTATACGTTATACGTTATACGTTATACGATATACGTTATACGTTATACGTTGTACGTTATACGTTATATGATATACGTTACACGTTATACGTTGTACGTTATACGTTATACGTTATACGTTATACGTTATACGTTATACGTTATACGTTATTCGTTATACGTTATACGTTATACGTTATACGTTATACGTTACACGTTATACGTTATACGTTATACGTTATAAGTTATACGTTATACGTTATTCGTTATACGTTATACGTTATACGTTACACGTTATACGTTATACGTAATACGTTATACGTTATACGTTATGCGTTATACGCTATACGTTATAGGTTATACGTTATGCGTTATATGTAATATGTAATACGTTATACGTTATACGTTATATGTTATGCGTTATACGCTATACGTTATGCGATATAGGTCATACCTTTACGTGATACGTCATACGTTATACGTTATACGATATACGTTATACGTTATACGTTGTACGTTATACGTTATACGTTATACGTTATACGTTATACGTTATACGTTATACGTAATACGTTATACGTTATACGTTATACGTTATACGTTATACGTTATACGTTATACGTCATACGTTATACGTTATACGTTATACGTTATACGTTATGCGTTATACGCTATACGTTATGCGATATAGGTCATACCTTTACGTGATACGTCATACGATATACGTTATACGTTATACGTTATACGTTATACGTTATACGTTATACGTTATACGTTATACGTTATACGATATACGTTATACGTTATACGTTATACGTTATACGTTATACGTTATGCGTTATACGCTATACGTTATGCGATATAGGTCATACCTTTACGTGATACGTCATACGTTATACGTTATACGTTATACGTTATACGTTATACGTTATACGTTATACGTTATACGTTATACGTTATACGTTATACGTTGTACGTTATAAGTTATACGTTATACTTTATACGTTATACGTTATACGTTATACGTTATGCGTTATACGTTATACATTATACGTTATACGTTATACGTTATGCGTTATACGTTATACGTTATACGTTATACGTTATACATTATACGTTACACGTTATACGTTATACGTTATACGTTATACGTTATACGTTAAACGTTATAAGTTATACGTTATACGTTATACGATATACGTTATACGTTATACGATATACGTTATACGTTATACGTTGTACGTTAAACGTTATATGATATACGTTACACGTTATACGTTGTACGTTATACGTTATACGTTATACGTTATACGTTATACGTTATACGTTATACGTTATACGTTATACGTTATACGTTATACGTTGTACGTTATACGTTAAACGTTAGACGTTATATGTTATACGTTATACGTTGTACGTTATACGTTATATGTAATATGTAATACGTTATACGTTATACGCTATACGTTATACGTTATACGTTATACGTTATACGTTATACGTTATACGTTATACGTTATACGTTATACGTTATACGTTATACGTTATACGTTATACGTTAAACGTTATACGTTATACGTTATACGTTATACGATATACGTTATACGTTATACGTTGTACGTTCTACGTTATACGTTCTACGTTATACGTTATACGTTATACGTTATACGTTATACGTTATACGTTATACGTTATACGTTATACGTTATACGTTATACGTTATACGTTATACGTTATACGTTATACGTTATACGTTATGCGTTATACGTTATACGTTATACGATATACGTTATTCGTTATACGTTATACGTTATACGTTAAACGTTATACGTTATACGTTATACGTTATACTATATACGTTATACGTTATACGTTAAACGTTATACGTTATACGTTATACGTTATACGTTATACGATATACGTTATACGTTATACGTTATACGTTGTACGTTATACGTTTTACGTTATACGTTATACGTTATACGATATACGTTATACGTTATACGTTTTACCTTATACGTTATACGATATACGTTATACGTTATACGTTTTACCTTATACGTTATACGTTATACGTTATGCGTTATACGCTATACGTTATGCGATATTGGTCATACCTTTACGTGATACGTCATACGTTATACGTTATACGTTATACGTTATACGTTATACGTTATACGTTATACGTTATACGTTATACGTTATACGTTATACGTTATACGTTATGCGTTATACGCTACACGTTATGCGATATTGGTCATACCTTTACGTGATACGTCATACGTTCTACGTTATACGTTATACGTTATACGTTATACGTTATACGTTATACGTTATACGTTATACGTTATACGTTATACGTTATACGTTATACGTTATACGTTGTACGTTATACGTTAAACGTTAGACGTTATATGTTATACGTTATACGTTGTACGTTATACGTTATATGTAATATGTAATACGTTATACGTTATACGCTATACGTTATACGTTATACGTTATACGTTATACGTTATACGTTATACGTTATACGTTATACGTTATACGTTATACGTTATACGTTATACGTTAAACGTTATACGTTATACGTTATACGTTATACGATATACGTTATACGTTATACGTTGTACGTTCTACGTTATACGTTCTACGTTATACGTTATACGTTATACGTTATACGTTATACGTTATACGTTATACGTTATACGTTATACGTTATACGTTATACGTTATACGTTATACGTTATACGTTATACGTTATACGTTATACGTTATGCGTTATACGTTATACGTTATACGATATACGTTATTCGTTATACGTTATACGTTATACGTTAAACGTTATACGTTATACGTTATACGTTATACTATATACGTTATACGTTATACGTTAAACGTTATACGTTATACGTTATACGTTATACGTTATACGATATACGTTATACGTTATACGTTATACGTTGTACGTTATACGTTTTACGTTATACGTTATACGTTATACGATATACGTTATACGTTATACGTTTTACCTTATACGTTATACGATATACGTTATACGTTATACGTTTTACCTTATACGTTATACGTTATACGTTATGCGTTATACGTTATACGTTATACGATATACGTTATACGTTATACGTTATACGTTATACGTTATACGTTATGCGTTATACGCTATACGTTATGCGATATAGGTCATACCTTTACGTGATACGTCATACGTTATACGTTATACGTTATACGTTATACGTTATACGTTATACGTTATACGTTATACGTTATACGTTATACGTTATACGTTGTACGTTATAAGTTATACGTTATACTTTATACGTTATACGTTATACGTTATACGTTATGCGTTATACGTTATACATTATACGTTATACGTTATACGTTATGCGTTATACGTTATACGTTATACGTTATACGTTATACATTATACGTTACACGTTATACGTTATACGTTATACGTTATACGTTATACGTTAAACGTTATAAGTTATACGTTATACGTTATACGATATACGTTATACGTTATACGATATACGTTATACGTTATACGTTGTACGTTAAACGTTATATGATATACGTTACACGTTATACGTTGTACGTTATACGTTATACGTTATACGTTATACGTTATACGTTATACGTTATACGTTATACGTTATACGTTATACGTTATACGTTGTACGTTATACGTTAAACGTTAGACGTTATATGTTATACGTTATACGTTGTACGTTATACGTTATATGTAATATGTAATACGTTATACGTTATACGCTATACGTTATACGTTATACGTTATACGTTATACGTTATACGTTATACGTTATACGTTATACGTTATACGTTATACGTTATACGTTATACGTTATACGTTAAACGTTATACGTTATACGTTATACGTTATACGATATACGTTATACGTTATACGTTGGTCGTTCTACGTTATACGTTCTACGTTATACGTTATACGTTATACGTTATACGTTATACGTTATACGTTATACGTTATACGTTATACGTTATACGTTATACGTTATACGTTATACGTTATACGTTATGCGTTATACGTTATACGTTATACGATATACGTTATTCGTTATACGTTATACGTTATACGTTAAACGTTATACGTTATACGTTATACGTTATACTATATACGTTATACGTTATACGTTAAACGTTATACGTTATACGTTATACGTTATACGTTATACGATATACGTTATACGTTATACGTTATACGTTGTACGTTATACGTTTTACGTTATACGTTATACGTTATACGATATACGTTATACGTTATACGTTTTACCTTATACGTTATACGTTATACGTTATACGTTGTACGTTATACGTTAAACGTTAGACGTTATATGTTATACGTTATACGTTGTACGTTATACGTTATATGTAATATGTAATACGTTATACGTTATACGCTATACGTTATACGTTATACGTTATACGATATACGTTATACGATATACATTTTACCTTATTCGTTATACGTTATACGTTATGCGTTATACGCTATACGTTATGCGATATTGGTCATACCTTTACGTGATACGTCATACGTTATACGTTATACGTTATACGTTATACGTTATACGTTATACGATATACATTTTACCTTATTCGTTATACGTTATACGTTATACGTTATACGTTATACGTTATACGTTATACGTTATACGATATACGTTATACGTTATACGTTATACGTTATACGTTATACGATATACGTTATACGTTATACGTTGTACGTTCTACGTTATACGTTCTACGTTATACGTTATACGTTATGCGATATACGCTATACGTTATGCGATATAGGTCATACCTTTACGTGATACGTCATACGTTATACGTTATACGTTATACGTTATACGTTATACGTTATACGTTATACGTTACTCGTTATACGTTATACGTTATACGTTGTACGTTATAAGTTATACGTTATACTTTATACGTTATACGTTATACGTTATACGTTATGCGTTATACGTTATACATTATACGTTATACGTTATACGTTATGCGTTATACGTTATACGTTATACGTTATACGTTATACATTATACGTTACACGTTATACGTTATACGTTATACGTTATACGTTATACGTTATACGTTAAACGTTATAAGTTATACGTTATACGTTATACGATATACGTTATACGTTATACGATATACGTTATACGTTATACGTTGTACGTTAAACGTTATATGATATACGTTACACGTTATACGTTGTACGTTATACGTTATACGTTATACGTTATACGTTATACGTTATACGTTATACGTTATTCGTTATACGTTATACGTTATACGTTATACGTTATACGTTACACGTTATACGTTATACGTTATACGTTATAAGTTATACGTTATACGTTATTCGTTATACGTTATACGTTATACGTCACACGTTATACGTTATACGTAATACGTTATACGGTATACGTTATGCGTTATACGGTATACGTTATGCGATATAGGTCATACCTTTACGTGATACGTCATACGTTATGCGTTATACGTTATGCGTTATACGTTATACGTTATACGTTATACGTTATACGTCATACGTTATACGTTATACGTTATACGTAATACGTTATATGTTATACGTTATACGTTATACGTTATACGTTATACGTTATACGTTACACGTTATACGTTACACGTTATGCGTTATACGTTATACGTTATACGTTATACGTTATACGTTATACGTTATACGTTTTACCTTATACGTTATACGTTATACGTTATACGTTATACGTTATACGTTATACGTTATACGTTATACGTTATACGTTAAGCGTTATACGTTATACGTTATACGTTATACGTTATACGTTATACGTTATTCGTTATACGTTATACGTTATACGTTCTACGTTATACGTTATACGTTATACGTTATACGTTATACGTTATACGTTATACGTTATACGTTATACGTTATACGTTAAACGTTATACGTTATACGTTATACGTTATACGTTATACGTTAAACGTTATACGTTATACGTTATACGTTATACGATATACGTTATACGTTATACGTTATACGTTGTACGTTATACGTTATACGTTATACGTTATACGTTATACGTTATACGTTATACGTTATACGTTATACGTTATACGTTTTACCTTATACGTTATACGTTATACGTTATACGTTGTACGTTATACGTTAAACGTTAGACGTTATATGTTATACGTTATACGTTGTACGTTATACGTTATATGTAATATGTAATACGTTATACGTTATACGCTATACGTTATACGTTATACGTTATACGTTATACGTTATACGTTATACGTTATACGTTATACGTTATACATTATACGTTATACGTTATACGTTATACGTTAAACGCTATACGTTATACGTTGTACGTTATACGATATACGATATACGTTATACGTTATACGTTATACGTTGTACGTTATACGTTTTACGTTATACGTTATACGTTATACGATATACGTTATACGTTATACGTTATACGTTATACGTTATACGCTATACGTTATACGTTATACGTTATGCGTTATACGCTATACGTTATGCGATATAGGTCATACCTTTACGTGATACGTCATACGTTATACGTTATACGTTATACGTTATACGTTATACATTATACGTTATACGTTATACGTTATGCGTTATACGTTATACGTTATACGTTATACGTTATACGTTATACGTTATACGTTATACGTTATACGTTTTACGTTATACGTTATACGTTATACGTTATACGTTATACGTTTTAAGTTATACGTTATACGGTATGCGTTATACATTATACGTTATACGTTATACGTTATACGTTATACGTTATACGTTGTACGTTATACGTTATACGTTATGCGTTATACGCTATACGTTATGCGATATAGGTCATACCTTTACGTGATACGTCATACGTTATACGTTATACGTTATACGTTATACGTTATACGTTATACGTTATACGTTATACGTTATACGATATACGTTATACGTTATACGTTATACGTTATACGTTATACGTTGTACGTTATACGTTATACGTTATGCGGTATACGCTATACGTTGTGCGTTGTACCTTATACGTTATATGTAATATGTAATACGTTATACGTTATACGCTATACGTTTTACGTTATACGTTATACGTTATACGTTATACGTTATACGTTATACGTTATACGTTATACGTTATACGTTATACGTTATACGTTATACGTTATACGTTATACGTTATGCGTTATACGCTATACGTTATGCGTTATAGGTCATACCTTATACGTGATACGTCATACGTTATACGTTATACGTTATACGTTATACGTTATACGTTATGCGTTATACGCTATACGTTGTGCGTTGTACGTTATACGTTATATGTAATATGTAATACGTTATACGTTATACGTTATACGTTATACGTTATACGTTATACGTTATACGTTAAGCGTTATACGTTATACGTTATACGTTATACGTTATACGTTATTCGTTATACGTTATACGTTATACGTTATACGTTATACGTTATACGTTATACGTTATACGTTATACGTTATACGTTATACGTTATACGTTATACGTTGTACGTTATACGTTAAACGTTATACGTTATACGTTATACGTTATACGTTATACGTTAAACGTTATACGTTATACGTTATACGTTATACGATATACGTTATACGTTATACGTTATACGTTGTACGTTATACGTTATACGTTATACATTATACGTTATACGTTATACGTTATACGTTATACGTTATACGTTATACGTTAAACGTTATACGTTATACGTTATACGTTATACGTTATACGATATACGTTATACGTTATACGTTATACGTTGTACGTTATACGTTTTACGTTATACGTTATACGTTATACGATATACGTTATACGTTATACGTTTTACCTTATACGTTATACGTTATACGTTATACGTTGTACGTTATACGTTAAACGTTAGACGTTATATGTTATACGTTATACGTTGTACGTTATACGTTATATGTAATATGTAATACGTTATACGTTATACGCTATACGTTATACGTTATACGTTATACGTTATACGTTATACGTTATACGTTATACGTTATACGTTATACATTATACGTTATACGTTATACGTTATACGTTAAACGCTATACGTTATACGTTGTACGTTATACGATATACGATATACGTTATACGTTATACGTTATACGTTGTACGTTATACGTTTTACGTTATACGTTATACGTTATACGATATACGTTATACGTTATACGTTATACGTTATACGTTATACGCTATACGTTATACGTTATACGTTATGCGTTATACGCTATACGTTATGCGATATAGGTCATACCTTTACGTGATACGTCATACGTTATACGTTATACGTTATACGTTATACGTTATACATTATACGTTATACGTTATACGTTATGCGTTATACGTTATACGTTATACGTTATACGTTGTACGTTATAAGTTATACGTTATACGTTGTACGTTATACGTTATACGTTATGCGTTATACGCTATACGTTATGCGATATAGGTCATACCTTTACGTGATATGTCATACGTTATACGTTATACGTTATACGTTATACGTTATACGTTATACGTTATACGTTATACGTTATACGTTATACGATATACGTTATACGTTATACGTTATACGTTATACGTTATACGTTATACGTTATACGTTATACGTTATGCGTTATACGCTATACGTTATACGTTATACGTTATACGATATACGTTATACGTTATACGTTATACGTTATACGTTATACGTTATACGTTATACGTTATGCGTTATACGCTATACGTTGTGCGTTGTACGTTATACGTTATATGTAATATGTAATACGTTATACGTTATACGCTATACGTTTTACGTTATACGTTATACGTTATACGTTATACGTTATACGTTATACGTTATACGTTATACGTTATACGTTATACGTTATACGTTATACGTCATACGTTATACGTTATACGTTATACGTTATACGTTATACGTTATACGTTATGCGTTATACGCTATACGTTATGCGTTATAGGTCATACCTTATACGTGATACGTCATACGTTATACGTTATACGTGATACGTTATACGTTATACGTTATACGTTATACGTTGTACGTTATACGTTATACGTTATACGTTATACGTTATACGTTATACGTTATACGTTGTACGTTATAAGTTATACGTTATACTTTATACGTTATACGTTATACGTTATACGTTATACGTTATACGTTAAACGTTATACGTTATGCGTTATACGCTATACGTTATGCGATATAGGTCATACCTTTACGTGATACGTCATACGTTATACGTTATACGTTATACGTTATACGTTATACATTATACGTTATACGTTATACGTTATGCGTTATACGTTATACGTTATACGTTATACGTTGTACGTTATAAGTTATACGTTATACGTTGTACGTTATACGTTATACGTTATGCGTTATACGCTATACGTTATGCGATATAGGTCATACCTTTACGTGATACGTCATACGTTATACGTTATACGTTATACGTTATACGTTATACGTTATACGTTATACGTTATACGTTATACGTTATACGATATACGTTATACGTTATACGTTATACGTTATACGTTATACGTTATACGTTATACGTTATGCGTTATACGCTATACGTTATACGTTATACGTTATACGATATACGTTATACGTTATACGTTATACGTTATACGTTATACGTTATACGTTATACGTTATGCGTTATACGCTATACGTTGTGCGTTGTACGTTATACGTTATATGTAATATGTAATACGTTATACGTTATACGCTATACGTTTTACGTTATACGTTATACGTCATACGTTATACGTTATACGTTATATGTTATACGTTATACGTTATACGTTATACGTTATACGTTATACGTTATACGTTATACGTTATACGTTATACGTTATACGTTATACGTTATACGTTATACGTTATACGTTATACGTTATGCGTTATACGCTATACGTTATGCGTTATAGGTCATACCTTATACGTGATACGTCATACGTTATACGTTATACGTGATACGTTATACGTTATACGTTATACGTTATACGTTGTACGTTATACGTTATACGTTATACGTTATACGTTATACGTTATACGTTATACGTTGTACGTTATAAGTTATACGTTATACTTTATACGTTATACGTTATACGTTATACGTTATACGTTATACGTTATACGTTATACGTTATACGTTATACGTTATACGTTATACGTTATACGTTATACGTTATGCGTTATACGTTATGCGTTATACGCTATACGTTATGCGTTATAGGTCATACCTTATACGTGATAAGTCATACGTTATACTATACGTTATACGATATACGTTATACGTTATACGTTATACGTTATACGTTATACGTTATACGTTATACGTTATACGTTGTACGTTATACGTTATACGTTATACGCTATACGATATACGTTGTACGTTATGCGTTATACGTTATGCGTTATACGTTATACGTTATACGTTATACGTTATACGTTATACGTTATACGTTATACGTTATACGTTATACGTTATACGTTATACGTTATTCGTTATACGTTATACGTTATACTATATACGTTATACGTTATACGTTGTACGTTATACGTTGTACGTTATACGTTATACGTTATACGTTATACGTTATACGTTATACGTTATACGTTATACGTTATACGTCATACGTTATACGTTATACGTTATACGTTATACGTTATACGTTATACGTTATGCGTCATAAGTTATACGTTATACGTTATACGTTTTACGTTATACGTTATACGTTATACGTTATACGTTATACGTCATACGTTATACGTTATACGTTATACGTTATACGTTATACGTTATACGTTATGCGTCATAAGTTATACGTTATACGTTATACGTTTTACGTTATACGTTATACGTTATACGTTATACGTTATGCGTCATAGGTTGTACGTTATACTAACCTAATTAAGCGTTTGGAGCAGCAGAAGTGCGAACAATTTGTTGTCTTCTCAACCATTTCTTAGCTTCAAACTCCCATATCTCGCGAACGGATTGAACAAACCCAAAAATTCCTGTTGCGTCTGGAAGTAGAAACTCGACTGATTAGAAACGTATGTGTGTTTTTTCCCTAGGCCATTCTGGTTAAGCGTTTGGAGCAGCACAAGTGCGAAAAATTTGTTGTCTTCTCACCCATTCCTTAGTTTCAAACTCCCATGTCTCGCGAACGGATTGACCAGACCCAAAAACTCCTGTTGCGTCTGAAAGTAGAAGCTAGCCCGATTACGACGGTATGTGTATTTTTCCCCTAGGCCATTCTGGTTAAGCGTTTGGAGCAGCAGACGTGCGAAAAATTTGTTGCCTTCTCAACCATTTCTTAGCTTCAATCTCCCATACCTCGCGAACGGATTGACCAAACCCAAAAATTCCTATTGCGTCTGAAAGTAGAAACTCGCCCGATTACAACGATATGTGTGTTTTCTCCCTAGGCCATCCTGGTTAAGCGTTTGGAGCAGCCGAATTGCGCAAAATTTGTTCCGTTCTCAACCATTTCTTAGCTTGAAACTCCCGTATTTCGCAATCGGATTGAACAAACCCAAAAAATTCCTGCTACGTCTGAAAGTAGAAACTCGTACGATTACAACGGTATGTGTATTTTTTCCCTAGGCCTTTCTGGTTAAGCGTTTGGAGCAGCAGATGTGCGAAAAATTCGTTGTCTTCTCAACCATTTCTTAGATTCAAACTCCCATATCTCGCGAAATGATTGACCAAACCCAAAAATTCCTATTGCGTCTGAAAGTAGAACCTCGCCCGCTTACAACGGTATGTGTATTTTTTCCTTAGGCCATTCTTGTTAAGCGTTTGGTGCAGCAGAAGTGCGAAAAATTTATTGTCTTCTCAACCATTTCTTGGCTTCAAACTCCCATATCTCGCGAACAGACTGGCCTAACCCTAAAATTCCTGCTGCGTCTGAAAGTAGAAACTCGCCCGATTACAACGGTATGTGTATTTATTCCCTACGGCATTCTGGTTAAGCTTTTGGAGCACCGGATGTGCGCAATATTTGTTGTCTTCTCAACCATTTCTTAGCTTCAAACTCCCGTATCTCGCGAACGGTTTGACCGAACCCAAAATTCCTATTGCGTCTGAAAGTAGAAACTCGCCCGATTACAACGGTATGAGTATGTTTTCACTAGGCCATTCTGGTCAAGCGTTTGGAGCAACAGAAGTGCGAAAAATTTGTTGTCTTCTCAACCATTTCTTAGCTTCAAACTCCCGTATCTCGCGAACGGATTGACCGAACCCAAAATTCCTATTGCGTTTGAAAGTAGAAACTCGCCCGATTACAACGGTATGAGTATGTTTTCACTAGGCCATTCTGGTCAAGCGTTTGGAGCAACAGAAATGCGAAAAATTTGTTGTCTTCTCAACCATTTCTTAGCTTCAAACTCCCGTATCTCGCGAACGGTTTGACCGAACTCAAAATTCCTATTGCGTCTGAAAGTAGAAACTCGCCCGATTACAACGGTGTGTGTAGTTTTTCCCTAGGCCATTCTGGTTAAGC
This sequence comes from Ptiloglossa arizonensis, assembly GCF_051014685.1. Lineage (NCBI taxonomy): Eukaryota > Metazoa > Arthropoda > Insecta > Hymenoptera > Colletidae > Ptiloglossa > Ptiloglossa arizonensis. The sequence continues at coordinate 118,180 of NW_027478420.1, read as the reverse complement.
GTTTGGAGCAGCAGAAGTGCGCAAAATTTGTTCTCTTCTCAACCATTTCTTAGCTTCAAACTCCCATATCTCGCGAACGGATTGACCAGACCCAAAAATTCCTGTTGCGTCTGAAAATAGAAGCTAGCCCGATTACAACGGTATGTGTATTTTTCCCCTAGGCCATTCTGGTTAAGCGGTTGGAGCAGCAGACGTGCGAAAAATTTATTGTCTTCACATCCATTTCTTTGTTTCAAACTCCCATATCTCGCGAACGGATTGACCAGGCCCAAAAACTCCTGTTGCGCCTGAAAGTAGAAGCTAGCCCGATTACAACGGTATGTGCATTTTTTCCATAGGCCATTCTGGTTAAGAGTTTGGAGCTGCAGAATTGCGGAAAATTTGTTCTGTTCTCAACCAATTCTTAGATTCAAACTCCCATATCTCGCGAACGGATTAACCAAACCCAAAAATTTCTGCTGCACCTGAAAGTAGAAACTCGCCCGATTACAACGGTATGTGTATTTTTTCCCTAGGCCATTCTGGTAAAGCGTTTGGAGCAGCAGATTTGCGAAAAATTTGTTGTCTTCTCAACCATTTCTTAGCTTCAAACTTCCATATCTCGCGAACGGATTGACCTAACCCAAAAATTCCTATTGCGTCTGAAAGTAGAAATTCGTCCGGTTACAACGGTATGTGTATTTTTCCCCTAGGCCATTCTGGTTAAGCGTTTGGAGCAGCTGAATTGCAAAAAATTTGTTGTCTTGTCAACCATTTCTTAGCTTCAAAGTCCCATATCTCGCGAACGGATTGAGCAAACCCAAAAATTCCTGCCGCGTCTGAAAGTAGAAACTCATACGATTACAACGGTGTGTGTATTTTTTCCCTACGGCACTCTGGTTAAGCTTTTGGAGCACCAGCAGTGCGCAATATTTGTTGTCTTCTCAACCATTTCTTGGCTTCAAACTCCCATATCTCGCGAACAGATTGGCCTAACCCAAAAATTCCTGCTGCGTCAGAAAGTAGAAACTCTCCCGATTACAACGGTATGTATATTTTTTCACTAGGCCATTCTGGTTAAGCGTTTGGAGCAGCAGAAGTGCGAAAAATTTTGTTGTCTTCTCAACTATTTCTTAGCTTCAAACTCCCATATCTCGCGCACGGATTGACCAAACCCAAAAATTCCTGTTGCGTCTGAAAGTAGAAACTCGCTCGATTACAACGGTATGGGTATTTTCCCGCTAGGCCATTCTGGTTAAGCGTTTGGAGCAACAGAAGTGTGAAAAATTTGTTGCCTTCTCAATCATTCCTTAGCTTCAAACTCCCATATCTCGCGAACAGATTGACCTAACCCTAAAATTCCTATTGCATCTGAAAGTAGAATCTCGCTCGATTACAACGGTATGGGTATTTTATCCCTACTACATTCTGGTTAAGCGTTTGGAGCAGCAGAAGTGCGAAAAGTTTGTTGCCTTCTCAACCATTTCTTAGCTTCAAACTCCCATATCTCGCGAACGGAGTGACCTAACCCAAAAATTCCTATTGCGTCTGAAAGTAGAAACTCGTCCGGTTACAACGGTATGTGTATTTTTTCCCTACGGCATTCTGGTTAAGCTTTTGGAGCACCAGAACTGCGCAATATTTGTTGTCTTCTCAACCATTTCTTAGCTTTAAACTCCTGTATCTCGCGAACGGATTGACCGAACCCAAAATTCCTATAGCGTCTGAAAGTAGAAACTCGCCCGATTACAACGGTATGTATATTTTTTCACTAGGCCATTCTGGTTAAGCGTTTGGAGCAGCAGAAGTGCGAAAAATTTTGTTGTCTTCTCAATCAATTATTAGCTTCAAACTCCCATACCTCACGAACGGATTGACCAAACCCAAAAATTTCTGCTGCGTCTGAAGTAGAAACTCGTACGATTACAACGGTATGTGTATTTTTTCCCTGGGCCATTCTGTTTAAGCGTTTGGAGCAGCAGAAGTGCCCAAAATTTGTTGCCTTCTCAACGATTTCTTAGCTTCAAACTCCCTTACCTCACGAACGGATTAACCAAACCCAAAAATTTCTGCTGCGTCTGAAAGTAGAAACTCGTACGATTACAACGGTATGTGTATTTTTTCCCTAGGCCGTTCTGGTTAAGCGTTTGGAGCAGCAGAAGTGCGAAAAATTTGTTGTCTTCTCAACTATTTCTTAGCTTCAAACTCCCATACCTCGCGAACGGATTGACCTAACCCAAAAATTCCTATTGCATCTGAAAGTAGAAACTCGCCCGATTAGAACGGTATGTTTATTTTTTCCCTAGGCCGTTCTGGTTAAGCGTTTGGAGCAGCAGAAGTGCGAAAAATTTGTTGTCTTCTCAAACATTTCTCAGCTTCAAACTCCCATATCTCGCGAACGGATTGACCTAACCCAAAAATTCCTATTGCATCTGAAAGTAGAAACTCGCCCGATTACAACGGTATGTGTATTTTTTCCTAGGCCATTATGGTTAAGCGTTTGGAGCAGCAGAATTGCGCACAATTTGTTGCCTTCTCAACCATTTCTTGGCTTGAAACTCCCACATCTCGCGAACAGATTGACCTAACCCAAAAATTCATGCTGCGTCTGAAAGTAGAAACTCGCCCGATTTCAACGATATGTGTATTTTTTCCCTAGGCCATTGTTGTTAAGCGTTTGGAGCAGCAGAAGTGCGAAAAATTTTGTTGTCTTCTCAATCAATTCTTAGCTTCAAACTCCCATACCTCGTGAACGGATTGACCAAACCCAAAAATTTCTGCTGCGTCTGAAAGTAGAAACTCGTACGATTACAACGGTATGTGTATTTTTTCCCTAGGCCGTTCTGGTTAAGCGTTTGGAGCAGCAGAAGTGCGAGAAATTTGTTGTCTTCTCAACTATTTCTTAGCTTCAAACTCCCATATCTCGCGAACGGATTGACCAAACCCAGAAATTCCTATGGTATCTGAATGTAGAATGTCGCTCGATTACAACGGTATGGGTATTTTATCCCTAGTACATTCTGGTTAAGCGTTTGGAGCAGCAGAAGTGCGAAAAATTTGTTGTCTTCTCAACTATTTCTTAGCTTCAAACTCCCATATCTCGCGAACAGATTGACCTAACACAAAAATTCCTGCTGCGTTTGAAAGTAGAAACTCGCCCGATTACAACGGTATGTGTATTTTTCCCCTAGGTCATTCTGGTTAAGCGACTGGAGCAGCAGAATTGCGAAACATATGTGGCCTTCTCAACCATTTCTTGGCTTCAAACTCCCATATCTCGCGAACAGATTGACCTAACACAAAAATTCCTGCTGCGTTTGAAAGTAGAAACTCGCCCGATTACAACGGTATGTGTATTCTCCCCGTAGGCCATTCTGGTTAAGCGACTGGAGCAGCAGAAGTGCGAAAAATTTGTTGCCTTCTCAACCATTTCTTAGCTTCAAACTCCCATATCTCGCGAACGGATTGACCTAACCCAAAAATTCCTATTGCGTCTGAAAGTAGAAACTCGTCCGGTTACAACGGTATGTGTATTTTTTCCCTACGGCATTTTGGTTAAGCTTTTGGAGCACCAGAAGTACGCAATATTTGTTGTCTTCTCAACCATTTCTTAGCTTTAAACTCCCGTATCTCGCGAACGGATTGACCGAACCCAAAATTCCTATTGCGTCTGAAAGATGAAACTCGCCCGATTACAACGGTATGTATATTTTTTCACTAGGCCATTCTGGTTAAGCGTTTGGAGCAGCAGAAGTGCGAAAAATTTTGTTCTCTTCTCAATCAATTATTAGCTTCAAACTCCCATACCTCACGAACGGATTGACCAAACCCAAAAATTTCTGCTGCGTCTGAAGTAGAAACTCGTACGATTACAACGGTATGTGTATTTTTTCCCTGGGCCATTCTGTTTAAGCGTTTGGAGCAGCAGAAGTGCCCAAAATTTGTTGCCTTCTCAACGATTTCTTAGCTTCAAACTCCCTTACCTCGCGAACGGATTGACCAAACCCAAAAATTTCTGCTGCGTCTGAAAGTAGAAACTCGTACGATTACAACGGTATGTGTATTTCCCCCTAGGCCATTCTGGTTAAGCGATTGGAGCAGCAGAAGTGCGAACAATTTGATGCCTTCTCAACCATTTCTTAGCTTCAAACTCCCGTATCTCGCGAACGGAATGACCTAACCCAAAAATTGCTATTGCGTCTGAAAGTAGAAACTCTTCCGGTTACTACGGTATGTGTATTTTCCCCCTAGGCCATTCTGGTTAAGCGACTGGAGCAGCAGAAGTGCGAAAAATTTGTTGTCTTCTCATCTATTTCTTAGCTTCAAACTCCCATATCTCGCGAACGGATTGACAAAACCCAAAAATTCCTGCTGCGTCTGAAAGTAGAAACTCACCCGATTACAACGGTATGTGTATTTTTTCCCTAGGCCATTCTGGTTAAGCGTTTGGAGCAGCAGAAGTGCGAAATATTTGTTGCCTTCTCAACCATTTCTTGGCTTCAAACTCCCATATGTCGCGAACGGATTGACCTAACCCAAAAATTCCTGCTGCGTCTGAAGGTAGAAACTCGCCCGATTACAACGGTGTGCGTATTTTTTCCCTAGGCCATTCTGGTTAAGCGTTTGGAGCAGCAGAAGTGCGAAAAATTTGTTGTCTTCTCAACTATTTCTCAGCTTCAAAGTCCCATATCTCGCTAACGGATAGACCAAACCCAGAAATTCCTGCTGCGTCTGAAAGTAGAAACTCGCCCGATTACAACGGTATGTGTATTTTTTCCCTAGGCCAATCTGGTTAAGCGATTGGAGCAGCAGAACTGCGAAAAACTTGATGCCTTCTCAACCATTTCTTAGCTTCAAACTCCCGTATCTCGCGAATGGATTGACCTAACCCAAAAATTTGTATTGCGTCTGAAAATAGAAACTCGTCCGGTTACAACGGTATGTCTATTTTTTCCCTAGGCCATTCTGGTTAAGCGACTGGAGCAGCAGACGTGCAAAAAATTTGTTGTCTTGTCAACCATTTCTTACCTTCAAAGTCCCATATCTCGCGAACGGATTGACATAACTCAAAAATTCCTATTGCATCTGAAAGTAGAAACTCGCCCGATTACAACGGTATGTGTATTTTTCCCATAGGACATTCTGGTTAAGCGTTTGGAGCAGCAGAAGTGCGAAAAATTTGTTGTTTTCTCAACTATTTCTCAGCTTCAAAGTTCCATATCTCGCTAACGGATAGACCAAACCCAGAAATTCCTGTTGCGTCTGAAAGTAGAAACTCGCCCGATTACAACGGTATGTGTATTTTTTCCCTAGGCCAATCTGGTTAAGCGATTGGAGCAGCAGAAGTGCGAAAAATTTGATGCCTTCTCAACCATTTCTTAGCTTCAAACTCCCGTATCTCGCGAACGGATTGACCTAACCCAAAAATTGCTATTGCGTCTGAAAGTAGAAACTCGTCCGGTTACAACGGTATGTGTATTTTTTCCCTAGGCCATTCTGGTTAAGCGGTTGGAGCAGCAGAAGTGCGAAAAATTTGTTGTCTTCTCATCTATTTCTTAGCTTCAAACTCCCATATCTCGCGAACGGATTGACAAAACCCAAAAATTCCTGCTGCGTCTGAAAGTAGAAACTCACCCGATTACAACGGTATGTGTATTTTTTCCCTAGGCCATTCTGGTTAAGCGTTTGGAGCAGCAGAAGTGCGAAAAATTTGTTGTCCTCTCAACTATTTCTTAGCTTCAAACTCCCATATCTCGCGAACGGATTGACAAAACCCAAAAATTCCTGCTGCGTCTGAAAGTAGAAACTCGACCGATTACAACGGTATGTGTATTTTTCCCATAGGCCATTCTGGTTAAGCGTTTGGAGCAGCAGAAGTGCGAAAAATTTGTTGCCTTCTCAACCATTTCTTGGCTTCAAACTCCAATATCTCGCGAACAGATTGACCTAACCCAAAAATTCCTCCTGCGTCTGAAAGTATAAACTCGCCCGATTACATCGGTATGTGTATTTTTTCCCTAGGCCATTCTGGTTAAGCGTTTGGAGCAGCAGAAGTGCGAAAAATTTGTTGTCTTCTCAACTATTTCTTAGCTTCAAACTCCCATATCTCGCGAACGGATTGACAAAACCCAAAAATTCCTGCTGCGTCTGAAAGTAGAAACTCGCCCGATTACAACGGTATGTGTATTTTTTCCCTAGGCCATTCTGGTTAAGCGTTTGGAGCAGCAGACGTGCGAAGAATTTGCTATCTTGTCAACCATTTCTTAACTTCAAAGTCCGATATCTCGCGAACGGATTGACCAAACCCAAAAATTGCTTTTGCGTCTGACAGTAGAAACTCGTCCGGTTACAACGGTATGTGTATTTTTTCCCTAGGCCATTCTGGTTAAGCGTTTGGAGCAACAGAAGTGCGAAAAATTTGTTGCCTTCTCAATCATTTCTTAGCTTCAAAGTCCCATATCTCGCGACCGGATTGACCTATCCCAAAAATTCCTATTGCATCTGAAAGTAGAATCTCGCCCGATTACAACGGTATGTGTATTTTCCCCCTAGGCCTTTCTGGTTCAGCGACTGGAGCAGCAGAATTGCAAAAAATTTGCTGTCTTGTCAACCGTTTCTTAGCTTCAAAGTCCCATATCTCGCGAACGGATTGACCAAACACAGAAATTCCTGTTGCGTCTGAAAGTAGAAACTCGCCCGATTACAACGGTGTGTGTATTTTTTCTCTAGGCCATTCTGGTTAAGCGTTTGGAGCAGCAGACGTGCGAAGAATTTGTTATCTTGTCAACCATTTCTTAGCTTCAAAGTCCGATATCTCGCAAACGGATTGACCAAACCCAAAAGTTGCTATTGCGTCTGAAAGTAGGAACTCGTCCGGTTACATCGGTATGTGTATTTTTTCCCTAGGCCATTCTGGTTAAGCGTTTGGAGCAGCAGACGTGCGAAGAATTTGTTATCTTGTCAACCATTTGTTAGCTTCAAAGTCCGATATCTCGCGAACGGATTGACCAAACCCAAAAATTGCTATTGCGTCTGAAAGTAAGAACTCGTCCGGTTACATCGGTATGTGTATTTTTCCCTAGGCCAATCTGGTTAAGCGATTGGAGCAGCAGAAGTGCGAAAAATTTGATGCCTTCTCAACCATTTCTTAGCTTCAAACTCCCATATCTCGCGAACAGATTGACCTAACCCAAAAATTCCTGTTGCGTCTGAAAGTAGAAACTCTCCCGATTACAACGGTGTGTGTATTTTTTCCCTAGGCCAATCTGGTTAAGCGATTGGAGCAGCAGAAGTGCGAAAAATTTGATGCCTTCTCAACCATTTCTTAGCTTCAAACTCCCGTATCTCGCGAACGGATTGACCGAACCCAAAAATTGCTATAGCGTCTGAAAGTAGAAACTCGTCCGGTTACTACGGTATGTGTATTTTCCCCCTAGGCCATTCTGGTTAATCGACTGGAGCAGCAGAATTGCGAAAAATTTGTTGCCCTCTCAATCATTTCTTAGCTTCAAACTCCCATATCTCGCGAACGGATTGACCTAACCCAAAAATTCCTATTGAATCTGAAAGTAGAAACTCGCCCGATTACAACGGTATGTGTATTTTCCCCCTAGGCCTTTCTGGTTAAGCGACTGGAGCAGCAGACGTGCAAAAAATTTGTTGTCTTGTCAACCATTTCTTAGCTTCAATGTCCGATAACTCGCGAACTGATTGACCAAACCCAAAAATTGCTATTGCGTCTGAAAGTAGGAACTCGTCCGGTTACATCGGTATGTGTATTTTTTCCCTAGGCCATTCTGGTTAAGCGTTTGGAGCAGCAGACGTGCGAAGAATTTGTTATCTTGTCAACCATTTCTTAGCTTCAAAGTCCGATATCTCGCGAACGGATTGACCAAACCCAAAAATTGCTATTGCGTCTGAAAGTAAGAACTCGTCCGGTTACATCGGTATGTGTATTTTTTCCCTAGGCCATTCTGGTTAAGCTGTTGGAGCAGCAGAAGTGCGAAATATTTGTTGCCTTCTCAACCATTTCTTGGCTTCAAACTCCCATATCTCGCGAACAGATTGACCTAACCCAAAAATTCCTATTGCGTCTGAAAGTAGAAACTCGTCCGGTTACTACGGTATGTGTATTTTCCCCCTAGGCCATTCTGGTTAAGCGACTGGAGCAGCAGAAGTACGAAAAATTTGTTGCCTTCTCAATCATTTCTTAGCTTCAAACTCCCATATCTCGCGAACGGATTGACCTAACCCAAAAATTCCAATTGCGTCTGAAAGTAGAAACTCGTCCGGTTACAACGGTATGAGTATTTTTTCCCTAGGCCATTCTGGTTAAGCGTTTGGAGCAGCAGAATTGCGAAAAATTTGTTGTCTTCTCAACCATTTCTTAGCTTCAAAGTCTGATAACTCGCGAACGGATTGACCATACCCAAAAATTGCTATTGCGTCTGAAAGTAGGAACACGTCCGGTTACATCAGTATGTGTATTTTTTCCCTAGGCCATTCTGGTTAAGCGTTTGGAGCAGCAGACGTGCGAAGTATTTGTTATCTTGTCAACCATTTCTTAGCTTCAAAGTCCGATATCTCGCGAACGGATTGACCAAACCCAAAAATTGCTATTGCGTCTGAAAGTAGGAACTCGTCCGGTTACATCGGTATGTGTATTTTTTCCCTAGGCCAATCTGGTTAAGCGATTGGAGCAGCAGAAGTGCGAAAAATTTGATGCCTTCTCAACCATTTCTTAGCTTCAAACTCCCGTATCTCGCGAACGGATTGACCTAACCCAAAAATTCCTATTGAATCTGAAAGTAGAAACTCGCCCGATTACAACGGTATGTGTATTTTCCCCCTAGGCCATTTTGGTTAAGCGACTGGAGCAGCAGACGTGCAAAAAATTTGTTGTCTTGTCAACCATTTCTTAGCTTCAATGTCCCATATCTCGCGAACGGATTGACCAAACACAGAAATTCCTGCTGCCTCTGAAAGTAGAAACTCGCTCGATTACAACGGTATGTGTATTTTTTCCCTAGGCCATTCTGGTTAAGCGGTTGCAGCAGCAGAAGTGCGAAATATTTGTTGCCTTCTCAACCACTTCTTAGCTTCAAACTCCCATATCTCGCGAACGGATTGACAAAACCCAAAAATTCCTGCTGCGTCTGAAAGTAGAAACTCGCCCGAATACAACGGTAAGTGTATTTTTTCCCTAGGCCATTTTGGTTAGGCGACTGGAGCAGCAGAATTGCGAAAAATTTGTTGTCTTGTAAACCATTTCTTAGCTTCAAAGTCCCATATCTCGCGAACGGATTGAACAAACACAGAAATTCCTGCTGCGTCTGAAAGTAGAAACTCGCCCGATTAGAACGGTATGTGTATTTTTTCCCTAGGCCATTCTGGTTAAGCGGTTGGAGCAGCAGAAGTGCGAAATATTTGTTGTCTTCACAACCATTTCTTGCCTTCAAATACCCATATCTCGCGAACAGATTGACCTAACCCAAAAATTCCTGTTGCATCTGAAAGTAGAAACCCGCCCGATGAGAACGGTTTGTGTATTTTTTCCCTAGGCCATTCTGGTTAAGCGTTTGGAGCAGCAGACTTGCGAAAAATTTGTTGTCTTGTCAACCATTTCTTAGCTTCAAAGTCCGATATCTCGCGGACGGATTGACCAAACCCAAAAATTGCTATTGCGTCTGAAAGTAGAAACTTGTCCGGTTACAACGGTATGAGTATTTCTTCCCTAGGCCATTCTGGTTAAGCGGTTGGAGCAGCAGAATTGCGAAATATTTGTTGCCTTCTCAACCATTTCTTGGCTTCAAACTCCCATATCTCGCGAACAGATTGACCTATCCCAAAAATTCCTGTTGCGTCTGAAAGTAGAAACTCGCCCGATTACAACGGTGTGTGTATTTTTTCCCTAGGCCAATCTGGTTAAGCGATTGGAGCAGCAGAAGTGCGAAAAATTTGATGCCTTCTCAACCATTTCTTAGCTTCAAACTCCCGTATCTCGCGAACGGATTGACCTAACCCAAAAATTGCTATTGCGTCTGAAAGTAGAAACTCGTCCGGTTACTACGGTATGTGTATTTTCCCCCTAGGCCATTCTGGTTAAGCGACTGGAGCAGCAGAAGTGCGAAAAATTTGTTGCCTTCTCAATCATTTCTTAGCTTCAAACTCCCATATCTCGCGAACGGATTGACCTAACCCAAAAATTCCTATTGAATCTGAAAGTAGAAACTCGCCCGATTACAACGGTATGTGTATTTTCCCCCTAGGCCATTCTGGTTAAGCGACTGGAGCAGCAGACGTGCAAAAAATTTGTTGTCTTGTCAACCATTTCTTAGCTTCAATGTCCCATATCTCGCGAACGGATTGACCAAACACAGAAATTCCTGCTGCCTCTGAAAGTAGAAACTCGCTCGATTACAACGGTATGTGTATTTTTTCCCTAGGCCATTCTGGTTAAGCGGTTGCAGCAGCAGAAGTGCGAAATATTTGTTGCCTTCTCAACCACTTCTTAGCTTCAAACTCCCATATCTCGCGAACGGATTGACAAAACCCAAAAATTCCTGTTGCGTCTGAAAGTAGGAACTCGCCCGATTACAACGGTGTGTGTATTTTTTCCCTAGGCCAATCTGGTTAAGCGATTGGAGCAGCAGAAGTGCGAAATATTTGTTGTCTTCACAACCATTTCTTGCCTTCAAATTCCCATATCTCGCGAACAGATTGACCTAACCCAAAAATTCCTGTTGCATCTGAAAGTAGAAACCCGCCCGATGAGAACGGTTTGTGTATTTTCCCCCTAGGCCATTCTGGTTAAGCGACTGGAGCAGCAGACGTGCAAAAAATTTGTTGTCTTGTCAACCATTTCTTAGCTTCAATGTCCCATATCTCGCGAACGGATTGACCAAACACAGAAATTCCTGCTGCCTCTGAAAGTAGAAACTCGCTCGATTACAACGGTATGTGTATTTTTTCCCTAGGCCATTCTGGTTAAGCGGTTGCAGCAGCAGAAGTGCGAAATATTTGTTGCCTTCTCAACCACTTCTTAGCTTCAAACTCCCATATCTCGCGAACGGATTTACAAAACCCAAAAATTCCTGCTGCGTCTGAAAGTAGAAACTCGCCCGAATACAACGGTAACTGTATTTTTTCCCTAGGCCATTCTGGTTAGGCGACTGGAGCAGCAGAATTGCGAAAAATTTGTTGTCTTGTAAACCATTTCTTAGCTTCAAAGTCCCATATCTCGCGAACGGATTGACCAAACACAGAAATTCCTGCTGCGTCTGAAAGTAGAAACTCGCCCGATTAGAACGGTATGTGTATTTTTTCCCTAGGCCATTCTGGTTAAGCGGTTGGAACAGCAGAAGTGCGAAATATTTGTTGTCTTCACAACCATTTCTTGCCTTCAAATTCCCATATCTCGCGAACAGATTGACCTAACCCAAAAATTCCTGTTGCATCTGAAAGTAGAAACCCGCCCGATGAGAACGGTTTGTGTATTTTTTCCCTAGGCCATTCTGGTTAAGCGTTTGGAGCAGCAGACTTGCGAAAAAATTGTTGTCTTGTCAACCATTTCTTAGCTTCAAAGTCCGATATCTCGCGGACGTATTGACCAAACCCAAAAATTGCTATTGCGTCTGAAAGTAGAAACTTGTCCGGTTACAACGGTATGTGTATTTCTTCCCTAGGCCATTCTGGTTAAGCGGTTGGAGCAGCAGAATTGCGAAATATTTGTTGCCTTCTCAACCATTTCTTGGCTTCAAACTCCCATATCTCGCGAACAGATTGACCTATCCCAAAAATTCCTGTTGCGTCTGAAAGTAGAAACTCGCCCGATTACAACGGTGTGTGTATTTTTTCCCTAGGCCAATCTGGCTAAGCGATTGGAGCAGCAGAAGTGCGAAAAATTTGATGCCTTCTCAAACATTTCTTAGCTTCAAACTCCCGTATCTCGCGAACGGATTGACCTAACCCAAAAATTGCTATTGCGTCTGAAAGTAGAAACTCGTCCGGTTACTACGGTATGTGTATTTTCCCCCTAGGCCATTCTGGTTAAGCGACTGGAGCAGCAGACGTGCAAAAAATTTGTTGTCTTGTCAACCATTTCTTAGCTTCAATGTCCCATATCTCGCGAACGGATTGACCAAACACAGAAATTCCTGCTGCCTCTGAAAGTAGAAACTCGCTCGATTACAACGGTATGTGTATTTTTTCCCTAGGCCATTCTGGTTAAGCGGTTGCAGCAGCAGAAGTGCGAAATATTTGTTGCCTTCTCAACCACTTCTTAGCTTCAAACTCCCATATCTCGCGAACGGATTGACAAAACCCAAAAATTCCTGCTGCGTCTGAAAGTAGAAACTCGCCCGAATACAACGGTAAGTGTATTTTTTCCCTAGGCCAATCTGGTTAGGCGACTGGAGCAGCAGAATTGCGAAAAATTTGTTGTCTTGTAAACCATTTCTTAGCTTCAAAGTCCCATATCTCGCGAACGGATTGACCAAACACAGAAATTCCTGCTGCGTCTGAAAGTAGAAACTCGCCCGATTAGAACGGTATGTGTATTTTTTCCCTAGGCCATTCTGGTTAAGCGGTTGGAACAGCAGAAGTGCGAAATATTTGTTGTCTTCACAACCATTTCTTGCCTTCAAATTCCCATATCTCGCGAACAGATTGACCTAACCCAAAAATTCCTGTTGCATCTGAAAGTAGAAACCCGCCCGATGAGAACGGTTTGTGTATTTTTTCCCTAGGCCATTCTGGTTAAGCGTTTGGAGCAGCAGACTTGCGAAAAAATTGTTGTCTTGTCAACCATTTCTTAGCTTCAAAGTCCGATATCTCGCGGACGTATTGACCAAACCCAAAAATTGCTATTGCGTCTGAAAGTAGAAACTTGTCCGGTTACAACGGTATGTGTATTTCTTCCCTAGGCCATTCTGGTTAAGCGGTTGGAGCAGCAGAATTGCGAAATATTTGTTGCCTTCTCAACCATTTCTTGGCTTCAAACTCCCATATCTCGCGAACAGATTGACCTATCCCAAAAATTCCTGTTGCGTCTGAAAGTAGAAACTCGCCCGATTACAACGGTGTGTGTATTTTTTCCCTAGGCCAATCTGGCTAAGCGATTGGAGCAGCAGAAGTGCGAAAAATTTGATGCCTTCTCAAACATTTCTTAGCTTCAAACTCCCGTATCTCGCGAACGGATTGACCTAACCCAAAAATTGCTATTGCGTCTGAAAGTAGAAACTCGTCCGGTTACTACGGTATGTGTATTTTCCCCCTAGGCCATTCTGGTTAAGCGACTGGAGCAGCAGACGTGCAAAAAATTTGTTGTCTTGTCAACCATTTCTTAGCTTCAATGTCCCATATCTCGCGAACGGATTGACCAAACACAGAAATTCCTGCTGCCTCTGAAAGTAGAAACTCGCTCGATTACAACGGTATGTGTATTTTTTCCCTAGGCCATTCTGGTTAAGCGGTTGCAGCAGCAGAAGTGCGAAATATTTGTTGCCTTCTCAACCACTTCTTAGCTTCAAACTCCCATATCTCGCGAACGGATTGACAAAACCCAAAAATTCCTGCTGCGTCTGAAAGTAGAAACTCGCCCGAATACAACGGTAAGTGTATTTTTTCCCTAGGCCAATCTGGTTAGGCGACTGGAGCAGCAGAATTGCGAAAAATTTGTTGTCTTGTAAACCATTTCTTAGTTTCAAAGTCCCATATCTCGCGAACGGATTGACCAAACACAGAAATTCCTGCTGCGTCTGAAAGTAGAAACTCGCCCGATTAGAACGGTATGTGTATTTTTTCCCTAGGCCATTCTGGTTAAGCGGTTGGAGCAGCAGAAGTGCGAAATATTTGTTGTCTTCACAACCATTTCTTGCCTTCAAATTCCCATATCTCGCGAACAGATTGACCTAACCCAAAAATTCCTGTTGCATCTGAAAGTAGAAACCCGCCCGATGAGAACGGTTTGTGTATTTTTTCCCTAGGCCATTCTGGTTAAGCGTTTGGAGCAGCAGACTTGCGAAAAATTTGTTGTCTTGTCAACCATTTCTTAGCTTCAAAGTCCGATATCTCGCGGACGGATTGACCAAACCCAAAAATTGCTATTGCGTCTGAAAGTAGAAACTTGTCCGGTTACAACTGTATGTGTATTTCTTCCCTACGCCATTCTGGTTAAGCGGTTGGAGCAGCAGAATTGCGAAATATTTGTTGCCTTCTCAACCATTTCTTGGCTTCAAACTCCCATATCTCGCGAACAGATTGACCTAACCCAAAAATTCCTGTTGCGTCTGAAAGTAGAAACTCGCTCGATTACAACGGTATGTGTTTTTTCCCCCTAGGCCATTCTGGTTAAGCGTTTGGAGCAGCAGAAATGCGAAAAATTTGTTGTCTTCTCAACTATTTCTCAGCTTCAAAGTCCCATATCTCGCGAACGGATAGACCAAACCCAGAAATTCCTGCTGCGTCTGAAAGAAGAAACTCGCCCGATTTCAACGGTATGTGTATTTTTTCCCTAGGCCATTCTGGTTAAGCGTTTGGAGCAGCAGAAGTGCGAAAAGTTCGTGGCTTTCTCAATCATTTCTTAGCTTTAAACTCCCATATCTCGCGAACGGATTGACCTAATCCAAAAATTCCTGTTGCGTCTGAAAGTAGAAACTCGTCCGGTTACAACGGTATGTGTATTTTTTCCCTAGGCCATTCCGGTTAAGCGGTTGGAGTAGCAGAATTGCGAAATATTTGTTGCCATCTCAACCATTTCTTGGCTTCAAACTCCCATATCTCGCGAACAGATTGACCTAACCCAAAAATTCCTGCTGCCTCTGAAAGTAGAAACTGGCCCGATTACAACGGTAAGTGTATTTTTTCCCTAGGCCAATCTGGTTAGGCGACTGGAGCAGCAGAATTGCGAAAAATTTGTTGTCTTGTAAACCGTTTCTTAGCTTCAATGTCTCATATCTCGCGAACGGATTGACCAAACACAGAAATTCCTGCTGCCTCTGAAAGTAGAAACTCGCTCGATTAGAACGGTATGTGTATTTTTTCCCTAGACCATTCTGGTTAAGCGTTTGGAGCAGCAGAAGTGCGAAAAGTTCGTGGCTTTCTCAATCATTTCTTAGCTTTAAACTCCCATATCTCGCGAACGGATTGACCTAATCCAAAAATTCCTGTTGCATCTGAAAGTAGAAACCCGCCCGATGAGAACGGTTTGTGTATTTTTTCCCTAGGCCATTCTGGTTAAGCGTTTGGAGCAGCAGACTTGCGAAAAATTTGTTGTCTTGTCAACCATTTCTTAGCTTCAAAGTCCGATATCTCGCGGACGGATTGACCAAACCCAAAAATTGCTATTGCGTCTGAAAGTAGAAACTTGTCCGGTTACAACTGTATGTGTATTTCTTCCCTACGCCATTCTGGTTAAGCGGTTGGAGCAGCAGAATTGCGAAATATTTGTTGCCTTCTCAACCATTTCTTGGCTTCAAACTCCCATATCTCGCGAACAGATTGACCTAACCCAAAAATTCCTGTTGCGTCTGAAAGTAGAAACTCGCTCGATTACAACGGTATGTGTTTTTTCCCCCTAGGCCATTCTGGTTAAGCGTTTGGAGCAGCAGAAATGCGAAAAATTTGTTGTCTTCTCAACTATTTCTCAGCTTCAAAGTCCCATATCTCGCGAACGGATAGACCAAACCCAGAAATTCCTGCTGCGTCTGAAAGAAGAAACTCGCCCGATTTCAACGGTATGTGTATTTTTTCCCTAGGCCATTCTGGTTAAGCGTTTGGAGCAGCAGAAGTGCGAAAAGTTCGTGGCTTTCTCAATCATTTCTTAGCTTTAAACTCCCATATCTCGCGAACGGATTGACCTAATCCAAAAATTCCTGTTGCGTCTGAAAGTAGAAACTCGTCCGGTTACAACGGTATGTGTATTTTTTCCCTAGGCCATTCCGGTTAAGCGGTTGGAGTAGCAGAATTGCGAAATATTTGTTGCCATCTCAACCATTTCTTGGCTTCAAACTCCCATATCTCGCGAACAGATTGACCTAACCCAAAAATTCCTGCTGCCTCTGAAAGTAGAAACTGGCCCGATTACAACGGTAAGTGTATTTTTTCCCTAGGCCAATCTGGTTAGGCGACTGGAGCAGCAGAATTGCGAAAAATTTGTTGTCTTGTAAACCGTTTCTTAGCTTCAATGTCTCATATCTCGCGAACGGATTGACCAAACACAGAAATTCCTGCTGCCTCTGAAAGTAGAAACTCGCTCGATTAGAACGGTATGTGTATTTTTTCCCTAGACCATTCTGGTTAAGCGTTTGGAGCAGCAGAAGTGCGAAAAGTTCGTGGCTTTCTCAATCATTTCTTAGCTTTAAACTCCCATATCTCGCGAACGGATTGACCTAATCCAAAAATTCCTGTTGCGTCTGAAAGTAGAAACTCGTCCGGTTACAAAGGTATGTGTATTTTTTCCCTAGGCCATTCCGGTTAAGCGGTTGGAGTAGCAGAATTGCGAAATATTTGTTGCCATCTCAACCATTTCTTGGCTTCAAACTCCCATATCTCGCGAACAGATTGACCTAACCCAAAAATTCCTATTGCGTCTGAAAGTAGAAACTCGTCCGGTTACAAAGGTATGTGTATTTTTTCCCTAGGCCATTCCGGTTAAGCGGTTGGAGCAGCAGAAGTGCGAAATATTTGTTGCCTTCTCAACCATTTCTTGGCTTCAAACTCCCATATCTCGCGAACAGATTGACCTAACCCAAAAATTCCTGCTGCGTCTGAAAGTAGAAACTCGCCCGATTACAACGGTATGTGTATTTTTTCCCTAGGCCATTCTGGTTAAGCGTTTGGAGCAGCAGAATTGCGAAAAATTTGTTGTCTTCTCAACCATTTCTTAGCTTCAAACTCCCGTGTCTCGCGAACGGATTGACCTAACCCAAAAATTGCTATTGCGTTAGAAAGTAGAAACTCGTCCGGTTACAACGGTATGTGTATTTTTGCCCTAGGCCATTCTGGTTAAGCATTTGGAGCATCAGAAGTGCGAAAAATTTGTTGTCTTGTAAACCATTTCTTAGCTTCAAAGTCCCATATCTCGCGAACGGATTGACCAAACACAGAAATTCCTGCTGCGTCTGAAAGTAGAAACTCGCTCGATTACAACGGTGTTTTTTTTTTTCCCTAGGCCATTCAGGTTAAGCGTTTGGAGCAACAGAAGTGCGAAAGATGTGTTGCCTTCTCCATCATTTCGTAGCTTCAAACTCCCATATTTCGCGAACAGATTGACCTAACCCTAAAATTCCTATTGCATCTGAAAGTAGAAATTCGCCCGATTAGCACGGTATGTGTATTTTTTCCCCAGGCCATTCTGGTTAAGCGTTTGGAGCAGCAGACGTGCGAAGAATTTGTTATGTTGTCAACCATTTCTTAGCTTCAAAGTCCGATATCTCGCGAACGGATTGACCAAACCCAAAAATTGCAATTGCGTCTGAAAGTAGGAACTCGTCCGGTTACATCGGTATGTGTATTTTTTCCCTAGGCCGTTCTGGTTAAGCGGTTGGAGCAGCAGAAGTGCGAAATATTTGTTGCCTTCTCAACCATTTCTTGGCTTCAAACTCCCATATCTCGCGAACAGATTGACCTAACCCAAAAATTCCTGCTGCCTCTGAAAGTAGAAACTGGCCCGATTACAACGGTAAGTGTATTTTTTCCCTAGGCCAATCTGGTTAGGCGACTGGAGCAGCAGAATTGCGAAAAATTTGTTGTCTTGTAAACCGTTTCTTAGCTTCAATGTCTCATATCTCGCGAACGGATTGACCAAACACAGAAATTCCTGCTGCCTCTGAAAGTAGAAACTCGCTCGATTAGAACGGTATGTGTATTTTTTCCCTAGACCATTCTGGTTAAGCGTTTGGAGCAGCAGAAGTGCGAAAAGTTCGTGGCTTTCTCAATCATTTCTTAGCTTTAAACTCCCATATCTCGCGAACGGATTGACCTAATCCAAAAATTCCTGTTGCGTCTGAAAGTAGAAACTCGTCCGGTTACAACGGTATGTGTATTTTTTCCCTAGGCCATTCCGGTTAAGCGGTTGGAGTAGCAGAATTGCGAAATATTTGTTGCCATCTCAACCATTTCTTGGCTTCAAACTCCCATATCTCGCGAACAGATTGACCTAACCCAAAAATTCCTATTGCGTCTGAAAGTAGAAACTCGTCCGGTTACAAAGGTATGTGTATTTTTTCCCTAGGCCATTCCGGTTAAGCGGTTGGAGCAGCAGAAGTGCGAAATATTTGTTGCCTTCTCAACCATTTCTTGGCTTCAAACTCCCATATCTCGCGAACAGATTGACCTAACCCAAAAATTCCTGCTGCGTCTGAAAGTAGAAACTCGCCCGATTACAACGGTATGTGTATTTTTTCCCTAGGCCATTCTGGTTAAGCGTTTGGAGCAGCAGAATTGCGAAAAATTTGTTGTCTTCTCAACCATTTCTTAGCTTCAAACTCCCGTGTCTCGCGAACGGATTGACCTAACCCAAAAATTGCTATTGCGTTAGAAAGTAGAAACTCGTCCGGTTACAACGGTATGTGTATTTTTGCCCTAGGCCATTCTGGTTAAGCATTTGGAGCATCAGAAGTGCGAAAAATTTGTTGTCTTGTAAACCATTTCTTAGCTTCAAAGTCCCATATCTCGCGAACGGATTGACCAAACACAGAAATTCCTGCTGCGTCTGAAAGTAGAAACTCGCTCGATTACAACGGTGTGTGTTTTTTTTCCCTAGGCCATTCAGGTTAAGCGTTTGGAGCAACAGAAGTGCGAAAGATGTGTTGCCTTCTCCATCATTTCGTAGCTTCAAACTCCCATATTTCGCGAACAGATTGACCTAACCCTAAAATTCCTATTGCATCTGAAAGTAGAAATTCGCCCGATTAGCACGGTATGTGTATTTTTTCCCCAGGCCATTCTGGTTAAGCGTTTGGAGCAGCAGACGTGCGAAGAATTTGTTATGTTGTCAACCATTTCTTAGCTTCAAAGTCCGATATCTCGCGAACGGATTGACCAAACCCAAAAATTGCAATTGCGTCTGAAGGTAGGAACTCGTCCGGTTACATCGGTATGTGTATTTTTTCCCTAGGCCATTCTGGTTAAGCGGTTGGAGCAGCAGAAGTGCGAAATATTTGTTGCCTTCTCAACCATTTCTTGGCTTAATACTCCCATATCTCGCGAACAGATTGACCTAACCCAAAAATTCCTGCTGCCTCTGAAAGTAGAAACTCGCCCGATTACATCGGTATGTGTATTTTCCCCCTAGGCCATTCTGGTTAAGCGTTTGGAGCTGCAGAATTGCGAAAAATTTGTTGTCTTCTCAACCATTTCTTAGCTTCAAACTCCCGTGTCTCGCGAACGGATTGACCTAACCCAAAAATTGCTATTGCGTCTGAAAGTAGAAACTCGTCCGGTTACAACGGTATGTGTATTTTTTCCCTAGGCCATTCTGGTTAAGCATTTGGAGCAACAGAAGTGCGAAAGATTTGTTGCCTTCTCAATCATTTCGTAGCTTCAAACTCCCATATTTCGCGAACAGATTGACCTAACCCTAAAATTCCTATTGCATCTGAAAGTAGAAATTCGCCCGATTAGAACGGTATGTGTATTTTTTCCCTAGGCCATTCTGGTTAAGCGTTTGGAGCAGCAGACGTGCGAAGAATTTGTTATGTTGTCAACCATTTCTTAGCTTCAAAGTCCGATATCTCGCGAACGGATTGACCAAACCCAAAAATTGCTATTGCGTCTGAAAGTAGGAACTCGTCCGGTTACATCGGTATGTGTATTTTTTCCCTAGGCCAATCTGGTTAAGCGGTTGGAGCAGCAGAAGTGCGAAATATTTGTTGCCTTCTCAACCATTTCTCGACTTCAAACTCCCATATGTCGCGAACGGATTTACCTATCCCAAAAATTCCTGCTGCGTCTGAAAGTAGAAACTCGCCCGATTACAACGGTATGTGTATTTTTTCCCTAGGCCATTCTGGTTAAGCGTTTGGAGCAGCAGAATTTCGAAAAATTTGTTGTCTTCTCAACCATTTCTTAGCTTCAAACTCCCATATGTCGCGAACGGATTGACCTAACCCAAAAATTCCTATTGCATCTGAAAGTAGAAACTCGCCCGATTACAACGGTATGTGTATTTTTCCCATAGGCCATTCTGGTTAAGCGTTTGGAGCAGCAGAAGTGCGAAAAATTTGTCGCCTTCTCAACCATTTCTTAGCTTCAAACTCCCATATCTCGCGAACGGATTGACCAAACCCAAAAATTCGTATTGCATCTGAAAGTAGAAACTCGCCCGGTTACAACGGTAGGTGAATTTTTTCCCTAGGCCATTCTGGTTAAGCGTTTGGAGCAGCAGAAGAGCGAAAAATTTGTTGCCTTCTCAATCATTTCTTAGCTTCAAACTCCCATATGTCGCGAACGGATTGACCTAACCCAAAAATTCCCATTGCATCTGACCGTAGAAACTCGCCCGATTACAACGGTATGTGTATTTTCCCCCTAGGCCATTCTTGTTAAGCGACTGGAGCAGTAGACGTGCAAAAAATTTGTTGTCTTGTCAACCATTTCTTAGATTCAAAGTCCCATATCTCGCGAACGGATTGACCAAACACAGAAATTCCTGCTGCGTCTGAAAGTAGAAACTCGCTCGATTACAACGGTATGTGTATTTTTTCTCTAGGCCATTCTGGTTAAGCGTTTGGAGCAGCAGAATTGCGAAAAATTTGTTGCCATCTCAACCATTTCTTAGCTTCAAACTCCCATATGTCGCGAACGGATTGATCTAACCCAAAAATTCCTATTGCATCTGAAAGTAGAAACTCGCCCGATTACAACGGTATGTGTATTTTTCCCATAGGCCATTCTGGTTAAGCGTTTGGAGCAGCAGAAGTGCGAAAAATTTGTTGTCTTCTCAACTATTTCTCAGCTTCAAAGTCCCATATCTCGCTAACGGATAGACCAAACCCAGAAATTCCTGCTGCGTCTGAAAGTAGAAACTCGCCCGATTACAACGGTATGTGTATTTTTTCCCTAGGCCAATCTGGTTAAGCGATTGGAGCAGCAGAACTGCGAAAAACTTGATGCCTTCTCAACCATTTCTTAGCTTCAAACTCCCGTATCTCGCGAATGGATTGACCTAACCCAAAAATTTGTATTGCGTCTGAAAGTAGAAACTCGTCCGGTTACAACGGTATGTGTATTTTTTCCCTAGGCCATTCTGGTTAAGCGACTGGAGCAGCAGACGTGCAAAAAATTTGTTGTCTTGTCAACCATTTCTTACCTTCAAAGTCCCATATCTCGCGAACGGATTGACATAACTCAAAAATTCCTATTGCATCTGAAAGTAGAAACTCGCCCGATTACAACGGTATGTGTATTTTTCCCATAGGCCATTCTGGTTAAGCGTTTGGAGCAGCAGAAGAGCGAAAAATTTGTTGTTTTCTCAACTATTTCTCAGCTTCAAAGTTCCATATCTCGCTAACGGATAGACCAAACCCAGAAATTCCTGTTGCGTCTGAAAGTAGAAACTCGCCCGATTACAACGGTATGTGTATTTTTTCCCTAGGCCAATCTGGTTAAGCGATTGGAGCAGCAGAAGTGCGAAAAATTTGATGCCTTCTCAACCATTTCTTAGCTTCAAACTCCCGTATCTCGCGAACGGATTGACCTAACCCAAAAATTGCTATTGCGTCTGAAAGTAGAAACTCGTCCGGTTACAACGGTATGTGTATTTTTTCCCTAGGCCATTCTGGTTAAGCGGTTGGAGCAGCAGAAGTGCGAAATATTTGTTGCCTTCTCAACCATTTCTTGGCTTCAAACTCCAATATCTCGCGAACAGATTGACCTAACCCAAAAATTCCTCCTGCGTCTGAAAGTATAAACTCGCCCGATTACATCGGTATGTGTATTTTTTCCCTAGGCCATTCTGGTTAAGCGTTTGGAGCAGCAGAAGTGCGAAAAATTTGTCGCCTTCTCAACAATTTCTTAGCTTCAAACTCCCATATGTCGCGAACGGATTGACCAAACACAGAAATTCCTGCTGCGTCTGAAAGTAGAAACTCGCTCGATTACAACGGTATGTGTATTTTTTCCTAGGCCATTCTGGTTAAGCGTTTGGAGCAGCAGAATTGCGAAAAATTTGTTGCCATCTCAACCATTTCTTAGCTTCAAACACCCATATGTCGCGAACGGATTGATCTAACCCAAAAATTCCTATTGCATCTGAAAGTAGAAACTCGCCCGATTACAACGGTATGTGTATTTTTCCCATAGGCCATTCTGGTTAAGCGTTTGGAGCAGCAGAAGTGCGAAAACTTTGTTGTCTTCTCAACTATTTCTCAGCTTCAAAGTCCCATATCTCGCTAACGGATAGACCAAACCCAGAAATTCCTGCTGCGTCTGAAAGTAGAAACTCGCCCGATTACAACGGTATGTGTATTTTTTCCCTAGGCCAATCTGGTTAAGTGATTGGAGCAGCAGAACTGCGAAAAACTTGATGCCTTCTCAACCATTTCTTAGGTTCAAACTCCCGTATCTCGCGAATGGATTGACCTAACCCAAAAATTTGTATTGCGTCTGAAAGTAGAAACTCGTCCGGTTACAACGGTATGTGTATTTTTTCCCTAGGCCATTCTGGTTAAGCGACTGGAGCAGCAGACGTGCAAAAAATTTGTTGTCTTGTCAACCATTTCTTACCTTCAAAGTCCCATATCTCGCGAACGGATTGACATAACTCAAAAATTCCTATTGCATCTGAAAGTAGAAACTCGCCCGATTACAACGGTATGTGTATTTTTCCCATAGGCCATTCTGGTTAAGCGTTTGGAGCAGCAGAAGTGCGAAAAATTTGTTGTTTTCTCAACTATTTCTCAGCTTCAAAGTTCCATATCTCGCTAACGGATAGACCAAACCCAGAAATTCCTGTTGCGTCTGAAAGTAGAAACTCGCCCGATTACAACGGTATGTGTATTTTTTCCCTAGGCCAATCTGGTTAAGCGATTGGAGCAGCAGAAGTGCGAAAAATTTGATGCCTTCTCAACCATTTCTTAGCTTCAAACTCCCGTATCTCGCGAACGGATTGACCTAACCCAAAAATTGCTATTGCGTCTGAAAGTAGAAACTCGTCCGGTTACATCGGTATGTGTATTTTTTCCCTAGGCCATTCTGGTTAAGCGGTTGGAGCAGCAGAAGTGCGAAATATTTGTTGCCTTCTCAACCATTTCTTGGCTTCAAACTCCAATATCTCGCGAACAGATTGACCTAACCCAAAAATTCCTCCTGCGTCTGAAAGTATAAACTCGCCCGATTACATCGGTATGTGTATTTTTTCCCTAGGCCATTCTGGTTAAGCGTTTGGAGCAGCAGAAGTGCGAAAAATTTGTTGTCTTCTCAACTATTTCTTAGCTTCAAACTCCCATATCTCGCGAACGGATTGACAAAACCCAAAAATTCCTGCTGCGTCTGAAAGTAGAAACTCGCCCGATTACAACGGTATGTGTATTTTTTCCCTAGGCCATTCTGGTTAAGCGTTTGGAGCAGCAGACGTGCGAAGAATTTGTTATCATGTCAACCATTTCTTAACTTCAAAGTCCGATATCTCGCGAACGGATTGACCAAACCCAAAAATTGCTATTGCGTCTGAAAGTAGAAACTCGTCCGGTTACAACGGTATGTGTATTTTTTCCCTAGGCTATTCTGGTTAAGCGTTTGGAGCAACAGAAGTGCGAAAAATTTGTTGCCTTCTCAATCATTTCTTAGCTTCAAAGTCCCATATCTCGCGAACGGATTGACATATCCCAAAAATTCCTATTGCATCTGAAAGTAGAATCTCGCCCGATTACAACGGTATGTGTATTTTCCCCCTAGGCCTTTCTGGTTCAGCGACTGGAGCAGCAGAAGTGCAAAAAATTTGCTCTCTTGTCAACCGTTTCTTAGCTTCAAAGTCCCATATCTCGCGAACGGATTGACCAAACACAGAAATTCCTGCTGCGTCTGAAAGTACAGCCTCGCCAGATTAAAACGGTATGTGTATTTTTCCCATAGGCCATTCTGGTTAAGCGTTTGGAGCAGCAGAAGTGCGAAAAATTTGTGGCCTTCTCAATCATTTCTTAGCTTTAAACTCCCATATCTCTCGAACGGATTGACCTAACCCAAAAATTCCTGCTGCGTCTGAAAGTAGAAACTCGCCCGATTAGAACGGTATGTGTATTTTTTCTCTAGGCCATTCTGGTTAAGCGTTTGGAGCAGCAGACGTGCGAAGAATTTGTTATCTTGTCAACCATTTGTTAGCTTCAAAGTCCGATATCTCGCGAACGGATTGACCAAACCCAAAAATTGCTATTGCGTCTGAAAGTAGGAACTCGTCCGGTTACATCGGTATGTGTATTTTTTCCCTAGGCCATTCTGGTTAAGCGTTTGGAGCAGCAGACGTGCGAAGAATTTGTTATCTTGTCAACCATTTGTTAGCTTCAAAGTCCGATATCTCGCGAACGGATTGACCAAACCCAAAAATTGCTATTGCGTCTGAAAGTAAGAACTCGTCCGGTTACATCGGTATGTGTATTTTCCCCCTAGGCCATTCTGGTTAAGCGACTGGAGCAGCAGAATTGCGAAAAATTTGTTGCCTTCTCAATCATTTCTTAGCTTCAAACTCCCATATGTCGCGAACGGATTGACCTAACCCAAAAATTCCTATTGCATCTGAAAGTAGAAACTCGCCCGATTACAACGGTATGTGTATTTTTCCCATAGGCCATTCTGGTTAAGCGTTTGGAGCAGCAGAAGTGCGAAAAATTTGTCGCCTTCTCAACCATTTCTTAGCTTCAAACTCCCATATCTCGCGAACGGATTGACCAAACCCAAAAATTCGTATTGCATCTGAAAGTAGAAACTCGCCCGATTACAACGGTATGTGAATTTTTTCCCTAGGCCATTCTGGTTAAGCGTTTGGAGCAGCAGAAGAGCGAAAAATTTGTTGCCTTCTCAATCATTTCTTAGCTTCAAACTCCCATATGTCGCGAACGGATTGACCTAACCCAAAAATTCCTATTGCATCTGACCGTAGAAACTCGCCCGATTACAACGGTATGTGTATTTTCCCCCTAGGCCATTCTGGTTAAGCGACTGGAGCAGTAGACGTGCAAAAAATTTGTTGTCTTGTCAACCATTTCTTAGATTCAAAGTCCCATATCTCGCGAACGGATTGACCAAACACAGAAATTCCTGCTGCGTCTGAAAGTAGAAACTCGCTCGATTACAACGGTATGTGTATTTTTTCCCTAGGCCATTCTGGTTAAGCGTTTGGAGCAGCAGAATTGCGAAAAATTTGTTGCCATCTCAACCATTTCTTAGCTTCAAA
Source organism: Ptiloglossa arizonensis (assembly GCF_051014685.1). Classification (NCBI taxonomy): domain Eukaryota; kingdom Metazoa; phylum Arthropoda; class Insecta; order Hymenoptera; family Colletidae; genus Ptiloglossa; species Ptiloglossa arizonensis. The sequence goes on along the minus strand of NW_027478420.1, from coordinate 92,814 downwards.
CTCCCATATGTCGCGAACGGATTGATCTAACCCAAAAATTCCTATTGCATCTGAAAGTAGAAACTCGCCCGATTACAACGGTATGTGTATTTTTCCCATAGGCCATTCTGGTTAAGCGTTTGGAGCAGCAGAAGTGCGAAAAATTTGTTGTCTTGTCAACCATTTCTTACCTTCAAAGTCCCATATCTCGCGAACGGATTGACATAACTCAAAAATTCCTATTGCATCTGAAAGTAGAAACTCGCCCGATTACAACGGTATGTGTATTTTTCCCATAGGCCATTCTGGTTAAGCGTTTGGAGCAGCAGAAGTGCGAAAAATTTGTTGTTTTCTCAACTATTTCTCAGCTTCAAAGTTCCATATCTCGCTAACGGATAGACCAAACCCAGAAATTCCTGTTGCGTCTGAAAGTAGAAACTCGCCCGATTACAACGGTATGTGTATTTTTTCCCTAGGCCAATCTGGTTAAGCGATTGGAGCAGCAGAAGTGCGAAAAATTTGATGCCTTCTCAACCATTTCTTAGCTTCAAACTCCCGTATCTCGCGAACGGATTGACCTAACCCAAAAATTGCTATTGCGTCTGAAAGTAGAAACTCGTCCGGTTACAACGGTATGTGTATTTTTTCCCTAGGCCATTCTGGTTAAGCGGTTGGAGCAGCAGAAGTGCGAAATATTTGTTGCCTTCTCAACCATTTCTTGGCTTCAAACTCCAATATCTCGCGAACAGATTGACCTAACCCAAAAATTCCTCCTGCGTCTGAAAGTATAAACTCGCCCGATTACATCGGTATGTGTATTTTTTCCCTAGGCCATTCTGGTTAAGCGTTTGGAGCAGCAGAAGTGCGAAAAATTTGTTGTCTTCTCAACTATTTCTTAGCTTCAAACTCCCATATCTCGCGATCGGATTGACAAAACCCAAAAATTCCTGCTGCGTCTGAAAGTAGAAACTCGCCCGATTACAACGGTATGTGTATTTTTTCCCTAGGCCATTTGGTTAAGCGTTTGGAGCAGCAGACGTGCGAAGAATTTGTTATCTTGTCAACCATTTCTTAGCTTCAAAGTCCGATATCTCGCGAACGGATTGACCAAACCCAAAAATTGCTATTGCGTCTGAAAGTAGGAACTCGTCCGGTTACATCGGTATGTGTATTTTTTCCCTAGGCCATTCTGGTTAAGCGTTTGGAGCAGCAGATGTGCGAAGAATTTGTTATCTTGTCAACCATTTGTTAGCTTCAAAGTCCGATATCTCGCGAACGGATTGACCAAACCCAAAAATTGCTATTGCGTCTGAAAGTAGGAACTCGTCCGGTTACATCGGTATGTGTATTTTTTCCCTAGGCCATTCTGGTTAAGCTGTTGGAGCAGCAGAATTGCGAAATATTTGTTGCCTTCTCAACCATTTCTTGGCTTCAAACTCCCATATCTCGCGAACAGATTGACCTAACCCAAAAATTCCTATTGCGTCTGAAAGTAGAAACTCGTCCGGTTACTACGGTATGTGTATTTTCCCCCTAGGCCATTCTGGTTAAGCGACTGGAGCAGCAGAAGTGCGAAAAATTTGTTGCCTTCTCAATCATTTCTTAGCTTCAAACTCCCATATCTCGCGAACGGATTGACCTAACCCAAAAATTCCTATTGCGTCTGAAAGTAGAAACTCGTCCGGTTACAACGGTATGTGTATTTTTTCCCTAGGCCATTCCGGTTAAGCGGTTGGAGCAGCAGAATTGCGAAATATTTGTTGCCTTCTCAACCATTTCTTGGCTTCAAACTCCCATATCTCGCGAACAGATTGACCTAACCCAAAAATTCCTGCTGCGTCTGAAAGTAGAAACTCGCCCGATTACAACGGTGTGTGTATTTTTTCCCTAGGCCATTCTGGATAAGCGTTTGGAGCAGCAGAATTGCGAAAAATTTGTTGTCTTCTCAACCATTTCTTAGCATCAAAGTCCGATAACTCGCGAGCGGATTGACCAAACCCAAAAATTGCTATTGCGTCTGAAAGTAGGAACTCGTCCGGTTACATCGGTATGTGTATTTTTTCCCTAGGCCATTCTGGTTAAGCGTTTGGTGCAGCAGACGTGCGAAAAATTTGATGCCTTCTCCACCATTTCTTAGCTTCAAACTCCCGTATCTCGCGAACGGATTGACCTAACCCAAAAATTGCTATTGCGTCTGAAAGTAGAAACTCGCTCGATTACAACGGTATGTGTTTTTTCCCCCTAGGCCATTCTGGTTAAGCGTTTGGAGCAGCAGAAATGCGAAAAATTTGTTGTCTTCTCAACTATTTCTCAGCTTCAAAGTCCCATATCTCGCGAACGGATAGACCAAACCCAGAAATTCCCCCTGCGTCTGAAAGTAGAAACTCGCCCGATTTCAACGGTATGTGTATTTTTTCCCTAGGCCATTCTGGTTAAGCGATTGGAGCAGCAGAAGTGCGAAATATTTGTTGCCTTCTCAACCACTTCTTAGCTTCAAACTCCCATATCTCGCAAACGGATTGACCTAACCCAAAAATTGCTATTGCGTCTGAAAGAAGAAACTCGTCCGGTTACAACGGTATGAGTATTTTTTCCCTAGGCCATTCTGGTTAAGCGGTTGGAGCAGCAGAAGTGCGAAATATTTGTTGCCTTTTCAACCATTTCTTGGCTTAATACTCCCATATCTCGCGAACAGATTGACCTAACCCAAAAATTCCTGCTGCATCTGAAAGTAGAAACTGGCCCGATTACAACGGTAAGTGTATTTTTTCCCTAGGCCAATCTGGTTAGGCGACTGGAGCAGCAGAATTGCGAAAAATTTGTTGTCTTGTAAACCATTTCTTAGATTCAATGTCTCATATCTCGCGAACGGATTGACCAAACACAGAAATTCCTGCTGCCTCTGAAAGTAGAAACTCGCTCGATTACAACGGTATGTGTATTTTTTCCCTAGACCATTCTGGTTAAGCGTTTGGAGCAGCAGAAGTGCGAAAAGTTCGTGGCTTTCTCAATCATTTCTTAGCTTTAAACTCCCATATCTCGCGAACGGATTGACCTAATCCAAAAATTCCTGTTGCGTCTGAAAGTAGAAACTCGTCCGGTTACAAAGGTATGTGTATTTTTTCCCTAGGCCATTCCGGTTAAGCGGTTGGAGCAGCAGAATTGCGAAATATTTGTTGTCTTCTCAACCATTTCTTAGCTTCAAACTCCCGTGTCTCGCGAACGGATTGACCTAACCCAAAAATTGCTATTGCGTCTGAAAGTAGAAACTCGTCCGGTTACAACGGTATGTGTATTTTTGCCCTAGGCCATTCTGGTTAAGCATTTGGAGCATCAGAAGTGCGAAAAATTTGTTGTCTTGTAAACCATTTCGTAGCTTCAAAGTCCCATATCTCGCGAACGGATTGACCACACACAGAAATTCCTGCTGCGTCTGAAAGTAGAAACTCGCTCGATTACAACGGTGTGTTTTTTTCTTTCCCTAGGACATTCAGGTTAAGCGTTTGGAGCAACAGAAGTGCGAAAGATGTGTTGCCTTCTCAATCATTTCGTAGCTTCAAACTCCCATATTTCGCGAACAGATTGACCTAACCCTAAAATTCCTATTGCATCTGAAAGTAGAAATTCGCCCGATTAGAACGGTATGTGTATTTTTTCCCTAGGCCATTCTGGTTAAGCGTTTGGAGCAGCAGACGTGCGAAGAATTTGTTATGTTGTCAACCATTTCTTAGCTTCAAAGTCCGATATCTCGCGAACGGATTGACCAAACCCAAAAATTGCTATTGCGTCTGAAAGTAGGAACTCGTCCGGTTACATCGGTATGTGTATTTTTTCCCTAGGCCATTCTGGTTAAGCGGTTGGAGCAGCAGAAGTGCGAAATATTTGTTGCCTTCTCAACCATTTCTTGGCTTAATACTCCCATATCTCGCGAACAGATTGACCTAACCCAAAAATTCCTGCTGCCTCTGAAAGTAGAAACTCGCCCGATTACATCGGTATGTGTATTTTCCCCCTAGGCCATTCTGGTTAAGCGTTTGGAGCAGCAGAATTGCGAAAAATTTGTTGTCTTCTCAACCATTTCTTAGCTTCAAACTCCCGTGTCTCGCGAACGGATTGACCTAACCCAAAAATTGCTATTGCGTCTGAAAGTAGAAACTCGTCCGGTTACATCGGTATGTGTATTTTTTCCCTAGGCCATTCTGGTTAAGCGGTTGGAGCAGCAGAAGTGCGAAATATTTGTTGCCTTCTCAACCATTTCTTGGCTTAATACTCCCATATCTCGCGAACAGATTGACCTAACCCAAAAATTCCTGCTGCCTCTGAAAGTAGAAACCCGCCCGATTACATCGGTATGTGTATTTTCCCCCTAGGCCATTCTGGTTAAGCGACTGGAGCAGCAGACGTGTGAAAAATTTGTTGTCTTGTCAACCATTTCTTAGCTTCAAAGTCCGATATCTCGCGGACTGATTGACCAAATCCAAAAATTGCTATTGCGTCTGAAAGTAGAAACTTGTCCGGTTACAACGGTATGTGTATTTCTTCCCTAGGCCATTCTGGTTAAGCGGTTGGAGCAGCAGAAGTGCGAAATATTTGTTGCCTTCTCAACCATTTCTTGGCTTCAAACTCCCATATCTCGCGAACAGATTGACCTAACCCAAAAATTCCTGTTGCGTCTGAAAGTAGAAACTCGCTCGATTACAACGGTATGTGTTTTTTTCCCCTAGGCCATTCTGGTTAAGCGTTTGGAGCAGCAGAAATGCGAAAAATTTGTTGTCTTCTCAACTATTTCTCAGCTTCAAAGTCCCATATCTCGCGAACGGATAGACCAAACCCAGAAATTCCTGCTGCGTCTGAAAGTAGAAACTCGCCCGATTACAACGGTATGTGTATCTTTTCTCTAGGCCAATCTGGTTAAGCGATTGGAGCAGCAGAAGTGCGAAAAATTTGATGCCTTCTCAACCATTTCTTAGCTTCAAACTCCCGTATCTCGCGAACGGATTGACCTAACCCAAAAATTGCTATTGCGTCTGAAAGTAGAAACTCGTCCGGTTACTACGGTATGTGTATTTTCTCCCTAGGCCATTCTGGTTACCGGTTGGTGCAGGTGCTGTCCGGGCACGGATGCTTCGGACAGTACCTGTGCCGGATCGGTGTGGAAGAGGCGGCGCGCTGCTGGCACTGTCCAGCGGACGAGGACACGGCGCAACACACCCTCGAGGTGTGTCCGGCCTGGGGGGTGGGGCGCCGTGTCCTCACGGCCGTGATTGGGGCGGATCTATCGCTGCCGGGCGTGGTACGGGCCATGCTCGGCAGCGAGACGAAGTGGCGGGCCGTGGCCTCCTTCTGCGAGGAGGTAATCTCGCAGAAGGAGGCCGCGAGCCGCATTCGCGAGAGCGGGAGACCGCGAGCGAGGCCTCGTCCGAGGCCGGGGGCGGGTGGGCCTCCGGAAGGGCCGGGGAGGCCACCCTGAGAGCGGCGGGCGGGGGTGCGTAGCCCTTGAGGCTCGTGCCACCGCCCGTCGTCTGAGGGGTGGGAAGAATAAGGGACGGCGACGCTCTCGAGGGCGGAGAGGCCAGAGCCGCCCTCGGGAGCGTACGAGCCGGGGTGCGGCCGCGCCGACGGCACGGTCCCAGGGCCGTGCCTCCGGCGCGGCTATGGGGGCCGTGGGCGGTCGCGAGTGTGGGACTCGCGGCCGCCCTCGGGCGGCCCCCGGGAGTGGGACGTCGGAGCAGTGTGGCCCTGCTCCGACGTCGGGCGCCAGAGCGCCGAGGAGAAAACAGGGAAGGGAAGGTGAAGTACCCCCTCCCTTCCCTGGAACGGGAGGACACGGGCGCGAGAGCCCTGCACGGGGGAGCACCTGATGTTATGATGTCTTCGGTCCCAGGTGCTCCCCCTGCATAGTGCGAGGATGGCCACCGTGGTGGGTTTTAGTGGGTAGGTCCCGCGCCCGATGGGTTTCCTTCCGGGCGCGGGGAATCCCACACTCCCCCCGCCCCTCCCCAGGCGGCGGGGGGGTCTTTCGAAGATTTCCCCCACGTTAAAAAAAAAAAAAAAAAAAAAAAAAAGGCCATTCTGGTTAAGCGTTTGGAGCAGCAGAAGTGCTAAAAATTTGTGGCCTTCTCAATCATTTCTTAGCTTTAAACTCCCATATCTCTCGAACGGATTGACCTAACCCAAAAATTCCTATTGCGACTGAAAGTAGAAACTCGTCCGGATACAACGGTATGTGTATTTTTTCCCTAGGCCATTCCGGTTAAGCAGTTGGAGCAGCAGAAGTGCGATATATTTGTTGCCTTCTCAACCATTTCTTGGCTTCAAACTCCCACATCTCGCGAACAGATTGACCTAACCCAAAAATTCCTGCTGCGTCTGAAAGTAGAAACTCGCTCGATTACAACGGTGTGTGTTTTTTTTTCCCTAGGCCATTCAGGTTAAGCGTTTGGAGCAACAGATGTGCGAAAAATTTGTTGCCTTCTCAATCATTTCGTAGCTTCAAACTGCCATATTTCGCGAACAGATTGACCTAACCCTAAAATTCCTATTGCATCTGAAAGTAGAAATTCGCCCGATTAGAACGGTATGTGCATTTTTTCCCTAGGCCATTCTGGTTAAGCGTTTGGAGCAGCAGACGTGCGAAGAATTTGTTATGTTGTCAACCATTTCTTAGCTTCAAAGTCCGATATCTCGCGAACGGATTGACCAAACCCAAAAATTGCTATTGCGTCTGAAAGTAGGAACTCGTCCGGTTACATCGGTATGTGTATTTTTTCCCTAGGCCATTCTGGTTAAGCGTTTGGAGCAGCAGACGTGCGAAGAATTTGTTATCTTGTCAACCATTTCTTAGCTTCAAAGTCCGATATCTCGCGAACGGATTGACCAAACCCAAAAATTGCTATTGCGTCTGAAAGTAGGAACTCGTCCGGTTACATCGGTATGTGTATTTTTTCCCTAGGCCATTCTGGTTAAGCGGTTGGAGCAGCAGAAGTGCGAAATATTTGTTGCCTTCTCAACCATTTCTTGGCTTCAAACTCCCATATCTCGCGAACAGATTGACCTAACCCAAAAATTCCTGTTGCGTCTGAAAGTAGAAACTCGCCCGATTATAACGGTATGTGTATTTTTTCCCTAGGCCAATCTGGTTAAGCGATTGGAGCAGCAGAAGTGCGAAAAATTTGATGCCTTCTCAACCATTTCTTAGCTTCAAACTCCCGTATCTCGCGAACGGATTGACCTAACCAAAAAATTGCTATTGCGTCTGAAAGTAGAAACTCGTCCGGTTACTACGGTATGTGTATTTTCCCCCTAGGCCATTCTGGTTAAGCGACTGGAGCAGCAGAAGTGCGAAAAATTTGTTGCCTTCTCAACTATTTCTTAGATTCAAACTCCCGTATCTCGCGAACGGATTGACCGAACCCTAAAATTCCTATTGCATCTGAAAGTAGAAACTCGCCCGATTAGAACGGTATGTGTATTTTTTCTCTAGGCCATTCTAGTTAAGCGTTTGGAGCAGCAGACGTGCGAAAAATTTGTTATCTTGTCAACAATTTCTTAGCTTCAAAGTCCGATATCTCGCGAACGGATTGACCAAACCCAATAATTCCTGCAGCGTCTGAACGTAGAAACTCGCCCTATTACAACGGTGTGTGTATTTTTTCCCAGGCCATTCTGGTTAAGAGTTTGGAGCAGCAGAAGTGCGAAAAATTTGTCGCCTTCTCAACCATTTCTTAGCTTCAAACTCCCATATCTCGCGAACGGATTGACCAAACCCAAAAATTCCTGCTGTGTCTGAAAGTAGAAACTCGCCCGATTAGAACGGTATGTGTATTTTTTACCTAGGCCAATCTCGTTAAGCGATTGGAGCAGCAGAACTGCGAAAAATTTGATGCCTCCTCAACCATTTCTTAGCTTCAAACTCCCATATGTCGCGAACGGATTGACCTAACCCAAAAATTCCTATTGCATCTGAAAGTAGAAACTCGCTCGATTACAACGGTATGTGTATTTTTCCCATAGGCCATTCTGGTTAAGCGTTTGAAGCAACAGAAGTGCGAAAAATTTGTTGCCTTCTCAATCATTTCTTAGCTTCAAACTCCCATATCTCGCGAACGGATTGACCTAACCCAAAAATTCCTATTGCATCTGAAAGTAGAAACTCTCCCGATTACAACGGTATGTGTATTTTCCCCCTAGGTCATTCTGGTTAAGCGACTGGAGCTGCAGAAGTGAAAATATTTGTTGTCTTGTCAAACATTTCGTAGCTTCAAAGTCGCATATCTCGCGAACGGATTGACCAAACACAGAAATTCCTGCTGGGTCTGAAAGTAGAAACTCTCCCGATTACAACGGTATGTGTATTTTCCCCCTAGGCCATTCAGGTTAAGCGACTGGAGCAGCAGACGTGCAAAAAATTTGTTGTCTTGTCAACCATTTCTTAGCTTCTAAGTCCCATATCTCGCGGAACGGACTGACCTAACCCAAAAATTCCTGCTGCGTCTGAAAGTAGAAACTCGCCCGATTACAACGGTATGTGTATTCTACCCATAGGCCATTCTGGTTAAGCGTTTGGAGCAGCAGAAGTGCGAAAAATTTGTTATCTTCTCAACTATTTCTCAGCTTCAAAGTCCCATACCTCGCGAACGGATAGACCAAACCCAGAAATTCCTGCTGCGTCTGAAAGTAGAACCTCGCCCGATTACAACGGTATGTGTATTTTCCCCCTAGGCCATTCTGGTTAAGCGTTTGGAGCAGCAGAATTGCGAAAAATTTGTTGTCTTCTCAACCATTTCTTAGCTTCAAACTCCCGTGTCTCGCGAACGGATTGACCTAACCCAAAAATTGCTATTGCGTCTGAAAGTAGAAACTCGTCCGGTTACATCGGTATGTGTATTTTTTCCCTAGGCCATTCTGGTTAAGCGGTTGGAGCAGCAGAAGTGCGAAATATTTGTTGCCTTCTCAACCATTTCTTGGCTTAATACTCCCATATCTCGCGAACAGATTGACCTAACCCAAAAATTCCTGCTGCCTCTGAAAGTAGAAACCCGCCCGATTACATCGGTATGTGTATTTTCCCCCTAGGCCATTCTGGTTAAGCGACTGGAGCAGCAGACGTGTGAAAAATTTGTTGTCTTGTCAACCATTTCTTAGCTTCAAAGTCCGATATCTCGCGGACTGATTGACCAAATCCAAAAATTGCTATTGCGTCTGAAAGTAGAAACTTGTCCGGTTACAACGGTATGTGTATTTCTTCCCTAGGCCATTCTGGTTAAGCGGTTGGAGCAGCAGAAGTGCGAAATATTTGTTGCCTTCTCAACCATTTCTTGGCTTCAAACTCCCATATCTCGCGAACAGATTGACCTAACCCAAAAATTCCTGTTGCGTCTGAAAGTAGAAACTCGCTCGATTACAACGGTATGTGTTTTTTTCCCCTAGGCCATTCTGGTTAAGCGTTTGGAGCAGCAGAAATGCGAAAAATTTGTTGTCTTCTCAACTATTTCTCAGCTTCAAAGTCCCATATCTCGCGAACGGATAGACCAAACCCAGAAATTCCTGCTGCGTCTGAAAGTAGAAACTCGCCCGATTACAACGGTATGTGTATCTTTTCCCTAGGCCAATCTGGTTAAGCGATTGGAGCAGCAGAAGTGCGAAAAATTTGATGCCTTCTCAACCATTTCTTAGCTTCAAACTCCCGTATCTCGCGAACGGATTGACCTAACCCAAAAATTGCTATTGCGTCTGAAAGTAGAAACTCGTCCGGTTACTACGGTATGTGTATTTTCTCCCTAGGCCATTCTGGTTACCGGTTGGTGCAGGTGCTGTCCGGGCACGGATGCTTCGGACAGTACCTGTGCCGGATCGGTGTGGAAGAGGCGGCGCGCTGCTGGCACTGTCCAGCGGACGAGGACACGGCGCAACACACCCTCGAGGTGTGTCCGGCCTGGGGGGTGGGGCGCCGTGTCCTCACGGCCGTGATTGGGGCGGATCTATCGCTGCCGGGCGTGGTACGGGCCATGCTCGGCAGCGAGACGAAGTGGCGGGCCGTGGCCTCCTTCTGCGAGGAGGTAATCTCGCAGAAGGAGGCCGCGAGCCGCATTCGCGAGAGCGGGAGACCGCGAGCGAGGCCTCGTCCGAGGCCGGGGGCGGGTGGGCCTCCGGAAGGGCCGGGGAGGCCACCCTGAGAGCGGCGGGCGGGGGTGCGTAGCCCTTGAGGCTCGTGCCACCGCCCGTCGTCTGAGGGGTGGGAAGAATAAGGGACGGCGACGCTCTCGAGGGCGGAGAGGCCAGAGCCGCCCTCGGGAGCGTACGAGCCGGGGTGCGGCCGCGCCGACGGCACGGTCCCAGGGCCGTGCCTCCGGCGCGGCTATGGGGGCCGTGGGCGGTCGCGAGTGTGGGACTCGCGGCCGCCCTCGGGCGGCCCCCGGGAGTGGGACGTCGGAGCAGTGTGGCCCTGCTCCGACGTCGGGCGCCAGAGCGCCGAGGAGAAAACAGGGAAGGGAAGGTGAAGTACCCCCTCCCTTCCCTGGAACGGGAGGACACGGGCGCGAGAGCCCTGCACGGGGGAGCACCTGATGTTATGATGTCTTCGGTCCCAGGTGCTCCCCCTGCATAGTGCGAGGATGGCCACCGTGGTGGGTTTTAGTGGGTAGGTCCCGCGCCCGATGGGTTTCCTTCCGGGCGCGGGGAATCCCACACTCCCCCCGCCCCTCCCCAGGCGGCGGGGGGGTCTTTCGAAGATTTCCCCCACGTTAAAAAAAAAAAAAAAAAAAAAAAAAAGGCCATTCTGGTTAAGCGTTTGGAGCAGCAGAAGTGCTAAAAATTTGTGGCCTTCTCAATCATTTCTTAGCTTTAAACTCCCATATCTCTCGAACGGATTGACCTAACCCAAAAATTCCTATTGCGACTGAAAGTAGAAACTCGTCCGGATACAACGGTATGTGTATTTTTTCCCTAGGCCATTCCGGTTAAGCAGTTGGAGCAGCAGAAGTGCGATATATTTGTTGCCTTCTCAACCATTTCTTGGCTTCAAACTCCCACATCTCGCGAACAGATTGACCTAACCCAAAAATTCCTGCTGCGTCTGAAAGTAGAAACTCGCTCGATTACAACGGTGTGTGTTTTTTTTTCCCTAGGCCATTCAGGTTAAGCGTTTGGAGCAACAGATGTGCGAAAAATTTGTTGCCTTCTCAATCATTTCGTAGCTTCAAACTGCCATATTTCGCGAACAGATTGACCTAACCCTAAAATTCCTATTGCATCTGAAAGTAGAAATTCGCCCGATTAGAACGGTATGTGCATTTTTTCCCTAGGCCATTCTGGTTAAGCGTTTGGAGCAGCAGACGTGCGAAGAATTTGTTATGTTGTCAACCATTTCTTAGCTTCAAAGTCCGATATCTCGCGAACGGATTGACCAAACCCAAAAATTGCTATTGCGTCTGAAAGTAGGAACTCGTCCGGTTACATCGGTATGTGTATTTTTTCCCTAGGCCATTCTGGTTAAGCGTTTGGAGCAGCAGACGTGCGAAGAATTTGTTATCTTGTCAACCATTTCTTAGCTTCAAAGTCCGATATCTCGCGAACGGATTGACCAAACCCAAAAATTGCTATTGCGTCTGAAAGTAGGAACTCGTCCGGTTACATCGGTATGTGTATTTTTTCCCTAGGCCATTCTGGTTAAGCGGTTGGAGCAGCAGAAGTGCGAAATATTTGTTGCCTTCTCAACCATTTCTTGGCTTCAAACTCCCATATCTCGCGAACAGATTGACCTAACCCAAAAATTCCTGTTGCGTCTGAAAGTAGAAACTCGCCCGATTATAACGGTATGTGTATTTTTTCCCTAGGCCAATCTGGTTAAGCGATTGGAGCAGCAGAAGTGCGAAAAATTTGATGCCTTCTCAACCATTTCTTAGCTTCAAACTCCCGTATCTCGCGAACGGATTGACCTAACCAAAAAATTGCTATTGCGTCTGAAAGTAGAAACTCGTCCGGTTACTACGGTATGTGTATTTTCCCCCTAGGCCATTCTGGTTAAGCGACTGGAGCAGCAGAAGTGCGAAAAATTTGTTGCCTTCTCAACTATTTCTTAGATTCAAACTCCCGTATCTCGCGAACGGATTGACCGAACCCTAAAATTCCTATTGCATCTGAAAGTAGAAACTCGCCCGATTAGAACGGTATGTGTATTTTTTCTCTAGGCCATTCTAGTTAAGCGTTTGGAGCAGCAGACGTGCGAAAAATTTGTTATCTTGTCAACAATTTCTTAGCTTCAAAGTCCGATATCTCGCGAACGGATTGACCAAACCCAATAATTCCTGCAGCGTCTGAACGTAGAAACTCGCCCTATTACAACGGTGTGTGTATTTTTTCCCAGGCCATTCTGGTTAAGAGTTTGGAGCAGCAGAAGTGCGAAAAATTTGTCGCCTTCTCAACCATTTCTTGGCTTAATACTCCCATATCTCGCGAACAGATTGACCTAACCCAAAAATTCCTGCTGCCTCTGAAAGTAGAAACTCGCCCGATTACATCGGTATGTGTATTTTCCCCCTAGGCCATTCTGGTTAAGCGTTTGGAGCAGCAGAATTGCGAAAAATTTGTTGTCTTCTCAACCATTTCTTAGCTTCAAACTCCCGTGTCTCGCGAACGGATTGACCTAACCCAAAAATTGCTATTGCGTCTGAAAGTAGAAACTCGTCCGGTTACATCGGTATGTGTATTTTTTCCCTAGGCCATTCTGGTTAAGCGGTTGGAGCAGCAGAAGTGCGAAATATTTGTTGCCTTCTCAACCATTTCTTGGCTTCAAACTCCCATATCTCGCGAACAGATTGACCTAACCCAAAAATTCCTGTTGCGTCTGAAAGTAGAAACTCGCCCGATTATAACGGTATGTGTATTTTTTCCCTAGGCCAATCTGGTTAAGCGATTGGAGCAGCAGAAGTGCGAAAAATTTGTTGCCTTCTCAACTATTTCTTAGATTCAAACTCCCGTATCTCGCGAACGGATTGACCGAACCCTAAAATTCCTATTGCATCTGAAAGTAGAAACTCGCCCGATTAGAACGGTATGTGTATTTTTTCTCTAGGCCATTCTAGTTAAGCGTTTGGAGCAGCAGACGTGCGAAAAATTTGTTATCTTGTCAACAATTTCTTAGCTTCAAAGTCCGATATCTCGCGAACGGATTGACCAAACCCAATAATTCCTGCAGCGTCTGAACGTAGAAACTCGCCCTATTACAACGGTGTGTGTATTTTTTCCCAGGCCATTCTGGTTAAGAGTTTGGAGCAGCAGAAGTGCGAAAAATTTGTCGCCTTCTCAACCATTTCTTAGCTTCAAACTCCCATATCTCGCGAACGGATTGACCAAACCCAAAAATTCCTGCTGTGTCTGAAAGTAGAAACTCGCCCGATTAGAACGGTATGTGTATTTTTTACCTAGGCCAATCTCGTTAAGCGATTGGAGCAGCAGAACTGCGAAAAATTTGATGCCTCCTCAACCATTTCTTAGCTTCAAACTCCCATATGTCGCGAACGGATTGACCTAACCCAAAAATTCCTATTGCATCTGAAAGTAGAAACTCGCTCGATTACAACGGTATGTGTATTTTTCCCATAGGCCATTCTGGTTAAGCGTTTGAAGCAACAGAAGTGCGAAAAATTTGTTGCCTTCTCAATCATTTCTTAGCTTCAAACTCCCATATCTCGCGAACGGATTGACCTAACCCAAAAATTCCTATTGCATCTGAAAGTAGAAACTCTCCCGATTACAACGGTATGTGTATTTTCCCCCTAGGTCATTCTGGTTAAGCGACTGGAGCTGCAGAAGTGAAAATATTTGTTGTCTTGTCAAACATTTCGTAGCTTCAAAGTCGCATATCTCGCGAACGGATTGACCAAACACAGAAATTCCTGCTGGGTCTGAAAGTAGAAACTCTCCCGATTACAACGGTATGTGTATTTTCCCCCTAGGCCATTCAGGTTAAGCGACTGGAGCAGCAGACGTGCAAAAAATTTGTTGTCTTGTCAACCATTTCTTAGCTTCTAAGTCCCATATCTCGCGGAACGGACTGACCTAACCCAAAAATTCCTGCTGCGTCTGAAAGTAGAAACTCGCCCGATTACAACGGTATGTGTATTCTACCCATAGGCCATTCTGGTTAAGCGTTTGGAGCAGCAGAAGTGCGAAAAATTTGTTATCTTCTCAACTATTTCTCAGCTTCAAAGTCCCATACCTCGCGAACGGATAGACCAAACCCAGAAATTCCTGCTGCGTCTGAAAGTAGAACCTCGCCCGATTACAACGGTATGTGTATTTTCCCCCTAGGCCATTCTGGTTAAGCGTTTGGAGCAGCAGAATTGCGAAAAATTTGTTGTCTTCTCAACCATTTCTTAGCTTCAAACTCCCGTGTCTCGCGAACGGATTGACCTAACCCAAAAATTGCTATTGCGTCTGAAAGTAGAAACTCGTCCGGTTACATCGGTATGTGTATTTTTTCCCTAGGCCATTCTGGTTAAGCGGTTGGAGCAGCAGAAGTGCGAAATATTTGTTGCCTTCTCAACCATTTCTTGGCTTAATACTCCCATATCTCGCGAACAGATTGACCTAACCCAAAAATTCCTGCTGCCTCTGAAAGTAGAAACCCGCCCGATTACATCGGTATGTGTATTTTCCCCCTAGGCCATTCTGGTTAAGCGACTGGAGCAGCAGACGTGTGAAAAATTTGTTGTCTTGTCAACCATTTCTTAGCTTCAAAGTCCGATATCTCGCGGACTGATTGACCAAATCCAAAAATTGCTATTGCGTCTGAAAGTAGAAACTTGTCCGGTTACAACGGTATGTGTATTTCTTCCCTAGGCCATTCTGGTTAAGCGGTTGGAGCAGCAGAAGTGCGAAATATTTGTTGCCTTCTCAACCATTTCTTGGCTTCAAACTCCCATATCTCGCGAACAGATTGACCTAACCCAAAAATTCCTGTTGCGTCTGAAAGTAGAAACTCGCTCGATTACAACGGTATGTGTTTTTTTCCCCTAGGCCATTCTGGTTAAGCGTTTGGAGCAGCAGAAATGCGAAAAATTTGTTGTCTTCTCAACTATTTCTCAGCTTCAAAGTCCCATATCTCGCGAACGGATAGACCAAACCCAGAAATTCCTGCTGCGTCTGAAAGTAGAAACTCGCCCGATTACAACGGTATGTGTATCTTTTCCCTAGGCCAATCTGGTTAAGCGATTGGAGCAGCAGAAGTGCGAAAAATTTGATGCCTTCTCAACCATTTCTTAGCTTCAAACTCCCGTATCTCGCGAACGGATTGACCTAACCCAAAAATTGCTATTGCGTCTGAAAGTAGAAACTCGTCCGGTTACTACGGTATGTGTATTTTCTCCCTAGGCCATTCTGGTTACCGGTTGGTGCAGGTGCTGTCCGGGCACGGATGCTTCGGACAGTACCTGTGCCGGATCGGTGTGGAAGAG
Source organism: Ptiloglossa arizonensis (assembly GCF_051014685.1). Lineage (NCBI taxonomy): Eukaryota > Metazoa > Arthropoda > Insecta > Hymenoptera > Colletidae > Ptiloglossa > Ptiloglossa arizonensis. Next base: position 77,380 of record NW_027478420.1, on the reverse strand, counting down.
GCGGCGCGCTGCTGGCACTGTCCAGCGGACGAGGACACGGCGCAACACACCCTCGAGGTGTGTCCGGCCTGGGGGGTGGGGCGCCGTGTCCTCACGGCCGTGATTGGGGCGGATCTATCGCTGCCGGGCGTGGTACGGGCCATGCTCGGCAGCGAGACGAAGTGGCGGGCCGTGGCCTCCTTCTGCGAGGAGGTAATCTCGCAGAAGGAGGCCGCGAGCCGCATTCGCGAGAGCGGGAGACCGCGAGCGAGGCCTCGTCCGAGGCCGGGGGCGGGTGGGCCTCCGGAAGGGCCGGGGAGGCCACCCTGAGAGCGGCGGGCGGGGGTGCGTAGCCCTTGAGGCTCGTGCCACCGCCCGTCGTCTGAGGGGTGGGAAGAATAAGGGACGGCGACGCTCTCGAGGGCGGAGAGGCCAGAGCCGCCCTCGGGAGCGTACGAGCCGGGGTGCGGCCGCGCCGACGGCACGGTCCCAGGGCCGTGCCTCCGGCGCGGCTATGGGGGCCGTGGGCGGTCGCGAGTGTGGGACTCGCGGCCGCCCTCGGGCGGCCCCCGGGAGTGGGACGTCGGAGCAGTGTGGCCCTGCTCCGACGTCGGGCGCCAGAGCGCCGAGGAGAAAACAGGGAAGGGAAGGTGAAGTACCCCCTCCCTTCCCTGGAACGGGAGGACACGGGCGCGAGAGCCCTGCACGGGGGAGCACCTGATGTTATGATGTCTTCGGTCCCAGGTGCTCCCCCTGCATAGTGCGAGGATGGCCACCGTGGTGGGTTTTAGTGGGTAGGTCCCGCGCCCGATGGGTTTCCTTCCGGGCGCGGGGAATCCCACACTCCCCCCGCCCCTCCCCAGGCGGCGGGGGGGTCTTTCGAAGATTTCCCCCACGTTAAAAAAAAAAAAAAAAAAAAAAAAAAGGCCATTCTGGTTAAGCGTTTGGAGCAGCAGAAGTGCTAAAAATTTGTGGCCTTCTCAATCATTTCTTAGCTTTAAACTCCCATATCTCTCGAACGGATTGACCTAACCCAAAAATTCCTATTGCGACTGAAAGTAGAAACTCGTCCGGATACAACGGTATGTGTATTTTTTCCCTAGGCCATTCCGGTTAAGCAGTTGGAGCAGCAGAAGTGCGATATATTTGTTGCCTTCTCAACCATTTCTTGGCTTCAAACTCCCACATCTCGCGAACAGATTGACCTAACCCAAAAATTCCTGCTGCGTCTGAAAGTAGAAACTCGCTCGATTACAACGGTGTGTGTTTTTTTTTCCCTAGGCCATTCAGGTTAAGCGTTTGGAGCAACAGATGTGCGAAAAATTTGTTGCCTTCTCAATCATTTCGTAGCTTCAAACTGCCATATTTCGCGAACAGATTGACCTAACCCTAAAATTCCTATTGCATCTGAAAGTAGAAATTCGCCCGATTAGAACGGTATGTGCATTTTTTCCCTAGGCCATTCTGGTTAAGCGTTTGGAGCAGCAGACGTGCGAAGAATTTGTTATGTTGTCAACCATTTCTTAGCTTCAAAGTCCGATATCTCGCGAACGGATTGACCAAACCCAAAAATTGCTATTGCGTCTGAAAGTAGGAACTCGTCCGGTTACATCGGTATGTGTATTTTTTCCCTAGGCCATTCTGGTTAAGCGTTTGGAGCAGCAGACGTGCGAAGAATTTGTTATCTTGTCAACCATTTCTTAGCTTCAAAGTCCGATATCTCGCGAACGGATTGACCAAACCCAAAAATTGCTATTGCGTCTGAAAGTAGGAACTCGTCCGGTTACATCGGTATGTGTATTTTTTCCCTAGGCCATTCTGGTTAAGCGGTTGGAGCAGCAGAAGTGCGAAATATTTGTTGCCTTCTCAACCATTTCTTGGCTTCAAACTCCCATATCTCGCGAACAGATTGACCTAACCCAAAAATTCCTGTTGCGTCTGAAAGTAGAAACTCGCCCGATTATAACGGTATGTGTATTTTTTCCCTAGGCCAATCTGGTTAAGCGATTGGAGCAGCAGAAGTGCGAAAAATTTGATGCCTTCTCAACCATTTCTTAGCTTCAAACTCCCGTATCTCGCGAACGGATTGACCTAACCAAAAAATTGCTATTGCGTCTGAAAGTAGAAACTCGTCCGGTTACTACGGTATGTGTATTTTCCCCCTAGGCCATTCTGGTTAAGCGACTGGAGCAGCAGAAGTGCGAAAAATTTGTTGCCTTCTCAACTATTTCTTAGATTCAAACTCCCGTATCTCGCGAACGGATTGACCGAACCCTAAAATTCCTATTGCATCTGAAAGTAGAAACTCGCCCGATTAGAACGGTATGTGTATTTTTTCTCTAGGCCATTCTAGTTAAGCGTTTGGAGCAGCAGACGTGCGAAAAATTTGTTATCTTGTCAACAATTTCTTAGCTTCAAAGTCCGATATCTCGCGAACGGATTGACCAAACCCAATAATTCCTGCAGCGTCTGAACGTAGAAACTCGCCCTATTACAACGGTGTGTGTATTTTTTCCCAGGCCATTCTGGTTAAGAGTTTGGAGCAGCAGAAGTGCGAAAAATTTGTCGCCTTCTCAACCATTTCTTAGCTTCAAACTCCCATATCTCGCGAACGGATTGACCAAACCCAAAAATTCCTGCTGTGTCTGAAAGTAGAAACTCGCCCGATTAGAACGGTATGTGTATTTTTTACCTAGGCCAATCTCGTTAAGCGATTGGAGCAGCAGAACTGCGAAAAATTTGATGCCTCCTCAACCATTTCTTAGCTTCAAACTCCCATATGTCGCGAACGGATTGACCTAACCCAAAAATTCCTATTGCATCTGAAAGTAGAAACTCGCTCGATTACAACGGTATGTGTATTTTTCCCATAGGCCATTCTGGTTAAGCGTTTGAAGCAACAGAAGTGCGAAAAATTTGTTGCCTTCTCAATCATTTCTTAGCTTCAAACTCCCATATCTCGCGAACGGATTGACCTAACCCAAAAATTCCTATTGCATCTGAAAGTAGAAACTCTCCCGATTACAACGGTATGTGTATTTTCCCCCTAGGTCATTCTGGTTAAGCGACTGGAGCTGCAGAAGTGAAAATATTTGTTGTCTTGTCAAACATTTCGTAGCTTCAAAGTCGCATATCTCGCGAACGGATTGACCAAACACAGAAATTCCTGCTGGGTCTGAAAGTAGAAACTCTCCCGATTACAACGGTATGTGTATTTTCCCCCTAGGCCATTCAGGTTAAGCGACTGGAGCAGCAGACGTGCAAAAAATTTGTTGTCTTGTCAACCATTTCTTAGCTTCTAAGTCCCATATCTCGCGGAACGGACTGACCTAACCCAAAAATTCCTGCTGCGTCTGAAAGTAGAAACTCGCCCGATTACAACGGTATGTGTATTCTACCCATAGGCCATTCTGGTTAAGCGTTTGGAGCAGCAGAAGTGCGAAAAATTTGTTATCTTCTCAACTATTTCTCAGCTTCAAAGTCCCATACCTCGCGAACGGATAGACCAAACCCAGAAATTCCTGCTGCGTCTGAAAGTAGAACCTCGCCCGATTACAACGGTATGTGTATTTTCCCCCTAGGCCATTCTGGTTAAGCGACTGGAGCAGCAGAAGTGAAAATATTTGTTGTCTTGTCAAACATTTCGTAGCTTCAAAGTCGCATATCTCGCGAACGGATTGACCAAACCCAGAAATTCCTGCTGCGTCTGAAAGTAGAACCTCGCCCGATTACAACGGTATGTGTATTTTCCCCGTAGGCCATTCTGGTTAAGCGACTGGAGCAACAGAAGTGCGAAAAATTTGTTATCTTCTCAACTATTTCTCAGCTTCAAAGTCCCATACCTCGCGAACGGATAGACCAAACCCAGAAATTCCTGCTGCGTCTGAAAGTAGAACCTCGCCCGATTACAACGGTATGTGTATTTTCCCCCTAGGCCATTCTGGTTAAGCGACTGGAGCAGCAGAAGTGAAAATATTTGTTGTCTTGTCAAACATTTCGTAGCTTCAAAGTCGCATATCTCGCGAACGGATTGACCAAACCCAGAAATTCCTGCTGCGTCTGAAAGTAGAACCTCGCCCGATTACAACGGTATGTGTATTTTCCCCCTAGGCCATTCTGGTTAAGCGACTGGAGCAACAGAAGTGCGAAAAATTTGTTGCCTTCTCAATCATTTCTTAGCTTCAAACTCCCATATCTCGCGAACGGATTGACCTAACCCAAAAATTCCTATTGCATCTCAAAGTAGAACCTCGCCCGATTACAACGGTATGTGTATTTTCCCCCTAGGCCATTCTGGTTAAGCGACTGGAGCAGCAGAAGTGAAAATATTTGTTGTCTTGTCAAACATTTCGTAGCTTCAAAGTCGCATTTCTCGCGAACGGATTGACCAAACCCAGAAATTCCTGCTGCGTCTGAAAGTAGAACCTCGCCCGATTACAACGGTATGTGTATTTTCCCCCTAGGCCATTCTGGTTAAGCGACTGGAGCAACAGAAGTGCGAAAAATTTGTTGCCTTCTCAATCATTTCTTAGCTTCAAACTCCCATATCTCGCGAACGGATTGACCTAACCCAAAAATTCCTATTGCATCTGAAAGTAGAAACTCGCCCGATTACAACGGTATGTGTATTTTCCCCCTAGGCCATTCTGGTTAAGCGACTGGAGTAGCAGACGTGCAGAAAATTTGTTGTCTTGTCAACCATTTCTTAGCTTCAAAGTCCCATATCTCGCGAACGGATGGACCAAACACAGAAATTCCTGCTGCGTCTGAAAGTAGAAACTCGCTCGATTACAACAGTATGTTTTTTTTTCCCTAGGCCATTCTGGTTAAGCGATTGGAGCAGCAGAAGTGCGAAAAATTTGTTACCTTCTCAACCATTTCTTAGCTTCAAACTCCCGATCTCGCGACCGGATTCACCTAACCCAAAAATTCCCATTGCGTCTGAAAGTAGAAACACGTCCGGTTACAACGGTATGTGTATTTTCCCCCTAGGCCATTCTGGTTAAGCGTTTGGAGCAGCAGACGTGCGAAAAATTTGATGCCTTCTCAACCATTTCTTAGCTTCAAACTCCCGTATCTCGCGAACGGATTGACCTAACCCAAAAATTGCTATTGCGTCTGAAAGTAGAAACTCGTCCGGTTACAACGGTATGTGTATTTTTTCCCTAGGCCATTCTGGTTAAGCGACTGGAGCTGCAGAAGTGAAAATATTTGTTGTCTTGTCAAACATTTCGTAGCTTCAAAGTCCCATATCTGGCGAACGGATAGACCAAACCCAGAAATTCCTGCTGCGTCTGAAAGTAGAAACTCGCCCGATTACAACGGTATGTGTATTTTTTCCCTAGGCCAATCTGGTTAAGCGATTGGAGCAGCAGAACTGCGAAAAATTTGATGCCTTCTCAACCATTTCTTAGCTTCAAACTCCCATTTCTCGCGAACGGATTGACCTAACCCAAAAATTCATATTGCGTCTGAAAGTAGAAACTCGTCCGATTACAACGGTATGTGTATTTTTTCCCTAGGCCATTCTGGTTAAGCGGTTGGAGCAGCAGAAGTGCGAAAAATTTGTTGTCTTCTCAACCATTTCTTAGCTTCAAACTCCCATATCTGGCGAACGGATTGACCTAACCCAAAAATTCCTATTGCATCTGAAGGTAGAAACTCGCCCGAATACAACGGTATGTGTATGTTTCCCCTAGGCCATTCTGGTTAAGCGTTTGGAGCAGCAGAATTGCGAAAAATTTGATGTCTTTCCAACCATTTCTTAGCTTCAAACTCCCATATCTCGCGAACAGACTGACCTAACCCTAAAATTCCTATTGCATCTGAAAGTAGAAACTCGCCCGATTACAACGGTATGTGTATTTTTTCCCTAGGCCATTCTGGTTAAGCGTTTGGAGCAGCAGAAGTGCGAAAAATTTGTTGTCTTCTCAACCATTTCTTAGCTTCAAGCTCCCATATGTCGCGAACGGATTGACCTAACCCAAAAATTCGTATTGCATCTGAAAGTAGAAACTCGCCCGATTACAACGGTATGTGTATTTTTCCCATAGGCCATTCTGGTTAAGCGACTGGAGAAGCAGAAGTGCAAAAAATTTGTTGTCTTGTAAACCATTTCTTAGCTTCAAAGTCCCATATCTCGCGAACGGATTGACCAAACACAGAAATTCCTGCTGCGTCTGAAAGTAGAAACTCGTCCGGTTACAACGGTATGTGTATTTTTTCCCTAGGCTATTCTGGTTAAGCGTTCGGAGCAGCAGAAATACGAAAAATTTGTTGTCTTCTCAACCATTTCTTAGCTTCAAACTCCCATATCTCGCGAACGGATTGACCTAACCCACAAATTGCTATTGCGTCTGAAAATAGAAACTCGTCCGGTTACAACGGTATGTGTATTTTTTCCCTAGGCCATTCTGGTTAAGCGGTTGGAGCAGCAGAAGTGCGAAAAATTTGTTGTCTTCTCAACCATTTCTTAGCTTCAAACTCCCATATCTGGCGAACGGATTGACCTAACCCAAAAATTCCTATTGCATCTGAAGGTAGAAACTCGCCCGAATACAACGGTATGTGTATGTTTCCCCTAGGCCATTCTGGTTAAGCGTTTGGAGCAGCAGAATTGCGAAAAATTTGATGTCTTTCCAACCATTTCTTAGCTTCAAACTCCCATATCTCGCGAACGGATTGACCAAACCCAAAAATTCCTATTGCATCTGAAAGTAGAAACTCGCCCGATTACAACGGTATGTGTATTTCCCCCCAAGGCCATTCTGGTTAAGCGACTGGAGCAGCAGAAGTGCAAAAAATTAGTTGTCTTGTCAACCATTTCTTAGATTCAAAGTCCCATATCTCGCGAACGGATTGACCAAACACAGAAATTCCTGCTGCGTCTGAAAGTAGAAACTCGCTCGATTACAACGGTATGTGTATTTTTTCCCTAGGCCATTCTGGTCAAGCGTTTGGAGCAACAGAAGTGCGAAAAATTTGTTGCCTTCTCAATCATTTCTTAGCTTCAAACTCCTATATCTCGCGAACGGATTGACCTTACCCAAAAATTCCTTTTGCATCTGAAAGTAGAAACTCGCCCGATTACAACGGTATGTGTATTTTTTCCCTAGGCCATTCTGGTTAAGCGATTGGAGCACAAGAACTGCGAAAAATTTGTTACGTTCTCAACCATTTCTTGGCTTCAAACTCCCATATTTCGCGAATAGATTGACCTAACCCAAAAATTCCTACTCCGTCTGAAAGTAGAAACTCGCCCGATTACAGCGGTATGTGTATTTTTTCCCTAGGCCATTCTGGTTAAGCGTTTGGAGCAGCTGAATTGCGAAAAATTTGTTGTCTTCTCAACCATTTCTTAGCTTCAAACTCCCATATGTCGCGAACGGATTGACCTAATCCAAAAATTCCTGTTGCATCTGAAAGTTGAAACTCGCCCGATTACAACGGTATGTGTATTTTTCCCACAGGCCATTCTGGTTAAGCGTTTGGAGCAGCAGAAGTGCGAAAAATTTGTTGCCTTCTCAACCATTTCTTAGCTTCAAACTCCCATATCTCGCGAACGGATTGACCTAACCCAAAAATTCATATTGCGTCTGAAAGTAGAAACTCGTCCGGTTACAACGGTATGTGTATTTCTTCCCTAGGCCATTCTGGTTAAGCGTTCGGAGCAGCAGAAATACGAAAAATTTGTTGTCTTCTCAACCATTTCTTAGCTTCAAACTCCCATATCTCGCGAACGGATTGACCTAACCCACAAATTGCTATTGCGTCTGAAAATAGAAACTTGTCCGGTTACAACGGTATGTGTATTTTTTCCCTAGGCCATTCTGGTTAAGCGGTTGGAGCAGCAGAAGTGCGAAAAATTTGTTGTCTTCTCAACCATTTCTTAGCTTCAAACTCCCATATCTGGCGAACGGATTGACCTAACCCAAAAATTCATATTGCGTCTGAAAGTAGAAACTCGTCCGGTTACAACGGTATGTGTATTTCTTCCCTAGGCCATTCTGGTTAAGCGTTCGGAGCAGCAGAAATACGAAAAATTTGTTGTCTTCTCAACCATTTCTTAGCTTCAAACTCCCATATCTCGCGAACGGATTGACCTAACCCACAAATTGCTATTGCGTCTGAAAATAGAAACTTGTCCGGTTACAACGGTATGTGTATTTTTTCCCTAGGCCATTCTGGTTAAGCGGTTGGAGCAGCAGAAGTGCGAAAAATTTGTTGTCTTCTCAACCATTTCTTAGCTTCAAACTCCCATATCTGGCGAACGGATTGACCTAACCCAAAAATTCCTATTGCATCTGAAGGTAGAAACTCGCCCGAATACAACGGTATGTGTATGTTTCCCCTAGGCCATTCTGGTTAAGCGTTTGGAGCAGCAGAATTGCGAAAAATTTGATGTCTCCTCAATCATTTCTTAGCTTCAAACTCCCATATCTCGCGAACGGATTGACCTAACCCAAAAATTCCTATTGCATCTGAAAGTAGAAGCTCGCCCGATTACAACGGTATGTGTGTTTTTTCCCTAGGCCATTCTGGTTAAGCGATTGGAGCAGCAGAAGTGCGAAAAATTTGTTACCTTCTCAACCATTTCTTAGCTTCAATCTCCCATATCTCGCGAACGGATTGACCTAACCCTCAAATTGCTATTGCGTCTGAAAATAGAAACTCGTCCGGTTACAACGGTATGTGTATTTTTTCCCTAGGCCATTCTGGTTAAACGGTTGGAGCAGCAGAAGTGCGAAAAATTTGTTGTCTTCTCAACCATTTCTTAGCTTCATACTCCCATATCTGGCGAACGGATTGACCTAACCCAAAAATTCCTATTGCATCTGAAGGTAGAAACTCGCCCGATTACAAAGGTATGTGTATTTTTTCCCTAGGCCATTCTGGTTAAGCGTTTGGAGCAGCAGAAGTGCGAAAAATTTGTTGTCTTCTCAACCATTTCTTAGATCCAAACTCCCATATGTCGCGAACGGATTGACCTAACCCAAAAATTCCTATTGCATCTGAAAGTAGAAACTCGCCCGATTACAACGGTATGTGTATTTTTCCCATAGGCCATTCTGGTTAAACGACTGGAGCAGCAGAAGTGTAAAAAATTGGTTGTCTTGTCAACCATTTCGTAGCTTCAAGGTCCCATATCTCGCGAACGGATTGACCAAACACAGAAATTCCTGCTGCGTCTGAAAGTAGAAACTCTCTCGATTACAACGGTATGTGTATTTTATCCCTTGGCCATTCCGGTTAAGCGTTTGGAGCCACAGAAGTGCGAAAAATTTGTTGCCTTCTCAATCATTTCTTAGCTTCAAACTCCCATATCTCGCGAACGGATTGACCTAACCCAAAAATTCCTATTGCATCTGAAAGTAGAAACTCGCCCAATTACAACGGTATGTGTATTTTTTCCCTAGGCCATTCTGGCTAAGCGATTGGAGCAGCAGAAGTGCGAAAAATTTGTTACATTCTCAACCATCTCTTAGCTTCAAACTCCCATATCTCGCGAACGGATTGACCTAACCCACAAATTGCTATTGCGTCTGAAAATAGAAACTCGCCCGATTACAACGGTATGTGTATTTTTTCCCTAGGCCATTCTGGCTAAGCGATTGGAGCAGCAGAAGTGCGAAAAATTTGTTACATTCTCAGCCATTTCTTAGCTTCAAACTCCCATATCTCGCGAACGGATTGACCTAACCCACAAATTCCTATTGCATCTGAAAGTAGAAACACGCCCGATTACAACGGTATGTGTATTTTTTCCCTAGGCCATTCTGGTTAAGCGGTTGGAGCAGCGGAAGTGCGAAAAATTTGTTGTCTTCTCAACCATTTCTTAGCTTCAAACTCCCATATCTCGCGAACGGATTGACCTAACCCAAAAATTGCTATTGCGTCTGAAAATAGAAACTCGTCCGGTTACAACGGTATGTGTATTTTTTCCATAGGCCATTCTGGTTAAGCGGTTGGAGCAGCAGAAGTGCGAAAAATTTGTTGTCTTCTCAACCATTTCTTAGCTTCAAACTCCCATATCTGGCGAACGGATTGACCTAACCCAAAAATTCCTATTGCATCTGAAGTTAGAAACTCGCCCGATTATAACGGTATGTGTATTTTTCCCCTAGGCCATTCTGGTTAAGCGTTTGGAGAAGCAGAAGTGCGAAAAATTTGTCATCTTCTCAACTATTTCTTAGCTTCAAACTCCCATATCTCGCGAACGGATTGACCGAACCCTAAAATTCCTATTGCATCTGAAAGTAGAAACTCGCCCGATTACAACGGTATGTGTGTTTTCCCCCTAGGCCATTCTGGTTAAGCGTTTGGAGCAGCAGAATTGCGAAAAATTTGATGTATTTCCAACCATTTCTTAGCTTCAAACTCCCATATCTCGCGAACAGACTGACATAACCCTAAAATTCCTATTGCATCTGAAAGTAGAAACTCGCCCGATTACAACGGTATGTGTATTTTTTCCCTAGGCCATTCTGGTTAAGCGTTTGGAGCAGCAGAAGTGCGAAAAATTTGTTGTCTTCTCAACCATTTCTTAGCTTCAAACTCCCATATGTCGCGAACGGATTGACCTAACCCAAAAATTCGTATTGCATCTGAAAGTAGAAACTCGCCCGATTACAACGGTATGTGTATTTTTCCCATAGGCCATTCTGGTTAAGCGACTGGAGCAGCAGAAGTGCAAAAAATTTGTTGTCTTGTAAACCATTTCTTAGCTTCAAAGTCCCATATCTCGCGAACGGATTGACCAAACACAGAAATTCCTTCTGCGTCTGAAAGTAGAAACTCTTCCGGTTACAACGGTATGTGTATTTTTTCCCTAGGCTATTCTGGTTAAGCGTTTGGAGCAGCAGAAGTGCGAAAAATTTGTTGTCTTCTCAACCATTTCTTAGCTTCAAACTCCCATATGTCGCGAACGGATTGACCTAACCCAAAAATTCGTATTGCATCTGAAAGTAGAAACTCGCCCGATTACAACGGTATGTGTATTTTTCCCATAGGCCATTCTGGTTAAGCGACTGGAGCAGCAGAAGTGCAAAAAATTTGTTGTCTTGTAAACCATTTCTTAGCTTCAAAGTCCCATATCTCGCGAACGGATTGACCAAACACAGAAATTCCTGCTGCGTCTGAAAGTAGAAACTCTTCCGGTTACAAAGGTATGTGTATTTTTTCCCTAGGCTATTCTGGTTAAGCGACTGGAGCAGCAGAAGTGCGAAAAATTTGTTGCCTTCTCAACCATTTCTTGGCTTCAAACTCCCATATCTCGCGAACAGATTGACCTAACCCAAAAATTTCTGCTGCGTCTGAAAGTAGAAACTCGCCCGACTCAATCAGTATGTGTATTTTTCCCCTAGGCCATTCTGGTTAAGCGTTTGGAGCAGCAGAATTGCGAAAAATTTGTTGTCTTCTCTACAATTTCTTAGCTTCAAACTCCCATATCTCGCGAACGGATTGACCGAACCCAAATATTCCTACTGCATCTGAAAGTAGAAACTCGCCCGATTACAACGGTATGTGTATTTTTTCCCTAGGCCATTCTGGTTAAGCGATTGGAGCAGCAGAAGTGCGAAAAATTTGTTACCTTCTCACCATTTCTTAGCTTCAAACACCCATATCTCGCGAACGGATTGACCTAAGCCAAAAATTCCTATTGCATCTGAAAGTAGAAACTCGCCAGATTACAACGGTATGTGTATTTTTTTCCCTAGGCCATTCTGGTTAAGCGATTGGAGCAGCAGAATTGCGAAAAATTTGTTACCTTCTCAACCATTTCTTAGCTTCAAACTCCCATATCTCGCGAACGGATTGACCTAACCCAAAAATTGCTATTGCGTCTGAAAATAAAAACTCGTCCGGTTACAACGGTATGTGTATTTTTTCCATAGGCCATTCTGGTTAAGCGGTTGGAGCAGCAGAAGTGCGAAAAATTTGTTGTCTTCTCAACCATTTCTTAGCTTCAAACTCCCATATCTGGCGAACGGATTGACCTAACCCAAAAATTCCTATTGCATCTGAAGTTAGAAACTCGCCCGATTATAACGGTATGTGTATTTTTCCCCTAGGCCATTCTGGTTAAGCGTTTGGAGCAGCAGAAGTGCGAAGAATTTGTCATCTTCTCAACTATTTCTTAGCTTCAAACTCCCATATCTCGCGAACGGATTGACCGAACCCTAAAATTCCTATTGCATCTGAAAGTAGAAACTCGCCCGATTACAACGGTATGTGTGTTTTCCCCCTAGGCCATTCTGGTTAAGCGTTTGGAGCAGCAGAATTGCGAAAAATTTGATGTCTTTCCAACCATTTCTTAGCTTCAAACTCCCATATCTCGCGAACAGACTGACATAACCCTAAAATTCCTATTGCATCTGGAAGTAGAAACTCGCCCGATTACAACGGTATGTGTATTTTTTCCCTAGGCCATTCTGGTTAAGCGTTTGGAGCAGCAGAAGTGCGAAAAATTTGTTGTCTTCTCAACCATTTCTTAGCTTCAAACTCCCATATGTCGCGAACGGATTGACCTAACCCAAAAATTCGTATTGCGTCTGAAAGTAGAAACTCGCCCGATTACAACGGTATGTGTATTTTTCCCATAGGCCATTCTGGTTAAGCGACTGGAGCAGCAGAAGTGCAAAAAATTTGTTGTCTTGTAAACCATTTCTTAGCTTCAAAGTCCCATATCTCGCGAACGGATTGACCAAACACAGAAATTCCTGCTGTGTCTGAAAGTAGAAACTCTTCCGGTTACAACGGTATGTGTATTTTTTCCCTAGGCTATTCTGGTTAAGCGTTCGGAGCAGCAGAAGTACGAAAAATATGTTGTCTTCTCAACCATTTCTTAGCTTCAAACACCCATATCTCGCGAACGGATTGACCTAACCCAAAAATTCCAATTACATCTGAAGGTAGAAACTCGCCCGATTACATCAGTATGTGTATATTTCCCCTAGGCCATTCTGGTTAAGCGTTTGGAGCAGCCGAATTGCGAAAAATTAGTCATTTTCTCAACTATTTCTTAGCTTCAAACTCCCATATCTCGCGAACGGATTGACCGAACCCAAAAATTCCTATTGCATCTGAAAGTAGAAACTCGCCCGATTACAACCGTATGTGTATTTTCCCCCTAGGCCATTCTGGTAAGCGACTGGAGCAGCAGAAGTGCGAAAAATTTGTTGCCTTCTCAACCATTTCTTGGCTCCAAACTCCCATATCTCGCGAACAGATTGACCTAACCCAAAAATTTCTGCTGCGTCTGAAAGTAGAAACTCGCCCGACTCAATCAGTATGCGTATTTTTCCCCTAGGCCATTCTGGTTAAGCGTTTGGAGCAGCAGAATTGCGAAAAATTTGTTGTCTTCTTAACTATTTCTCAGCTTCAAAGTCCCATATCTCGCGAACGGATAGACCAAACCCAGAAATTCCTGCTGCGTCTGAAAGTAGAAACTCGCCCGATTACAACGGTATGTGTATTTTTCCCCTGGGGCATTCTGGTTAAGCGGTTGGAGCAGCAGAATTGCGAAAAATTTGTTGTCTTCTCAACCATTTCTTAGCTTCAAACTCCCATATCTCGCGAACGGATTGACAAAACCCAAAAATTCCTGCTGCGTCTGAAAGTAGAAACTCGCCCGATTACAACGGTATGTGTATTTTTTCCCTAGGCCAATCTGGTTAAGTGACTGGAGCAGCAGAATTGCGAAAAATTTGTTGCCTTCTCAACCATTTCTTGGCTTCAAACTCCCATATCTCGCGAACAGATTGGCCTAACCCAAAAATTTCTGCTGCGTCTGAAAGTAGAAACTCGCCCGACTCAATCAGTATGCGTATTTTTCCCCTAGGCCATTCTGGTTAAGCGTTTGGAGCAGCAGAATTGCGAAAAATTTGTTGTCTTCTTAACTATTTCTCAGCTTCAAAGTCCCATATCTCGCGAACGGATAGACCAAACCCAGAAATTCCTGCTGCGTCTGAAAGTAGAAACTCGCCCGATTACAACGGTATGTGTATTTTTTCCCTAGGCCATTCTGGTTAAGCGTTTGGAGCAGCAGAAGTGCGAAAAATTTGATGTCTTCTCAACCATTTCTTAGCTTCAAACTCCCATATGTCGCGAACGGATTGACCTAACCCAAAAATTCCTATTGCATCTGAAAGTAGAAACTCGCCCGATTACAACGGTATGTGTATTTTTCCCATAGGCCATTCTGGTTAAACGACTGGAGCAATAGAAGTGCGAAAAATTTGTTGCCTCCTCAACCATTTCTTAGCTTCAAACTCCCATATCTCGCGAACGGATTGACCTAACCCAAAAATTCCTATTGCATCGGAAAGTAGAAACTCGCCCGATTACAACGGTATGTGTATTTTTTCCCTAGGCCATTCTGGTTAAGCGATTGGAGCAGCAGAAGTGCGAAAAATTTGTTACCTTCTCAACCATTTCTTAGCTTCAAACTCCCATATCTCGCGAACGGATTGACCTAACCCACAAATTGCTATTGCGTCTGAAAATAGAAACTCGTCCGGTTACAACGGTATGTGTATTTTTTCCCTAGGCCATTCTGGTTAAACGGTTGGAGCAGCAGAAGTGCGAAAAATTTGTTGTCTTCTCAACCATTTCTTAGCTTCAAACTCCCATATCTGGCGAACGGATTGACCTAACCCAAAAATTCCTATTGCATCTGAAGGTAGAAACTCGCCCGATTACAAAGGTATGTGTATTTTTCCCCTAGGCCATCCTGGTTAAGCGTTTGGAGCAGCAGAAGTGCGAAAAATTTGTTGTCTTCTCAACCATTTCTTAGCTTCAAACTCCCATATGTCGCGAACGGATTGACCTAACCCAAAAATTCCTATTGCATCTGAAAGTAGAAACTCGCCCGATTACAACGGTATGTGTATTTTTCCCATAGGCCATTCTGGTTAAACGACTGGAGCAGCAGAAGTGTAAAAAATTTGTTGTCTTGTCAACCATTTCGTAGCTTCAAACTCCCATATGTCGCGAACAGATTGACCTAACCCAAAAATTCCTGCTGCGTCTGAAAGTAGAAACTCGCCACACTCAAACGGTATGTGTATTTTTCCCCTAGGGCATTCTGGTTAAGCGGTTGGAGCAGCAGAATTGCGAAAAATTTGTTGTCTTCTCAACCATTTCTTAGCATCAAAGTCCCATATCTCGGGAACGGATTGACCAATCCCAGAAATTCCTGCTGCGTCTGAAAGTAGAAACTTGCTCGATTGCAAGGGTATGGGTATTTTTTCCCTAGGCCATACTGGTTAAGCGTTTGGAGCAACAGAATTGCGAAAAATTGGTTGCCTTCTCTATCATTTCTTAGCTTCAAACTCCCATATCTCGCGAACAGATTGACCATACCCGAAAATTCGTATTGCGTCTGAAAGTAGAAACTCCTCCGGTTACAGCGGTATGTGTATTTTTTCCCTAGGCCATTCTGGTTAAGCGTTTGGAGCAACAGAAGTGCGAAAAATTTGTTGCCTTCTCAATCATTTCTTAGCTTCAAACTCCTATATCTCGCGAACGGATTGACCTAACCCAAAAATTCCTTTTGCATCTGAAAGTAGAAACTCGCCCGATTACAACGGTATGTGTATTTTTTCCCTAGGCCATTCTGGTTAAGCGATTGGAGCAGCAGAACTGCGAAAAATTTGTTACGTTCTCAACCATTTCTTAGCTTCAAACTCCCGTATCTCGCGAACGGATTGACCTAACCCAAAAATTCATATTGCGTCTGAAAGTAGAAACTCGTCCGGTTACAACGGTATGTGTATTTTTTCCCTAGGCCATTCTGGTTAAGCGTTTGGAGCAGCAGAAGTGCGAAATATTTGTTGCCTTCTCAACCATTTCTTAGCTTCAAACTCCCATATCTGGCGAACGGATTGACCTAACCCAAAAATTCCTATTGCATCTGAAGGTAGAAACTCGCCCGATTACAAAGGTATGTGTATTTTTCCCCTAGGCCATCCTGGTTAAGCGTTTGGAGCAGCAGAAGTGCGAAAAATTTGTTGTCTTCTCAACCATTTCTTAGCTTCAAACTCCCATATGTCGCGAACGGATTGACCTAACCCAAAAATTCCTATTGCATCTGAAAGTAGAAACTCGCCCGATTACAACGGTATGTGTATTTTTCCCATAGGCCATTCTGGTTAAACGACTGGAGCAGCAGAAGTGTAAAAAATTTGTTGTCTTGTCAACCATTTCGTAGCTTCAAACTCCCATATGTCGCGAACAGATTGACCTAACCCAAAAATTCCTGCTGCGTCTGAAAGTAGAAACTCGCCACACTCAAACGGTATGTGTATTTTTCCCCTAGGGCATTCTGGTTAAGCGGTTGGAGCAGCAGAATTGCGAAAAATTTGTTGTCTTCTCAACCATTTCTTAGCATCAAAGTCCCATATCTCGGGAACGGATTGACCAATCCCAGAAATTCCTGCTGCGTCTGAAAGTAGAAACTTGCTCGATTGCAAGGGTATGGGTATTTTTTCCCTAGGCCATACTGGTTAAGCGTTTGGAGCAACAGAATTGCGAAAAATTGGTTGCCTTCTCAATCATTTCTTAGCTTCAAACTCCCATATCTCGCGAACAGATTGACCATACCCGAAAATTCGTATTGCGTCTGAAAGTAGAAACTCCTCCGGTTACAGCGGTATGTGTATTTTTTCCCTAGGCCATTCTGGTTAAGCGTTTGGAGCAACAGAAGTGCGAAAAATTTGTTGCCTTCTCAATCATTTCTTAGCTTCAAACTCCTATATCTCGCGAACGGATTGACCTAACCCAAAAATTCCTTTTGCATCTGAAAGTAGAAACTCGCCCGATTACAACGGTATGTGTATTTTTTCCCTAGGCCATTCTGGTTAAGCGATTGGAGCAGCAGAACTGCGAAAAATTTGTTACGTTCTCAACCATTTCTTAGCTTCAAACTCCCGTATCTCGCGAACGGATTGACCTAACCCAAAAATTCATATTGCGTCTGAAAGTAGAAACTCGTCCGGTTACAACGGTATGTGTATTTTTTCCCTAGGCCATTCTGGTTAAGCGTTTGGAGCAGCAGAAGTGCGAAATATTTGTTGCCTTCTCAACCATTTCTTGGCTTCAAACTCCCATATCTCGCGAATAGATTGACCTAACCCAAAAATTCATACTCCGTCTGAAAGTAGAAACTCGCCCGATTACAGCGGTATGTGTATTTTTTCCCTAGGCTATTCTGGTTAAGCGTTTGGAGCAGCTGAATTGCGAAAAATTTGTTGTCTTCTCAACCATTTCTTAGCTTCAAACTCCCATATGTCGCGAACGGATTGACCTAATCCAAAAATTCCTGTTGCATCTGAAAGTTGAAACTCGCCCGATTACAACGGTATGTGTATTTTTCCCACAGGCCATTCTGGTTAAGCGTTTGGAGCAGCAGAAATGCGAAAAATTTGTTGTCTTTTCAACTATTTCTTAGCTTCAAAGTCCCATATCTGGCGAACGGATAGACCAAACCCAGAAATTCCTACTGCGTCTGAAAGTAGAAACTCGCCCGATTACAACGGTATGTGTATTTTTTCCCTAGGCCAATCTGGTTAAGCGATTGGAGCAGCAGAAGTGCGAAAAATTTGATGCCTTCTCAACCATTTCTTAGCTTCAAACTCCCATATCTCGCGAACGGATTGACCTAACCCACAAATTGCTATTGCGTCTGAAAATAGAAACTCGTCCGGTTACAACGGTATGTGCATTTTTTCCCTAGGCCATTCTGGTTAAGCGGTTGGAGCAGCAGAAGTGTGAAAAATTTGTTGTCTTCTCAACCATTTCTTAGCTTCAAACTCCCATATCTGGCGAACGGATTGACCTAACCCAAAAATTCCTATTGCATCTGAAGGTAGAAACTCGCCCGAATACAACGGTATGTGTATGTTTCCCCTAGGCCATTCTGGTTAAGCGTTTGGAGCAGCAGAATTGCGAAAAATTTGATGTCTTTCCAACCATTTCTTAGCTTCAAACTCCCATATCTCGCGAACAGACTGACCTAACCCTAAAATTCCTATTGCATCTGAAAGTAGAAACTCGCCCGATTACAACGGTATGTGTATTTTTTCCCTAGGCCATTCTGGTTAAGCGTTTGGAGCAGCAGAAGTGCGAAAAATTTGATGTCTTCTCAACCATTTCTTAGCTTCAAACTCCCATATGTCGCGAACGGATTGACCAAACCCAAAAATTCCTATTGCATCTGAAAGTAGAAACTCGCCCGATTACAACGGTATGTGTATTTTTCCCATAGGCCATTCTGGTTAAACGACTGGAGCAACAGAAGTGCGAAAAATTTGTTGCTTCCTCAATCATTTCTTAGTTTCAAACTCCCATATCTCGCGAACGGATTGACCTAACCCAAAAATTCCTATTGCATCTGAAAGTAGAAGCTCGCCCGATTACAACGGTATGTGTGTTTTTTCCCTAGGCCATTCTGGTTAAGCGATTGGAGCAGCAGAAGTGCGAAAAATTTGTTACCTTCTCAACCATTTCTTAGCTTCAATCTCCCATATCTCGCGAACGGATTGACCTAACCCACAAATTGCTATTGCGTCTGAAAATAGAAACTCGTCCGGTTACAACGGTATGTGTATTTTTTCCCTAGGCCATTCTGGTTAAACGGTTGGAGCAGCAGAAGTGTAAAAAATTGGTTGTCTTGTCAACCATTTCGTAGCTTCAAGGTCCCATATCTCGCGAACGGATTGACCAAACACAGAAATTCCTGCTGCGTCTGAAAGTAGAAACTCTCTCGATTACAACGGTATGTGTATTTTATCCCTTGGCCATTCCGGTTAAGCGTTTGGAGCCACAGAAGTGCGAAAAATTGGTTGCCTTCTCAATCATTTCTTAGCTTCAAACTCTCATATCTCGCGAACGGATTGACCTAACCCAAAAATTCCTATTGCATCTGAAAGTAGAAACTCGCCCGATTACAACGGTATGTGTATTTTTTCCCTAGGCCATTCTGGCTAAGCGATTGGAGCAGCAGAAGTGCGAAAAATTTGTTACATTCTCAACCATTTCTTAGCTTCAAAGTCCCATATCTCGGGAACGGATTGACCTAACCCAAAAATTCGTATTGCATCTGAAAGTAGAAACTCGCCCGATTACAACGGTATGTGTATTTTTCCCATAGGCCATTCTGGTTAAGCGACTGGAGCAGCAGAAGTGCAAAAAATTTGTTGTCTTGTAAACCATTTCTTAGCTTCAAAGTCCCATATCTCGCGAACGGATTGACCAAACACAGAAATTCCTGCTGCGTCTGAAAGTAGAAACTCTTCCGGTTACAACGGTATGTGTATTTTTTCCCTAGGCTATTCTGGTTAAGCGTTTGCAGCAGCAGAAGTGCGAAAAATTTGTTGTCTTCTCAACCATTTCTTAGCTTCAAACTCCCATATGTCGCGAACGGATTGACCTAACCCAAAAATTCGTATTGCATCTGAAAGTAGAAACTCGCCCGATTACAACGGTATGTGTATTTTTCCCATAGGCCATTCTGGTTAAGCGACTGGAGCAGCAGAAGTGCAAAAAATTTGTTGTCTTGTAAACCATTTCTTAGCTTCAAAGTCCCATATCTCGCGAACGGATTGACCAAACACAGAAATTCCTGCTGCGTCTGAAAGTAGAAACTCTTCCGGTTACAACGGTATGTGTATTTTTTCCCTAGGCTATTCTGGTTAAGCGACTGGAGCAGCAGAAGTGCGAAAAATTTGTTGCCTTCTCAACCATTTCTTGGCTTCAAACTCCCATATCTCGCGAACAGATTGACCTAACCCAAAAATTGCTATTGCGTCTGAAAATAGAAACTCGTCCGGTTACAACGGTATGTGTATTTTTTCCATAGGCCATTCTGGTTAAGCGGTTGGAGCAGCAGAAGTGCGAAAAATTTGTTGTCTTCTCAACCATTTCTTAGCTTCAAACTCCCATATCTGGCGAACGGATTGACCTAACCCAAAAATTCCTATTGCATCTGAAGTTAGAAACTCGCCCGATTATAACGGTATGTGTATTTTTCCCCTAGGCCATTCTGGTTAAGCGTTTGGAGCAGCAGAAATGCGAAAAATTTGTCATCTTCTCAACTATTTCTTAGCTTCAAACTCCCATATCTCGCGAACGGATTGACCGAACCCTAAAATTCCTATTGCATCTGAAAGTAGAAACTCGCCCGATTACAACGGTATGTGTGTTTTCCCCCTAGGCCATTCTGGTTAAGCGTTTGGAGCAGCAGAATTGCGAAAAATTTGATGTCTTTCCAACCATTTCTTAGCTTCAAACTCCCATATCTCGCGAACAGACTGACATAACCCTAAAATTCCTATTGCATCTGGAAGTAGAAACTCGCCCGATTACAACGGTATGTGTATTTTTTCCCTAGGCCATTCTGGTTAAGCGTTTGGAGCAGCAGAAGTGCGAAAAATTTGTTGTCTTCTCAACCATTTCTTAGCTTCAAACTCCCATATGTCGCGAACGGATTGACCTAACCCAAAAATTCGTATTGCGTCTGAAAGTAGAAACTCGCCCGATTACAACGGTATGTGTATTTTTCCCATAGGCCATTCTGGTTAAGCGACTGGAGCAGCAGAAGTGCAAAAAATTTGTTGTCTTGTAAACCATTTCTTAGCTTCAAAGTCCCATATCTCGCGAACGGATTGACCAAACACAGAAATTCCTGCTGTGTCTGAAAGTAGAAACTCTTCCGGTTACAACGGTATGTGTATTTTTTCCCTAGGCTATTCTGGTTAAGCGTTCGGAGCAGCAGAAGTACGAAAAATTTGTTGTCTTCTCAACCATTTCTTAGCTTCAAACACCCATATCTCGCGAACGGATTGACCTAACCCAAAAATTCCAATTGCATCTGAAGGTAGAAACTCGCCCGATTACATCAGTATGTGTATATTTCCCCTAGGCCATTCTGGTTAAGCGTTTGGAGCAGCCGAATTGCGAAAAATTAGTCATTTTCTCAACTATTTCTTAGCTTCAAACTCCCATATCTCGCGAACGGATTGACCGAACCCAAAAATTCCTATTGCATCTGAAAGTAGAAACTCGCCCGATGACAACCGTATGTGTATTTTCCCCCTAGGCCATTCTGGTAAGCGACTGGAGCAGCAGAAGTGCGAAAAATTTGTTGCCTTCTCAACCATTTCTTGGCTTCAAACTCCCATATCTCGCGAACAGATTGACCTAACCCAAAAATTTCTGCTGCGTCTGAAAGTAGAAACTCGCCCGACTCAATCAGTATGTGTATTTTTCCCCTAGGCCATTCTGGTTATGCGTTTGGAGCAGCAGAATTGCGAAAAATTTGTTGTCTTCTTAACTATTTCTCAGCTTCAAAGTCCCATATCTCGCGAACGGATAGACCAAACCCAGAAATTCCTGCTGCGTCTGAAAGTAGAAACTCGCCCGATTACAACGGTATGTGTATTTTTTCCCTAGGCCATTCTGGTTAAGCGTTTGGAGCAGCAGAAGTGCGAAAAATTTGATGTCTTCTCAACCATTTCTTAGCTTCAAACTCCCATATGTCGCGAACGGATTGACCAAACCCAAAAATTCCTATTGCATCTGAAAGTAGAAACTCGCCCGATTACAACGGTATGTGTATTTTTCCCATAGGCCATTCTGGTTAAACGACTGGAGCAACAGAAGTGCGAAAAATTTGTTGCTTCCTCAATCATTTCTTAGCTTCAAACTCCCATATCTCGCGAACGGATTGACCTAACCCAAAAATTCCTATTGCATCTGAAAGTAGAAACTCGCCCGATTACAACGGTATGTGTATTTTTTCCCTAGGCCATTCTGGTTAAGCGATTGGAGCAGCAGAAGTGCGAAAAATTTGTTACCTTCTCAACCATTTCTTAGCTTCAAACTTCCATATCTCGCGAACGGATTGACCTAACCCACAAATTGCTATTGCGTCTGAAAATAGAAACTCGTCCGGTTACAACGGTATGTGTATTTTTTCCCTAGGCCATTCTGGTTAAACGGTTGGAGCAGCAGAAGTGCGAAAAATTTGTTGTCTTCTCAACCATTTCTTAGCTTCAAACTCCCATATCTGGCGAACGGATTGACCTAACCCAAAAATTCCTATTGCATCTGAAGGTAGAAACTCGCCCGATTACAAAGGTATGTGTATTTTTCCCCTAGGCCATCCTGGTTAAGCGTTTGGAGCAGCAGAAGTGCGAAAAATTTGTTGTCTTCTCAACCATTTCTTAGCTTCAAACTCCCATATGTCGCGAACGGATTGACCTAACCCAAAAATTCCTATTGCATCTGAAAGTAGAAACTCGCCCGATTACAACGGTATGTGTATTTTTCCCATAGGCCATTCTGGTTAAACGACTGGAGCAGCAGAAGTGTAAAAAATTTGTTGTCTTGTCAACCATTTCGTAGCTTCAAACTCCCATATGTCGCGAACAGATTGACCTAACCCAAAAATTCCTGCTGCGTCTGAAAGTAGAAACTCGCCACACTCAAACGGTATGTGTATTTTTCCCCTAGGGCATTCTGGTTAAGCGGTTGGAGCAGCAGAATTGCGAAAAATTTGTTGTCTTCTCAACCATTTCTTAGCTTCAAACTCCCATATCTCGCGAACGGATTGACAAAACCCAAAAATTCCTGCTGCGTCTGAAAGTAGAAACTCGCCCGATTACAACGGTATGTGTATTTTTTCCCTAGGCCAATCTGGTTAAGCGACTGGAGCAGCAGAATTGCGAAAAATTTGTTGTCTTGTCAACCATTTCTTAGCATCAAAGTCCCATATCGCGGGAACGGATTGACCAATCCCAGAAATTCCTGCTGCGTCTGAAAGTAGAAACTTGCTCGATTGCAAGGGTATGGGTATTTTTTCCCTAGGCCATACTGGTTAAGCGTTTGGAGCAACAGAATTGCGAAAAATTGGTTGCCTTCTCAATCATTTCTTAGCTTCAAACTCCCATATCTCGCGAACAGATTGACCATACCCGAAAATTCGTATTGCGTCTGAAAGTAGAAACTCGTCCGGTTACAGCGGTATGTGTATTTTTTCCCTAGGCCAATCTGGTTAAGCGACTGGAGCAGCAGAATTGCGAAAAATTTGTTGTCTTGTCAACCATTTCTTAGCATCAAAGTCCCATATCTCGGGAACGGATTGACCAATCCCAGAAATTCCTGCTGCGTCTGAAAGTAGAAACTTGCTCGATTGCAAGGGTATGGGTATTTTTTCCCTAGGCCATACTGGTTAAGCGTTTGGAGCAACAGAATTGCGAAAAATTGGTTGCCTTCTCAATCATTTCTTAGCTTCAAACTCCCATATCTCGCGAACAGATTGACCATACCCGAAAATTCGTATTGCGTCTGAAAGTAGAAACTCGTCCGGTTACAGCGGTATGTGTATTTTTTCCCTAGGCCATTCTGGTTAAGCGTTTGGAGCAACAGAAGTGCGAAAAATTTGTTGCCTTCTCAATCATTTCTTAGCTTCAAACTCCTATATCTCGCGAACGGATTGACCTAACCCAAAAATTCCTTTTGCATCTGAAAGTAGAAACTCGCCCGATTACAACGGTATGTGTATTTTTTCCCTAGGCCATTCTGGTTAAGCGATTGGAGCAGCAGAACTGCGAAAAATTTGTTACGTTCTCAACCATTTCTTAGCTTCAAACTCCCGTATCTCGCGAACGGATTGACCTAACCCAAAAATTCATATTGCGTCTGAAAGTAGAAACTCGTCCGGTTACAACGGTATGTGTATTTTTTTTTCTAGGCCACTCTGGTTAAGCGTTTGGAGCAGCAGAAGTGCGAAATATTTGTTGCCTTCTCAACCATTTCTTGGCTTCAAACTCCCATATCTCGCGAATAGATTGACCTAACCCAAAAATTCATACTCCGTCTGAAAGTAGAAACTCGCCCGATTACAGCGGTATGTGTATTTTTCCCACAGGCCATTCTGGTTAAGCGTTTGGAGCAGCAGAAATGCGAAAAATTTGTTGTCTTTTCAACTATTTCTTAGCTTCAAAGTCCCATATCTGGCGAACGGATAGACCAAACCCAGAAATTCCTACTGCGTCTGAAAGTAGAAACTCGCCCGATTACAACGGTATGTGTATTTTTTCCCTAGGCCAATCTGGTTAAGCGATTGGAGCAGCAGAAGTGCGAAAAATTTGATGCCTTCTCAACCATTTCTTAGCTTCAAACTCCCGTATCTCGCGAACGGATTGACCTAACCCAAAAATTGCTATTGCGTCAGAAAATAGAAACTCGTCCGGTTACAACGGTATGTGTATTTTTCCCCTAGGCCACTCTGGTTAAGCGTTTGGAGCAGCAGAATTGCGAAAAATTTGATGTCTTTCCAACCATTTCTTAGCTTCAAACTCCCATATCTCGCGAACAGACTGACCTAACCCTAAAATTCCTATTGCATCTGAAAGTAGAAACTCGCCCGATTACAACGGTATGTGTATTTTTTCCCTAGGCCATTCTGGTTAAGCGTTTGGAGCAGCAGAAGTGCGAAAAATTTGTTGTCTTCTCAACCATTTCTTAGCTTCAAACTCCCATATGTCGCGAACGGATTGACCTAACCCAAAAATTCGTATTGCATCTGAAAGTTGAAACTCGCCCGATTACAACGGTATGTGTATTTTTCCCATAGGCCATTCTGGTTAAGCGACTGGAGAAGCAGAAGTGCAAAAAATTTGTTGTCTTGTAAACCATTTCTTAGCTTCAAAGTCCCATATCTCGCGAACGGATTGACCAAACACAGAAATTCCTGCTGCGTCTGAAAGTAGAAACTCGTCCGGTTACAACGGTATGTGTATTTTCCCCCTAGGCCATTCTGGTAAGCGACTGGAGCAGCAGAAGTGCAAAGAATTTGCTGTCTTGTCAACCATTTCTTAGCTTCAAACTCCCATATCTCGCGAACAGACTGACCTAACCCTAAAATTCCTATTGCATCTGAAAGTAGAAACTCGCCCGATTACAACAGTATGTGTATTTTTTCCCCAGGCCATTCTGGTTAAGCGTTTGGAGCAGCAGAAGTGCGAAAAATTTGTTGCCTTCTCAACCATTTCTTGGCTTCAAACTCCCATATCTCTCGAACAGATTGACCTAACCCAAAAATTTCTGCTGCGTCTGAAAGTAGAAACTCGCCCGACTCAATCAGTATATGTATTTTTCCCCTAGGCCATTCTGGTTAAGCGTTTGGAGCAGCAGAATTGCGAAAAATTTGTTGTCTTCTTAACTATTTCTCAGCTTCAAAGTC
Organism: Ptiloglossa arizonensis; assembly: GCF_051014685.1. NCBI lineage: Eukaryota > Metazoa > Arthropoda > Insecta > Hymenoptera > Colletidae > Ptiloglossa > Ptiloglossa arizonensis. The sequence goes on along the minus strand of NW_027478420.1, from coordinate 52,155 downwards.
CCATATCTCGCGAACGGATAGACCAAACCCAGAAATTCCTGCTGCGCCTGAAATTAGAAACTAGCCCGATTACAACGGTATGTGTATTTTTCCCATAGGCCATTCTGGTTAAACGACTGGAGCAGCAGAAGTGTAAAAAATTTATTGTCTTGTCAACCATTTCGTAGCTTCAAACACCCATATGTCGCGAACAGATTGACCTAACCCAAAAATTCCTGCTGCGTCTGAAAGTAGAAACTCGCCAGACTCAAACGGTATGTGTATTTTTCCCCTAGGGCATTCTGGTTAAGCGGTTGGAGCAGCAGAATTGCGAACAACTTGTTGTCTTCTCAACCATTTCTTAGCTTCAAACTCCCATATCTCGCGAACGGATTGACAAAACCCAAAAATTCCTGCTGCGTCTGAAAGTAGAAACTCGCCCGATTACAACGGTATGTGTATTTTTTCCCTAGGCCAATCTGGTTAAGCGACTGGAGCAGCAGAATTGCGAAAAATTTGTTGTCTTGACAACCATTTCTTAGCATCAAAGTCCCATATCTCGGGAACGGATTGACCAATCCCAGAAATTCCGGCTGCGTCTTCAAGTAGAAACTTGCTCGATTACAAGGGTATGGGTATTTTTTCCCTAGGCCATACTGGTTAAGCGTTTGGAGCAACAGAAGTGCGAAAAATTGGTTGCCTTCTCAATCATTTCTTAGCTTCAAACTCCCATATCTCGCGAACAGATTGACCAAACCCGAAAATTCGTATTGCGTCTGAAAGTAGAAACTCGTCCGGTTACAGCGGTATGTGTATTTTTTCCCTAGGCCATTCTGGTTAAACGTTTGGAGCAGCAGAAGTGCGAAAAATTTGTTGCCTTCTCAACCATTTCTTGGCTTCAAACTCCCATATCTCGCGAACAGATTGACCTAACCCAAAAATTCCTACTGCGTCTGAATGTAGAAACTCGCCCGATTACAACGGTATGTGTAGTTTTTCCCTAGGCCATTCTGGTTAAGCGTTTGGAGCAGCAGAATTGCGAAAAATTTGTTGTCTTCTCAACCATTTCTTAGCTTCAAACTCCCATATCTCGCAACCGGATTGACCTAACCAAAAAATTCCTATTGCGTCTGAAAGTAGAAACTCGTCCGGCTACAACGGTATGTGTATTTTTTCCCTAGGCCATTCTGGTTAAGAGTTTGGAGCAGCGGAAGTGCGAGAAATTTGTTGCCTTCTCAACCATTTCTTGGCTTCAAACTCCCATATCTCGCGAACAGATTGACCTAACCCAAAAATTCCTGCTGCGTCTGAAAGTAGAAACTCGCCAGACTCAAACGGTATGTGTATTTTTCCCCTAGGGCATTCTGGTTAAGCGGTTGGAGCAGCAGAATTGCGAAAAATTTGTTGTCTTCTCAACCATTTCTTAGCTTCAAACTCCCATGTCTCGCGAACGGATTGACAAAACCCAAAAATTCCTGCTGCGTCTGAAAGTAGAAACTCGCCCGATTACAACGGTATGTGTATTTTTTCCCTAGGCCAATCTGGTTAAGCGACTGGAGCAGCAGAATTGCGAAAAATTTGTTGTCTTGTCAACCATTTCTTGGCTTCAAACTCCCATATCTCGCGAACAGATTGACCTAACGCAAAAATTCCTGCTGCGTCTGAAAGTAGAAACTCGTCCGATTACAACGGTATGTTTATTTCCCCCCTAGGCCATTCTGGTTAAGCCACTGGAGCAGCAGAAGTGCAAAAAATTAGTTGTCTTGTCAACCATTTCTTAGATTCAATGTCCCATATCTCGCGAACGGATTGACCAAACACAGAAATTCCTGCTGCGTCTGAAAGTAGAAACTCGCTCGATTACAACGGTATGTGTATTTTTTCCCTAGGCCATTCTGGTTAAGCGTTTGGAGCAACAGAAGTGCGAAAAATTTGTTGCCTTCTCAATCATTTCTTAGCTTCAAACTCCTATATCTCGCGAACGGATTGACCTAACCCAAAAATTCTTTTGCATCTGAAAGTAGAAACTCGCCCGATTACAACGGTATGTGTATTTTTTCCCTAGGCCATTCTGGTTAGGCGATTGGAGCAGCAGAACTGCGAAAAATTTGTTACGTTCTCAACCATTTCTTAGCTTCAAACTCCCGTATCTCGCGAACGGATTGACCTAACCCAAAAATTCATATTGCGTCTGAAAGTAGAAACTCGTCCGGTTACAACGGTGTGTGTATTTTTTCCCTAGGCTATTCTGGTTAAGAGTTCGGAGCAGCAGAAGTACGAAAAATTTGTTGTCTTCTCAACCATTTCTTAGCTTCAAACTCCCATATCTCGCGAACGGATTAACCTAACCCACAAATTGCTATTGCGTCTGAAAATAGAAACTCTTCCGGTTACAACGGTATGTGTATTTTTTCCCTAGGCTATTCTGGTTAAGCGGTTGGAGCAGCAGAATTGCGAAAAATTTGTTGTCTTCTCAACCATTTCTTAGCTTCAAACTCCCATATCTGGCCAACGGATTGACCTAACCCAAAAATTCCTATTGCATCTGAAGGTAGAATCTCGCCCGAATACAACGGTATGTGTATGTTTCCCCTAGGCCATTCTGGTTAAGCGTTTGGAGCAGCAGAATTGCGAAAAATTTGATGTCTTTCCAACCATTTCTTAGCTTCAAACTCCCATATCTCGCGAACAGACTGACCTAACCCTAAAATTCCTATTGCATCTGAAAGTAGAAACTCGCCCGATTACAACGGTATGTGTATTTTTTCCCTAGGCCATTCTGGTTAAGCGTTTGGAGCAGCAGAAGTGCGAAAAATTTGTTGTCTTCTCAACCATTTCTTAGCTTCAAACTCCCATATGTCGCGAACGGACTGACCTAACCCAAAAATTCGTATTGCATCTGAAAGTAGAAACTCGCCCGATTACAACGGTATGTGTATTTTTCCCATAGGCCATTCTGGTTAAGCGACTGGAGCAGCAGAAGTGCAAAAAATTTGTTGTCTTGTAAACCATTTCTTAGCTTCAAAGTCCCATATCTCGCGAACGGATTGACCAAACACAGAAATTCCTGCTGCGTCTGAAAGTAGAAACTCGTCCGGTTACAACGGTATGTGTATTTTTTCCCTAGGCTATTCTGGTTAAGCGTTCGGAGCAGCAGAAGTACGAAAAATTTGTTGTCTTCTCAACCATTTCTTAGCTTCAAACTCCCATATCTCGCGAACGGATTGACCTAACCCACAAATTGCTATTGCGTCTGAAAATAGAAACTCGTCCGGTTACAACGGTATGTGTATTTTTTCCCTAGGCTATTCTGGTTAAGCGGTTGGAGCTGCAGAAGTGCGAAAAATTTGTTGTCTTCTCAACCATTTCTTAGCTTCAAACTCCCATATCTGGCGAACGGATTGACCTAACCCAAAAATTCCTATTGCATCTGAAGGTAGAAACTCGCCCGAATACAACGGTATGTGTATGTTTCCCCTAGGCCATTCTGGTTAAGCGTTTGGAGCAGCAGAATTGCGAAAAATTTGATGTCTTTCCAACCATTTCTTAGCTTCAAACTCCCATATCTCGCGAACAGACTGACCTAACCCTAAAATTCCTATTGCATCTGAAAGTTGAAACTCGCCCGATTACAACGGTATGTGTATTTTTTCCCTAGGCCATTCTGGTTAAGCGTTTGGAGCAGCAGAAGTGCGAAAAATTTGTTGTCTTCTCAACCATTTCTTAGCTTCAAACTCCCATATGTCTCGAACGGATTGACCTAACCCAAAAATTCGTATTGCATCTGAAAGTAGAAACTCGCCCGATTACAACGGTATGTGTATTTTTCCCATAGGCCATTCTGGTTAAGCGACTGGAGCAGCAGAAGTGCAAAAAATTTGTTGTCTTGTAAACCATTTCTTAGCTTCAAAGTCCCATATCTCGCGAACGGATAGACCAAACACAGAAATTCCTGCTGCGTCTGAAAGTAGAAACTCCTCCGGTTACAACGGTATATGTATTTTTTCCCTAGGCTATTCTGGTTAAGCGTTCGGAGCAGCAGAAGTACGAAAAATTTGTTGTCTTCTCAACCATTTCTTAGCTTCAAACTCCCATATCTCGCGAACGGATTGACCTAACCCACAAATTGCTATTGCGTCTGAAAATAGAAACTCGTCCGGTTACAACGGTATGTGTATTTTTTCCCTAGGCCATTCTGGTTAAGCGGTTGGAGCAGCAGAAGTGCGAAAAATTTGTTGTCTTCTCAACCATTTCTTAGCTTCAAACTCCCATATCTGGCGAACGGATTGACCTAACCCAAAAATTCCTATTGCATCTGAAGGTAGAAACTCGCCCGATTACAACGGTATGTGTAATTTTCCCCTAGGCCATTCTGGTTAAGCGTTTGGAGCAGCAGAAGTGCGAAAAATTTGTTGTCTTCTCAACCATTTCTTAGATTCAAACTCCCATATGTCGCGAACGGATTGACCTAACCCAAAAATTCCTATTGCATCTGAAAGTAGAAACTCGCCCGATTACAACGGTATGTGTATTTTTCCCATAGGCCATTCTGGTTAAACGACTGGAGCAGCAGAAGTGTAAAAAATTTGTTGTCTTGTCAACCATTTCGTAGCTTCAAAGTCCCATATCTCGCGAACGGATTGACCAAACACAGAAATTCCTGCTGCGTCTGAATGTAGAAACTCGCCCAATTACAACGGTATGTGTAGTTTTTCCCTAGGCCATTCTGGTTAAGCGTTTGGAGCAGCAGAATTGCGAAAAATTTGTTGCCTTCTCAACCATTTCTTAGCTTCAAACTCCCATATCTCGCAACCGGATTGACCTAACCAAAAAATTCCTATTGCGTCTGAAAGTAGAAACTCGTCCGGTTACAACGGTATGTGTATTTTTTCCCTAGGCCATTCTGGTTAAGAGTTTGGAGCAGCGGAAGTGCGAGAAATTTGTTGCCTTCTCAACCATTTCTTGGCTTCAAACTCCCATATCTCGCGAACAGATTGACCTAACCCAAAAATTCCTGCTGCGTCTGAAAGTAGAAACTCGCCAGACTCAAACGGTATGTGTATTTTTCCCCTAGGGCATTCTGGTTAAGCGGTTGGAGCAGCAGAATTGCGAAAAATTTGTTGTCTTCTCAACCATTTCTTAACTTCAAACTCCCATGTCTCGCGAACGGATTGACAAAACCCAAAAATTCCTGCTGCGTCTGAAAGTAGAAACTCGCCCGATTACAACGGTATGTGTATTTTTTCCCTAGGCCAATCTGGTTAAGCGACTGGAGCAGCAGAATTGCGAAAAATTTGTTGTCTTTTCAACCATTTCTTAGCATCAAAGTCCCATATCTCGGGAACGGATTGACCAATCCCAGAAATTCCTGCTGCGTCTGAAAGTAGAAACTTGCTCGATTACAAGGTTATGGGTATTTTTTCCCTAGGCCATACTGGTTAAGCGTTTGGAGCAACAGAAGTGCGAAAAATTGGTTGCCTTCTCAATCATTTCTTAGCTTCAAACTCCCATATCTCGCGAACAGATTGACCAAACCCGAAAATTCGTATTGCGTCTGAAAGTAGAAACTCGTCCGGTTACAGCGGTATGTGTATTTTTTCCTAGGCCATTCTGGTTAAGCGTTTGGAGCAGCAGAAGTGCGAAAAATTTGTTGCCTTCTCAACCATTTCTTGGCTTCAAACTCCCATATCTCGCGAACAGATTGACCTAACGCAAAAATTCCTGCTGCGTCTGAAAGTAGAAACTCGCTCGATTACAACGGTATGTGTATTTTCTCCCTAGGCCATTCTGGTTAAGCGTTTGGAGCAACAGAAGTGCGAAAAATTTGTTGCCTTCTCAACCATTTCTTAGCTTCAAACTCCCATATCTCGCGAACAGATTGACCTAACCCAAAAATTCCTGCAGTGTCTGAACGTAGAAACTCGCCCGATTACAACGGTATGCGTATTTTCTCCCCAGGCCATTCTGGTTAAGCGTTTGGTGCAGCAGAAGTGCGAAAAATTTGTCGTCTTCTCAACCATTTCTTAGCTTCAAACTCCCATATCTCGCGAACGGATTGACCAAACCCAAAAATTCCTATTGCATCTGAAAGTAGAAACTCGCCCGATTACAACGGTATGTTTATTTCCCCCCTAGGCCATTCTGGTTAAGCCACTGGAGCAGCAGAAGTGCAAAAAATTAGTTGTCTTGTCAACCATTTCTTAGATTCAAAGTCCCATATCTCGCGAACGGATTGACCAAACACAGAAATTCCTGCTGCGTCTGAAAGTAGAAACTCGCTCGATTACAACGGTATGTGTATTTTTTCCCTAGGCCAATCTGGTTAAGCGTTTGGAGCAACAGAAGTGCGAAAAATTTGTTGCCTTCTCAATCATTTCTTAGCTTCAAACTCCTATATCTCGCGAACGGATTGACCTAACCCAAAAATTCTTTTGCATCTGAAAGTAGAAACTCGCCCGATTACAACGGTATGTGTATTTTTTCCCTAGGCCATTCTGGTTAAGCGATTGGAGCAGCAGAACTGCGAAAAATTTGTTACGTTCTCAACCATTTCTTAGCTTCAAACTCCCGTATCTCGCGAACGGATTGACCTAACCCAAAAATTCATATTGCGTCTGAAAGTAGAAACTCGTCCGGTTACAACGGTGTGTGTATTTTTTCCCTAGGCTATTCTGGTTAAGCGTTCGGAGCAGCAGAAGTACGAAAAATTTGTTGTCTTCTCAACCATTTCTTAGCTTCAAACTCCCATATCTCGCGAACGGATTAACCTAACCCACAAATTGCTATTGCGTCTGAAAATAGAAACTCTTCCGGTTACAACGGTATGTGTATTTTTTCCCTAGGCTATTCTGGTTAAGCGGTTGGAGCAGCAGAATTGCGAAAAATTTGTTGTCTTCTCAACCATTTCTTAGCTTCAAACTCCCATATCTGGCCAACGGATTGACCTAACCCAAAAATTCCTATTGCATCTGAAGGTAGAATCTCGCCCGAATACAACGGTATGTGTATGTTTCCCCTAGGCCATTCTGGTTAAGCGTTTGGAGCAGCAGAATTGCGAAAAATTTGATGTCTTTCCAACCATTACTTAGCTTCAAACTCCCATATCTCGCGAACAGACTGACCTAACCCTAAAATTCCTATTGCATCTGAAAGTAGAAACTCGCCCGATTACAACGGTATGTGTATTTTTTCCCTAGGCCATTCTGGTTAAGCGTTTGGAGCAGCAGAAGTGCGAAAAATTTGTTGTCTTCTCAACCATTTCTTAGCTTCAAACTCCCATATGTCGCGAACGGATTGACCTAACCCAAAAATTCGTATTGCATCTGTAAGTAGAAACTCGCCCGATTACAACGGTATGTGTATTTTTCCCATAGGCCATTCTGGTTAAGCGACTGGAGCAGCAGAAGTGCAAAAAATTTGTTGTCTTGTAAACCATTTCTTAGCTTCAAAGTCCCATATCTCGCGAACGGATTGACCAAACACAGAAATTCCTGCTGCGTCTGAAAGTAGAAACTCGTCCGGTTACAACGGTATGTGTATTTTTTCCCTAGGCTATTCTGGTTAAGCGTTCGGAGCAGCAGAAGTACGAAAAATTTGTTGTCTTCTCAACCATTTCTTAGCTTCAAACTCCCATATCTCGCGAACGGATTGACCTAACCCACAAATTGCTATTGCGTCTGAAAATAGAAACTCGTCCGGTTACAACGGTATGTGTATTTTTTCCCTAGGCTATTCTGGTTAAGCGGTTGGAGCAGCAGAAGTGCGAAAAATTTGTTGTCTTCTCAACCATTTCTTAGCTTCAAACTCCCATATCTCGCGAACAGATTGACCTAACCCAAAAATTTCTGCTGCGTCTGAGAGTAGAAACTCGCCCGACTCAATCAGTGGTGTATTTTTCCCCTAGGCCATTCTGGTTAAGCGTTTGGAGCAGCAGAATTGCGAAAAATTTGTTGTCTTCTTAACTATTTCTCAGCTTCAAAGTCCCATATCTCGCGAACGGATAGACCAAACCCAGAAATTCCTGCTGCGTCTGAAAGTAGAAACTCGCCCGATTACATCGGTATGTGTATTTTTTCCCTAGGCCATTCTGGTTAAGCGTTTGGAGCAGCAGAAGTGCGAAAAATTTGTTGTCTTCTCAACCATTTCTTAGCTTCAAACTCCCATATGTCGCGAACGGATTGACCTAACCCAAAAATTCGTATTGCATCTGAAAGTAGAAACTCGCCCGATTACAACGGTATGTGTATTTTTCCCATAGGCCATTCTGGTTAAGCGACTGGAGCAGCAGAAGTGCAAAAAATTTGTTGTCTTGTAAACCATTTCTTAGCTTCAAAGTCCCATATCTCGCGAACGGATAGACCAAACACAGAAATTCCTGCTGCGTCTGAAAGTAGAAACTCCTCCGGTTACAACGGTATATGTATTTTTTCCCTAGGCTATTCTGGTTAAGCGTTCGGAGCAGCAGAAGTACGAAAAATTTGTTGTCTTCTCAACCATTTCTTAGCTTCAAACTCCCATATCTCGCGAACGGATTGACCTAACCCACAAATTGCTATTGCGTCTGAAAATAGAAACTCGTCCGGTTACAACGGTATGTGTATTCTTTCCCTAGGCCATTCTGGTTAAGCGGTTGGAGCAGCAGAAGTGCGAAAAATTTGTTGTCTTCTCAACCATTTCTTAGCTTCAAACTCCCATATCTGGCGAACGGATTGACCTAACCCAAAAATTCCTATTGCACCTGAAGGTAGAAACTCGCCCGATTACAACGGTATGTGTATTTTTCCCCTAGGCCATTCTGGTTAAGCGTTTGGAGCAGCAGAAGTGCGAAAAATTTGTTGTCTTCTCAACCATTTCTTAGATTCAAACTCCCATATGTCGCGAACGGATTGACCTAACCCAAAAATTCCTATTGCATCTGAAAGTAGAAACTCGCCCGATTACAACGGTATGTGTATTTTTCCCATAGGCCATTCTGGTTAAACGACTGGAGCAGCAGAAGTGTAAAAAATTTGTTGTCTTGTCAACCATTTCGTAGTTTCAAAGTCCCATATCTCGCGAACGGATTGACCAAACACAGAAATTCCTGCTGCGTCTGAAAGTAGAAACTCTCTCGATTACAACGGTATGTGTATTTTTTCCCTTGGCCATTCCGGTTAAGCGTTTGGAGCAACTGAAGTGCGAAAAATTTGTTGCCTTCTCAATCATTTCTTAGCTTCAAACTCCCATATCTCGCGAACGGATTGACCTAACCCAAAAATTCCTATTGCATCTGAAAGTAGAAACTCGCCCGATTACAACGGTATGTGTATTTTTTCCCTAGGCCATTCTGGTTAAGCGATTGGAGCAGCAGAAGTGCGAAAAATTTGTTACCTTCTCAACCATTTCTTAGCTTCAAACTCCCATATCTCGCGAACGGATTGACCTAACCCACAAATTGCTATTGCGTCTGAAAATAGAAACTCGTCCGGTTACAACGGTATGTGTATTTTTTCCCTAGGCCATTCTGGTTAAGCGGTTGGAGCAGCGGAAGTGTGAAAAATTTGTTGTCTTCTCAACCATTTCTTAGCTTCAAACTCCCATATCTGGCGAACGGATTGACCTAACCCAAAAATTCCTATTGCATCTGAAAGTAGAAACTCGCCCGATTACAACGGTATGTGTATTTTATCCCTAGGCCATTCTGGTTAAGCGATTGGAGCAGCAGAAGTGCGAAAAATTTGTTACCTTCTCAACCATTTCTTAGCTTCAAACTCCCATATCTCGCGAACGGATTGACCTAACCCAAAAATTCGTATTGCATCTGAAAGTAGAAACTCGCCCGATTACAAAGGTATGTGTATTTTTCCCATAGGCCATTCTGGTTAAGCGACTGGAGCAGCAGAAGTGCAAAAAATTTGTTGTCTTGTAAACCATTTCTTAGCTTCAAACACCCATATCTCGCGAACGGATTGACCTAACCCAAAAATTCCAATTGCATCTGAAGGTAGAAACTCGCCCGATTACATCAGTATGTGTATATTTCCCCTAGGCCATTCTGGTTAAGCGTTTGGAGCAGCCGAAGTGCGAAAAATTAGTCATCTTCTCAACTATTTCTTAGCTTCAAACTCCCATATCTCGCGAACGGATTGACCGAACCCAAAAATTCCTATTGCATCTGAAAGTAGAAACTCGCCCGATTACAACGGTATGTGTATTTTCCCCCTAGGCCATTCTGGTAAGCGACTGGAGCAGCAGAAGTGCGAAAAATTTGTTGCCTTCTCAACCATTTCTTGGCTTCAAACTCCCATATCTCGCGAACAGATTGACCTAACCCAAAAATTTCTGCTGCGTCTGAAAGTAGAAACTCGCCCGACTCAATCAGTATGTGTATTTTTCCCCTAGGCCATTCTGGTTAAGCGTTTGGAGCAGCAGAAGTGCGAAAAATTTGTTGCCTCCTCAATCATTTCTTAGCTTCAAACTCCCATATCTCGCGAACGGATTGACCTAACCCAAAAATTCCTATTGCATCTGAAAGTAGAAACTCGCCCGATTACAACGGTATGTGTATTTTTTCCCTAGGCCATTCTGGTTAAGCGATTGGAGCAGCAGAAGTGCGAAAAATTTGTTACCTTCTCAACCATTTCTTACTTTCAAACTCCCATATCTCGCGAACGGATTGACCTAACCCACAAATTGCTATTGCGTCTGAAAATAGAAACTCGTCCGGTTACAACGGTATGTGTATTTTTTCCCTAGGCCATTCTGGTTAAGCGTTTGGTGCAGCAGAAGTGCGAAAAATTTGTCGTCTTCTCAACCATTTCTTAGCTTCAAACTCCCATATCTCGCGAACGGATTGACCAAACCCAAAAATTCCTATTGCATCTGAAAGTAGAAACTCGCCCGATTACAACGGTATGTATATTTTTTCCATAGGCCATTCTGGTTAAGCGGTTGGAGCAGCAGAAGTGCAAAAAATTAGTTGTCTTGTCAACCATTTCTTAGATTCAAAGTCCCATATCTCGCGAACGGATTGACCAAACACAGAAATTCCTGATGCGTCTGAAAGTAGAAACTCGCTCGATTACAACGGTATGTGTATTTTTTCCCTCGGCCATTCTGGTTAAGCGTCTGGAGCAACAGAATTGCGAAAAATTTGTTGCCTTCTCAATCATTTCTTAGCTTCAAACTCCCATATGTCGCGAACGGATTGACCTAACCCAAAAATTCGTATTGCATCTGAAAGTAGAAACTCGCCCGATTACAACGGTATGTGTATTTTTCCCATAGGCCATTCTGGTTAAGCGACTGGAGCAGCAGAAGTGCAAAAAATTTGTTGTCTTGTAAACCATTTCTTAGCTTCAAAGTCCCATATCTCGCGAACGGATAGACCAAACACAGAAATTCCTGCTGCGTCTGAAAGTAGAAACTCCTCCGGTTACAACGGTATATGTATTTTTTCCCTAGGCTATTCTGGTTAAGCGTTCGGAGCAGCAGAAGTACGAAAAATTTGTTGTCTTCTCAACCATTTCTTAGCTTCAAACTCCCATATCTCGCGAACGGATTGACCTAACCCACAAATTGCTATTGCGTCTGAAAATAGAAACTCGTCCGGTTACAACGGTATGTGTATTCTTTCCCTAGGCCATTCTGGTTAAGCGGTTGGAGCAGCAGAAGTGCGAAAAATTTGTTGTCTTCTCAACCATTTCTTAGCTTCAAACTCCCATATCTGGCGAACGGATTGACCTAACCCAAAAATTCCTATTGCACCTGAAGGTAGAAACTCGCCCGATTACAACGGTATGTGTATTTTTCCCCTAGGCCATTCTGGTTAAGCGTTTGGAGCAGCAGAAGTGCGAAAAATTTGTTGTCTTCTCAACCATTTCTTAGATTCAAACTCCCATATGTCGCGAACGGATTGACCTAACCCAAAAATTCCTATTGCATCTGAAAGTAGAAACTCGCCCGATTACAACGGTATGTGTATTTTTCCCATAGGCCATTCTGGTTAAACGACTGGAGCAGCAGAAGTGTAAAAAATTTGTTGTCTTGTCAACCATTTCGTAGCTTCAAAGTCCCATATCTCGCGAACGGATTGACCAAACACAGAAATTCCTGCTGCGTCTGAAAGTAGAAACTCTCTCGATTACAACGGTATGTGTATTTTTTCCCTTGGCCATTCCGGTTAAGCGTTTGGAGCAACTGAAGTGCGAAAAATTTGTTGCCTTCTCAATCATTTCTTAGCTTCAAACTCCCATATCTCGCGAACGGATTGACCTAACCCAAAAATTCCTATTGCATCTGAAAGTAGAAACTCGCCCGATTACAACGGTATGTGTATTTTTTCCCTAGGCCATTCTGGTTAAGCGATTGGAGCAGCAGAAGTGCGAAAAATTTGTTACCTTCTCAACCATTTCTTAGCTTCAAACTCCCATATCTCGCGAACGGATTGACCTAACCCACAAATTGCTATTGCGTCTGAAAATAGAAACTCGTCCGGTTACAACGGTATGTGTATTTTTTCCCTAGGCCATTCTGGTTAAGCGGTTGGAGCAGCGGAAGTGTGAAAAATTTGTTGTCTTCTCAACCATTTCTTAGCTTCAAACTCCCATATCTGGCGAACGGATTGACCTAACCCAAAAATTCCTATTGCATCTGAAAGTAGAAACTCGCCCGATTACAACGGTATGTGTATTTTATCCCTAGGCCATTCTGGTTAAGCGATTGGAGCAGCAGAAGTGCGAAAAATTTGTTACCTTCTCAACCATTTCTTAGCTTCAAACTCCCATATCTCGCGAACGGATTGACCTAACCCAAAAATTCGTATTGCATCTGAAAGTAGAAACTCGCCCGATTACAAAGGTATGTGTATTTTTCCCATAGGCCATTCTGGTTAAGCGACTGGAGCAGCAGAAGTGCAAAAAATTTGTTGTCTTGTAAACCATTTCTTAGCTTCAAACACCCATATCTCGCGAACGGATTGACCTAACCCAAAAATTCCAATTGCATCTGATTGTAGAAACTCGCCCGATTACATCAGTATGTGTATATTTCCCCTAGGCCATTCTGGTTAAGCGTTTGGAGCAGCCGAAGTGCGAAAAATTAGTCATCTTCTCAACTATTTCTTAGCTTCAAACTCCCATATCTCGCGAACGGATTGACCGAACCCAAAAATTCCTATTGCATCTGAAAGTAGAAACTCGCCCGATTACATCAGTATGTGTATATTTCCCCTAGGCCATTCTGGTTAAGCGTTTGGAGCAGCCGAAGTGCGAAAAATTAGTCATCTTCTCAACTATTTCTTAGCTTCAAACTCCCATATCTCGCGAACGGATTGACCAAACACAGAAATTCCTGATGCGTCTGAAAGTAGAAACTCGCTCGATTACAACGGTATGTGTATTTTTTCCCTCGGCCATTCTGGTTAAGCGTCTGGAGCAACAGAATTGCGAAAAATTTGTTGCCTTCTCAATCATTTCTTAGCTTCAAACTCCTATATCTCGCGAACGGATTGACCTAACCCAAAAATTGCTTTTGCATCTGAAAGTAGAAACTCGCCCGATTACAACGGTATGTGTATTTTTTCCCTAGGCCATTCTGGTTAAGCGATTGGAGCAGCAGAACTGCGAAAAATTTGTTACGTTCTCAACCATTTCTTAGCTTCAAACTCCCGTATCTCGCGAACGGATTGACCTAACCCAAAAATTCATATTGCGTCTGAAAGTAGAAACTCGTCCGGTTACAACGGTATGTGTATTTTTTCCCTAGGCCATTCTGGTTAAGCGTTTGGAGCAGCAGAAGTGCGAAATATTTGTTGCCTTCTCAACCATTTCTTGGCTTCAAACTCCCATATCTCGCGAATAGATTGACCTAACCCAAAAATTCCTACTCCGTCTGAAAGTAGAAACTCGCCCGATTACAGCGGTATGTGTATTTTTTCCCCAGGCCATTCTGGTTAAGCGTTTGGAGCAGCTGAATTGCGAAAAATTTGTTGTCTTCTCAACCATTTCTTAGCTTCAAACTCCCATATGTCGCGAACGGATTGACCTAATCCAAAAATTCCTGTTGCATCTGAAAGTTGAAACTCGCCCGATTACAACGGTATGTGTATTTTTCCTACAGGCCATTCTGGTTAAGCGTTTGGAGCAGCAGAATTGCGAAAAATTTGATGTCATTCCAACCATTTCTTAGCTTCAAACTCCCATATCTCGCGAACAGACTGACCTAACCCTAAAATTCCTATTGCATCTGAAAGTAGAAACTCGTCCGGTTACAACGGTATGTGTATTTTTTCCCTAGGCCATTCTGGTTAAGCGTTTGGAGCAGCAGAAGTGCGAAATATTTGTTGCCTTCTCAACCATTTCTTGGCTTCAAACTCCCATATCTCGCGAATAGATTGACCTAACCCAAAAATTCCTACTCCGTCTGAAAGTAGAAACTCGCCCGATTACAGCGGTATGTGTATTTTTTCCCCAGGCCATTCTGGTTAAGCGTTTGGAGCAGCTGAATTGCGAAAAATTTGTTGTCTTCTCAACCATTTCTTAGCTTCAAACTCCCATATGTCGCGAACGGATTGACCTAATCCAAAAATTCCTGTTGCATCTGAAAGTTGAAACTCGCCCGATTACAACGGTATGTGTATTTTTCCTACAGGCCATTCTGGTTAAGCGTTTGGAGCAGCTGAATTGCGAAAAATTTGTTGTCTTCTCAACCATTTCTTAGCTTCAAACTCCCATATCTGGCGAACGGATTGACCTAACCCAAAAATTCCTATTGCACCTGAAGGTAGAAACTCGCCCGATTACAACGGTATGTGTATTTTTCCCCTAGGCCATTCTGGTTAAGCGTTTGGAGCAGCAGAAGTGCGAAAAATTTGTTGTCTTCTCAACCATTTCTTAGATTCAAACTCCCATATGTCGCGAACGGATTGACCTAACCCAAAAATTCCTATTGCATCTGAAAGTAGAAACTCGCCCGATTACAACGGTATGTGTATTTTTCCCATAGGCCATTCTGGTTAAACGACTGGAGCAGCAGAAGTGTAAAAAATTTGTTGTCTTGTCAACCATTTCGTAGCTTCAAAGTCCCATATCTCGCGAACGGATTGACCAAACACAGAAATTCCTGCTGCGTCTGAAAGTAGAAACTCTCTCGATTACAACGGTATGTGTATTTTTTCCCTTGGCCATTCCGGTTAAGCGTTTGGAGCAACTGAAGTGCGAAAAATTTGTTGCCTTCTCAATCATTTCTTAGCTTCAAACTCCCATATCTCGCGAACGGATTGACCTAACCCAAAAATTCCTATTGCATCTGAAAGTAGAAACTCGCCCGATTACAACGGTATGTGTATTTTTTCCCTAGGCCATTCTGGTTAAGCGATTGGAGCAGCAGAAGTGCGAAAAATTTGTTACCTTCTCAACCATTTCTTAGCTTCAAACTCCCATATCTCGCGAACGGATTGACCTAACCCACAAATTGCTATTGCGTCTGAAAATAGAAACTCGTCCGGTTACAACGGTATGTGTATTTTTTCCCTAGGCCATTCTGGTTAAGCGGTTGGAGCAGCGGAAGTGTGAAAAATTTGTTGTCTTCTCAACCATTTCTTAGCTTCAAACTCCCATATCTGGCGAACGGATTGACCTAACCCAAAAATTCCTATTGCATCTGAAAGTAGAAACTCGCCCGATTACAACGGTATGTGTATTTTATCCCTAGGCCATTCTGGTTAAGCGATTGGAGCAGCAGAAGTGCGAAAAATTTGTTACCTTCTCAACCATTTCTTAGCTTCAAACTCCCATATCTCGCGAACGGATTGACCTAACCCAAAAATTCGTATTGCATCTG
Source organism: Ptiloglossa arizonensis (assembly GCF_051014685.1). Classification (NCBI taxonomy): domain Eukaryota; kingdom Metazoa; phylum Arthropoda; class Insecta; order Hymenoptera; family Colletidae; genus Ptiloglossa; species Ptiloglossa arizonensis. The sequence goes on along the minus strand of NW_027478420.1, from coordinate 36,357 downwards.
AAAGTAGAAACTCGCCCGATTACAAAGGTATGTGTATTTTTCCCATAGGCCATTCTGGTTAAGCGACTGGAGCAGCAGAAGTGCAAAAAATTTGTTGTCTTGTAAACCATTTCTTAGCTTCAAACACCCATATCTCGCGAACGGATTGACCTAACCCAAAAATTCCAATTGCATCTGATTGTAGAAACTCGCCCGATTACATCAGTATGTGTATATTTCCCCTAGGCCATTCTGGTTAAGCGTTTGGAGCAGCCGAAGTGCGAAAAATTAGTCATCTTCTCAACTATTTCTTAGCTTCAAACTCCCATATCTCGCGAACGGATTGACCGAACCCAAAAATTCCTATTGCATCTGAAAGTAGAAACTCGCCCGATTACATCAGTATGTGTATATTTCCCCTAGGCCATTCTGGTTAAGCGTTTGGAGCAGCCGAAGTGCGAAAAATTAGTCATCTTCTCAACTATTTCTTAGCTTCAAACTCCCATATCTCGCGAACGGATTGACCAAACACAGAAATTCCTGATGCGTCTGAAAGTAGAAACTCGCTCGATTACAACGGTATGTGTATTTTTTCCCTCGGCCATTCTGGTTAAGCGTCTGGAGCAACAGAATTGCGAAAAATTTGTTGCCTTCTCAATCATTTCTTAGCTTCAAACTCCTATATCTCGCGAACGGATTGACCTAACCCAAAAATTGCTTTTGCATCTGAAAGTAGAAACTCGCCCGATTACAACGGTATGTGTATTTTTTCCCTAGGCCATTCTGGTTAAGCGATTGGAGCAGCAGAACTGCGAAAAATTTGTTACGTTCTCAACCATTTCTTAGCTTCAAACTCCCGTATCTCGCGAACGGATTGACCTAACCCAAAAATTCATATTGCGTCTGAAAGTAGAAACTCGTCCGGTTACAACGGTATGTGTATTTTTTCCCTAGGCCATTCTGGTTAAGCGTTTGGAGCAGCAGAAGTGCGAAATATTTGTTGCCTTCTCAACCATTTCTTGGCTTCAAACTCCCATATCTCGCGAATAGATTGACCTAACCCAAAAATTCCTACTCCGTCTGAAAGTAGAAACTCGCCCGATTACAGCGGTATGTGTATTTTTTCCCCAGGCCATTCTGGTTAAGCGTTTGGAGCAGCTGAATTGCGAAAAATTTGTTGTCTTCTCAACCATTTCTTAGCTTCAAACTCCCATATGTCGCGAACGGATTGACCTAATCCAAAAATTCCTGTTGCATCTGAAAGTTGAAACTCGCCCGATTACAACGGTATGTGTATTTTTCCTACAGGCCATTCTGGTTAAGCGTTTGGAGCAGCAGAATTGCGAAAAATTTGATGTCATTCCAACCATTTCTTAGCTTCAAACTCCCATATCTCGCGAACAGACTGACCTAACCCTAAAATTCCTATTGCATCTGAAAGTAGAAACTCGTCCGGTTACAACGGTATGTGTATTTTTTCCCTAGGCCATTCTGGTTAAGCGTTTGGAGCAGCAGAAGTGCGAAATATTTGTTGCCTTCTCAACCATTTCTTGGCTTCAAACTCCCATATCTCGCGAATAGATTGACCTAACCCAAAAATTCCTACTCCGTCTGAAAGTAGAAACTCGCCCGATTACAGCGGTATGTGTATTTTTTCCCCAGGCCATTCTGGTTAAGCGTTTGGAGCAGCTGAATTGCGAAAAATTTGTTGTCTTCTCAACCATTTCTTAGCTTCAAACTCCCATATGTCGCGAACGGATTGACCTAATCCAAAAATTCCTGTTGCATCTGAAAGTTGAAACTCGCCCGATTACAACGGTATGTGTATTTTTCCTACAGGCCATTCTGGTTAAGCGTTTGGAGCAGCTGAATTGCGAAAAATTTGTTGTCTTCTCAACCATTTCTTAGCTTCAAACTCCCATATGTCGCGAACGGATTGACCTAATCCAAAAATTCCTGTTGCATCTGAAAGTTGAAACTCGCCCGAATACAACGGTATGTGTATGTTTCCCCTAGGCAATTCTGGTTAAGCGTTTGGAGCAGCAGAATTGCGAAAAATTTGATGTCTTTCCAACCATTTCTTAGCTTCAAACTCCCATATCTCGCGAACAGACTGACCTAACCCTAAAATTCCTATTGCATCTGAAAGTAGAAACTCGCCCGATTACAACGGTATGTGTATTTTTTCCCTAGGCCATTCTGGTTAAGCGTTTGGAGCAGCAGAAGTGCGAAAAATTTGTTGTCTTCTCAACCATTTCTTAGCTTCAAACTCCCATATGTCGCGAACGGATTGACCTAACCCAAAAATTCGTATTGCATCTGAAAGTAGAAACTCGCCCGATTACAACGGTATGTGTATTTTTCCCATAGGCCATTCTGGTTAAGCGACTGGAGCAGCAGAAGTGCAAAAAATTTGTTGTCTTGTAAACCATTTCTTAGCTTCAAAGTCCCATATCTCGCGAACGGATTGACCAAACACAGAAATTCCTGCTGCGTCTGAAAGTAGAAACTCGTCCGGTTACAACGGTATGTGTATTTTTTCCCTAGGCTATTCTGGTTAAGCGTTCGGAGCAGCAGAAGTACGAAAAATTTGTTGTCTTCTCAACCATTTCTTAGCTTCAAACTCCCATATCTCGCGAACGGATTGACCTACCCCACAAATTGCTATTGCGTCTGAAAATAGAAACTCGTCCGGTTACAACGGTATGTGTATTTTTTCCCTAGGCTATTCTGGTTAAGCGGTTGGAGCAGCAGAAGTGCGAAAAATTTGTTGTCTTCTCAACCATTTCTTAGCTTCAAACTCCCATATCTGGCGAACGGATTGACCTAACCCAAAAATTCCTATTGCATCTGAAGGTAGAAACTCGCCCGAATACAACGGTATGTGTATGTTTCCCCTAGGCCATTCTGGTTAAGCGTTTGGAGCAGCAGAATTGCGAAAAATTTGATGTCATTCCAACCATTTCTTAGCTTCAAACTCCCATATCTCGCGAACAGACTGACCTAACCCTAAAATTCCTATTGCATCTGAAAGTAGAAACTCGCCCGATTACAACGGTATGTGTATTTTTTCCCTAGGCCATTCTGGTTAAGCGTTTGGAGCAGCAGAAGTGCGAAAAATTTGTTGTCTTCTCAACCATTTCTTAGCTTCAAACTCCCATATGTCGCGAACGGATTGACCTAACCCAAAAATTCGTATTGCATCTGAAAGTAGAAACTCGCCCGATTACAACGGTATGTGTATTTTTCCCATAGGCCATTCTGGTTAAGCGACTGGAGCAGCAGAAGTGCAAAGAGTTTGTTGTCTTGTAAACCATTTCTTAGCTTCAAAGTCCCATATCTCGCGAACGGATTGACCAAACACAGAAATTCCTGCTGCGTCTGAAAGTAGAAACTCGTCCGGTTACAACGGTATGTGTATTTTTTCCCTAGGCTATTCTGGTTAAGCGTTCGGAGCAGCAGAAGTACGAAAAATTTGTTGTCTTCTCAACCATTTCTTAGCTTCAAACTCCCATATCTCGCGAACGGATTGACCTAACCCACAAATTGCTATTGCGTCTGAAAATAGAAACTCGTCCTGTTACAACGGTATGTGTATTTTTTCCCTAGGCCATTCTGGTTAAGCGATTGGAGCAGCAGAAGTGCGAAAAATTTGTTACCTTCTCAACCATTTCTTAGCTTCAAACTCCCATATCTCGCGAACGGATTGACCTAACCCACAAATTGCTATTGCGTCTGAAAATAGAAACTCGTCCGGTTACAACGGTATGTGTATTTTTTCCCTAGGCCATTCTGGTTAAGCGGTTGGAGCAGCGGAAGTGCGAAAAATTTGTTGTCTTCTCAACCATTTCTTAGCTTCAAACTCCCATATCTGGCGAACGGATTGACCTAACCCAAAAATTCCTATTGCATCTGAAGGTAGAAACTCGCCCGATTACAACGGTATGTGTATTTTTCCCCTAGGCCATTCTGGTTAAGCGTTTGGAGCAGCAGAAGTGCGAAAAATTTGTTGTCTTCTCTACAATTTCTTAGCTTCAAACTCCCATATCTCGCGAACGGATTGACCGAACCCAAATATTCCTATTGCATCTGAAAGTAGAAACTCGCCCGATTACAACGGTATGTGTATTTTTTCCCTAGGCCATTCTGGTTAAGCGATTGGAGCAGCAGAAGTGCGAAAAATTTGTTACCTTCTCACCATTTCTTAGCTTCAAACTCCCATATCTCGCGAACGGATTGACCTAAGCCAAAAATTCCTATTGCATCTGAAAGTAGAGACTCGCCCGATTACAACGGTATGTGTATTTTTTCCCTAGGCCATTCTGGTTAAGCGATTGGAGCAGCAGAAGTGCGAAAAATTTGTTACATTCTCAACCATTTCTTAGCTTCAAACTCCCATATCTCGCGAACGGATTGACCTAACCCAAAAATTGCTATTGCGTCTGAAAATAGAAACTCGTCCGGTTACAACGGTATGTGTATTTTTTCCCTAGGCCATTCTGGTTAAGCGTTTGGAGCAGCAGAAGTGCGAAAAATTTTTTGTCTTCTCAACCATTTCTTAGCTTCAAACTCCCATATGTCGCGAACGGATTGACCTAACCCAAAAATTCGTATTGCATCTGAAAGTAGAAACTCGCCCGATTACAACGGTATGTGTATTTTTCCCATAGGCCATTCTGGTTAAGCGACTGGAGCAGCAGAAGTGCAAAAAATTTGTTGTCTTGTAAACCATTTCTTAGCTTCAGACACCCATATCTCGCGAACGGATTGACCTAACCCAAAAATTCCAATTGCATCTGAAGGTAGAAACTAGCCCGATTACAACGGTATGTGTGTTTTCCCCCTAGGCCATTCTGGTTAAGCGTTTGGAGCAGCAGAATTGCGAAAAATTTGATGTCTTTCCAACCATTTCTTAGCTTCAAACTCCCATATCACGCGAACAGACTGACATAACCCTAAAATTCCTATTGCATCTGAAAGTAGAAACTCGCCCGATTACAACGGTATGTGTATTTTTTCCCTAGGCCATTCTGGTTAAGCGTTTGGAGCAGCAGAAGTGCGAAAAATATGTTGTCTTCTCAACCATTTCTTAGCTTCAAACTCCCATATGTCGCGAACGGATTGACATAACCCAAAAATTCGTATTGCATCTGAAAGTAGAAACTCGCCCGATTACAACGGTATGTGTATTTTTCCCATAGGCCATTCTGGTTAAGCGACTGGAGCAGCAGAAGTGCAAAAAATTTGTTGTCTTGTAAACCATTTCTTAGCTTCAGACACCCATATCTCGCGAACGGATTGACCTAACCCAAAAATTCCAATTGCATCTGAAGGTAGAAACTCGCCCGATTACAACGGTATGTGTATTTTCCCCCTAGACCATTCTGGTAAGCGACTGGAGCAGCAGAAGTGCAAAGAATTTGCTGTCTTGTCAACCGTTTCTTAGCTTCAAAGTCCCATATCTCGCGAACGGATTGACCAAACACAGAAATTCCTGATGCGTCTGAAAGTACAATCCCGCTCGATTACAACGGTATGTGTATTTTTTCCCTAGGCCATTCTGGTTAAGCGTTTGGAGCAACAGAATTGCGAAAAATTTGTTGCCTTTTCAATCATTTCTTAGCTTCAAACTCCCATATCTCGCGAACGGATTTACCGAACCCAAAAATTGCTATTGCATCTGAAAGTAGAAACTCGCCCGATTACAACGGTATGTGTATTTTCCCCCTAGGCCATTCTGGTAAGCGACTGGAGCAGCAGAAGTGCGAAAAATTTGTTGCCTTCTCAACCATTTCTTGGCTTCAATCTCCCATATCTCGCGAACAGATTGACCTAACCCAAAAATTTCTGCTGCGTCTGAGATTAGAAACTCGCCCGACTCAATCAGTATGTGTATTTTTCCCCTAGGCCATTCTGGTTAAGCGTTTGGAGCAGCAGAATTGCGAAAAATTTGTTGTCTTCTTAACTATTTCTCAGATTCAAAGTCCCATATCTCGCGAACGGATAGACCAAACCCAGAAATTCCTGCTGCGTCTGAAAGTAGAAACTCGCCCGATTACAACGGTATGTGTATTTTTTCCCTAGGCCATTCTGGTTAAGCGTTTGGAGCAGCAGAAGTGCGAAAAATTTGATGTCTTCTCAACCATTTCTTAGCTTCAAACTCCCATATGTCGCGAACGGATTGACCTAACCCAAAAATTGCTATTGCATCTGAAAGTAGAAACTCGCCCGATTACAACGGTATGTGTATTTTCCCCCTAGGCCATTCTGGTAAGCGACTGGAGCAGCAGAAGTGCGAAAAATTTGTTGCCTCCTCAATCATTTCTTAGCTTCAAACTCCCATATCTCGCGAACGGATTGACTTAACCCAAAAATTCCTATTGCATCTGAAAGTAGAAACTCGCCCGATTACAACGGTATGTGTATTTTTTCCCTAGGCAATTCCGGTTAAGCGTTTGGAGCAACAGAAGTGCGAAAAATTTGTTGCCTTCTCAATCATTTCTTAGCTTCAAACTCCCATATCTCGCGAAAGGATTGACCTAACCCAAAAATTCCTATTGCATCTGAAAGTAGAAACTCGCCCGATTACAACGGTATGTGTATTTTCCCCCTAGGCCATTCTGGTAAGCGACTGGAGCAGCAGAAGTGCGAAAAATTTGTTGCCTTCTCAACCATTTCTTGGCTTCAAACTCCCATATCTCGCGAACAGATTGACCTAACCCAAAAATTTCTGCTGCGTCTGAGAGTAGAAACTCGCCCGACTAAATCAGTATGTGTATTTTTCCCCTAGGCCATTCTGGTTAAGCGTTTGGAGCAGCAGAATTGCGAAAAATTTGTTGTCTTCTTAACTATTTCTCAGCTTCAAAGTCCCATATCTCGCGAACGGATAGACCAAACCCAGAAATTCCTGCTGCGTCTGAAAGTAGAAACTCGCCCGATTACAGCGGTATGTGTATTTTTTCCCTAGGCCATTCTGGTTAAGCGTTTGGAGCAGCAGAAGTGCGAAAAATTTGTTGTCTTCTCAACCATTTCTTAGCTTCAAACTCCCATATCTCGCGAACGGATTGACCTACCCCACAAATTGCTATTGCGTCTGAAAATAGAAACTCGTCCGGTTACAACGGTATGTGTATTTTTTCCCTAGGCTATTCTGGTTAAGCGGTTGGAGCAGCAGAAGTGCGAAAAATTTGTTGTCTTCTCAACCATTTCTTAGCTTCAAACTCCCATATCTGGCGAACGGATTGACCTAACCCAAAAATTCCTATTGCATCTGAAGGTAGAAACTCGCCCGATTACAACGGTATGTGTATTTTTCCCCTAGGCCATTCTGGTTAAGCGTTTGGAGCAGCAGAAGTGCGAAAAATTTGTTGTCTTCTCAACCATTTCTTAGATTCAAACTCCCATATGTCGCGAACGGATTGACCTAACCCAAAAATTCCTATTGCATCTGAAAGTAGAAACTCGCCCGATTACAACGGTATGTGTATTTTTCCCATAGGCCATTCTAGTTAAACGACTGGAGCAGCAGAAGTGTAAAAAATTTGTTGTCTTGTCAACCATTTCGTAGCTTCAAAGTCCCATATCTCGCGAACGGATTGACCAAACACAGAAATTCCTGCTGCGTCTGAAAGTAGAAACTCTCTCGATTACAACGGTATGTGTATTTTTTCCCTTGGCCATTCCGGTTAAGCGTTTGGAGCAACTGAAGTGCGAAAAATTTGTTGCCTTCTCAATCATTTCTTAGCTTCAAACTCCCATATCTCGCGAACGGATTGACCTAACCCAAAAATTCCTATTGCATCTGAAAGTAGAAACTCGCCCGATTACAACGGTATGTGTATTTTTTCCCTAGGCCATTCTGGTTAAGCGATTGGAGCAGCAGAAGTGCGAAAAATTTGTTACCTTCTCAACCATTTCTTAGCTTCAAACTCCCATATCTCGCGAACGGATTGACCTAACCCACAAATTGCTATTGCGTCTGAAAATAGAAACTCGTCCGGTTACAACGGTATGTGTATTTTTTCCCTAGGCCATTCTGGTTAAGCGGTTGGAGCAGCGGAAGTGCGAAAAATTTGTTGTCTTCTCAACCATTTCTTAGCTTCAAACTCCCATATCTGGCGAACGGATTGACCTAACCCAAAAATTCCTATTGCATCTGAAAGTAGAAACTCGCCCGATTACAACGGTATGTGTATTTTATCCCTAGGCCATTCTGGTTAAGCGATTGGAGCAGCAGAAGTGCGAAAAATTTGTTACCTTCTCAACCATTTCTTAGCTTCAAACTCCCATATCTCGCGAACGGATTGACCTAACCCAAAAATTCGTATTGCATCTGAAAGTAGAAACTCGCCCTATTACAAAGGTATGTGTATTTTTCCCATAGGCCATTCTGGTTAAGCGACTGGAGCAGCAGAAGTGCAAAAAATTTGTTGTCTTGTAAACCATTTCTTAGCTTCAAACACCCATATCTCGCGAACGGATTAACCTAACCCAAAAATTCCAATTGCATCTGAAGGTAGAAACTCGCCCGATTACATCAGTATGTGTATATTTCCCCTAGGCCATTCTGGTTAAGCGTTTGGAGCAGCCGAAGTGCGAAAAATTAGTCATCTTCTCAACTATTTCTTAGCTTCAAACTCCCATATCTCGCGAACGGATTGACCGAACCCAAAAATTCCTATTGCATCTGAAAGTAGAAACTCGCCCGATTACAACGGTATGTGTATTTTCCCCCTAGGCCATTCTGGTAAGCGACTGGAGCAGCAGAAGTGCGAAAAATTTGTTGCCTTCTCAACCATTTCTTGGCTCCAAACTCCCATATCTCGCGAACAGATTGACCTAACCCAAAAATTTCTGCTGCGTCTGAAAGTAGAAACTCGCCCGACTCAATCAGTATGTGTATTCTTCCCCTAGGCCATTCTGGTTAAGCGTTTGGAGCAGCAGAAGTGCGAAAAATTTGTTGCCTCCTCAATCATTTCTTAGCTTCAAACTCCCATATCTCGCGAACGGATTGACCTAACCCAAAAATTCCTATTGCATCTGAAAGTAGAAACTCGCCCGATTACAACGGTATGTGTATTTTTTCCCTAGGCCATTCGGGTTAAGCGTTTGGAGCAACAGAAGTGCGAAAAATTTGTTGCCTTCTCAATCATTTCTTAGCTTCAAACTCCCATATCTCGCGAAAGGATTGACCTAACCCAAAAATTCCTATTGCATCTGAAAGTAGAAACTCGCCCGATTACAACGGTATGTGTATTTTTTCCCTAGGCCATTCTGGTTAAGCGATTGGAGCAGCAGAAGTGCGAAAAATTTGTTACCTTCTCAACCATTTCTTACTTTCAAACTCCCATATCTCGCGAACGGATTGACCTAACCCACAAATTGCTATTGCGTCTGAAAATAGAAACTCGTCCGGTTACAACGGTATGTGTATTTTTTCCCTAGGCCATTCTGGTTAAGCGTTTGGTGCAGCAGAAGTGCGAAAAATTTGTCGTCTTCTCAACCATTTCTTAGCTTCAAACTCCCATATCTCGCGAACGGATTGACCAAACCCAAAAATTCCTATTGCATCTGAAAGTAGAAACTCGCCCGATTACAACGGTATGTATATTTTTTCCATAGGCCATTCTGGTTAAGCGGTTGGAGCAGCAGAAGTGCAAAAAATTAGTTGTCTTGTCAACCATTTCTTAGATTCAAAGTCCCATATCTCGCGAACGGATTGACCAAACACAGAAATTCCTGATGCGTCTGAAAGTAGAAACTCGCTCGATTACAACGGTATGTGTATTTTTTCCCTCGGCCATTCTGGTTAAGCGTCTGGAGCAACAGAATTGCGAAAAATTTGTTGCCTTCTCAATCATTTCTTAGCTTCAAACTCCTATATCTCGCGAACGGATTGACCTAACCCAAAAATTCCTTTTGCATCTGAAAGTAGAAACTCGCCCGATTACAACGGTATGTGTATTTTTTCCCTAGGCCATTCTGGTTAAGCGATTGGAGCAGCAGAACTGCGAAAAATTTGTTACGTTCTCAACCATTTCTTAGCTTCAAACTCCCGTATCTCGCGAACGGATTGACCTAACCCAAAAATTCATATTGCGTCTGAAAGTAGAAACTCGTCCGGTTACAACGGTATGTGTATTTTTTCCCTAGGCCATTCTGGTTAAGCGTTTGGAGCAGCAGAAGTGCGAAATATTTGTTGCCTTCTCAACCATTTCTTGGCTTCAAACTCCCATATCTCGCGAATAGATTGACCTAACCCAAAAATTCCTACTCCGTCTGAAAGTAGAAACTCGCCCGATTACAGCGGTATGTGTATTTTTTCCCCAGGCCATTCTGGTTAAGCGTTTGGAGCAGCTGAATTGCGAAAAATTTGTTGTCTTCTCAACCATTTCTTAGCTTCAAACTCCCATATGTCGCGAACGGATTGACCTAATCCAAAAATTCCTGTTGCATCTGAAAGTTGAAACTCGCCCGATTACAACGGTATGTGTATTTTTCCTACAGGCCATTCTGGTTAAGCGTTTGGAGCAGCAGAAATGCGAAAAATTTGTTGTCTTTTCAACTATTTCTTAGCTTCAAACTCCCATATCTGGCGAACGGATAGACCAAACCCAGAAATTCCTGCTGCGTCTGAAAGTAGAAACTCGCCCGATTACAACGGTATGTGTATTTTTTCCCTAGGCCAATCTGGTTAAGCGATTGGAGCAGCAGAAGTGCGAAAAATTTGATGCCTTCTCAACCATTTCTTAGCTTCAAACTCCCATATCTCGCGAAGGGATTGACCTAACCCACAAATTGCTATTGCGTCTGAAAATAGAAACTCGTCCGGTTACAACGGTATGTGTATTTTTTCCCTAGGCTATTCTGGTTAAGCGGTTGGAGCAGCAGAAGTGCGAAAAATTTGTTGTCTTTCCAACCATTTCTTAGCTTCAAACTCCCATATCTCGCGAACAGACTGACCTAACCCTAAAATTCCTATTGCATCTGAAAGTAGAAACTCGCCCGATTACAACGGTATGTGTATTTTTTCCCTAGGCCATTCTGGTTAAGCGTTTGGAGCAGCAGAAGTGCGAAAAATTTGTTGTCTTCTCAACCATTTCTTAGCTTCAAACTCCATATGTCGCGAACGGATTGACCTAACCCAAAAATTCTTATTGCATCTGAAAGTAGAAACTCGCCCGATTACAACGGTATGTGTATTTTTCCCATAGGCCATTCTGGTTAAGCGACTGGAGCAGCAGAAGTGCAAAAAATTTGTTGTCTTGTAAACCATTTCTTAGCTTCAAAGTCCCATATCTCGCGAACGGATTGACCAAACACAGAAATTCCTGCTGCGTCTGAAAGTAGAAACTCGTCCGGTTACAACGGTATGTGTATTTTTTCCCTAGGCTATTCTGGTTAAGCGTTCGGAGCAGCAGAAGTACGAAAAATTTGTTGTCTTCTCAACCATTTCTTAGCTTCAAACTCCCATATCTCGCGAACGGATTGACCTACCCCACAAATTGCTATTGCGTCTGAAAATAGAAACTCGTCCGGTTACAACGGTATGTGTATTTTTTCCCTAGGCTATTCTGGTTAAGCGGTTGGAGCAGCAGAAGTGCGAAAAATTTGTTGTCTTCTCAACCATTTCTTAGCTTCAAACTCCCATATCTGGCGAACGGATTGACCTAACCCAAAAATTCCTATTGCATCTGAAGGTAGAAACTCGCCCGAATACAACGGTATGTGTATGTTTCCCCTAGGCCATTCTGGTTAAGCGTTTGGAGCAGCAGAATTGCGAAAAATTTGATGTCATTCCAACCATTTCTTAGCTTCAAACTCCCATATCTCGCGAACAGACTGACCTAACCCTAAAATTCCTATTGCATCCGAAAGTAGAAACTCGCCCGATTACAACGGTATGTGTATTTTTTCCCTAGGCCATTCTGGTTAAGCGTTTGGAGCAGCAGAAGTGCGAAAAATTTGTTGTCTTCTCAACCATTTCTTAGCTTCAAACTCCCATATGTCGCGAACGGATTGACCTAACCCAAAAATTCGTATTGCATCTGAAAGTAGAAACTCGCCCGATTACAACGGTATGTGTATTTTTCCCATAGGCCATTCTGGTTAAGCGACTGGAGCAGCAGAAGTGCAAAGAGTTTGTTGTCTTGTAAACCATTTCTTAGCTTCAAAGTCCCATATCTCGCGAACGGATTGACCAAACACAGAAATTCCTGCTGCGTCTGAAAGTAGAAACTCGTCCGGTTACAACGGTATGTGTATTTTTTCCCTAGGCTATTCTGGTTAAGCGTTCGGAGCAGCAGAAGTACGAAAAATTTGTTGTCTTCTCAACCATTTCTTAGCTTCAAACTCCCATATCTCGCGAACGGATTGACCTAACCCACAAATTGCTATTGCGTCTGAAAATAGAAACTCGTCCTGTTACAACGGTATGTGTATTTTTTCCCTAGGCCATTCTGGTTAAGCGGTTGGAGCAGCAGAAGTGCGAAAAATTTGTTGTCTTCTCAACCATTTCTTAGCTTCAAACTCCCATATCTGGCGAACGGATTGACCTTACCCAAAAATTCCTATTGCATCTGAAGGTAGAAACTCGCCCGATTACAACGGTATGTGTATTTTTCCCCTAGGCCATTCTGGTTAAGCGTTTGGAGCAGCAGAAGCGCGAAAAATTTGTTGTCTTCTCAACCATTTCTTAGCTTCAAACTCCCATATGTCGCGAACGGATTGACCTAACCCAAAAATTCCTATTGCATCTGAAAGTACAAACTCGCCCGATGACAACGGTATGTGTATTTTTCCCATAGGCCATTCTGGTTAAACGACTGGAGCAGCAGAAGTGTAAAAAATTTGTTGTCTTGTCAACCATTTCGTAGCTTCAAAGTCCCATATCTCGCGAACGGTTTGACCAAACACAGAAATTCCTGCTGCGTCTGAAAGTAGAAACTCTCTCGATTACAACGGCATGTGTATTTTTTCCCTTGGCCATTCCGGTTAAGCGTTTGGAGCAACAGAATTGCGAAAAATTTGTTGCCTTCTCAATCATTTCTTAGCTTCAAACTCCCATATCTCGCGAACGGATTGACCTAACCCAAAAATTCCTATTGCATCTGAAAGTAGAAACTCGCCCGATTACAACGGTATGTGTATTTTTTCCCTAGGCCATTCTGGTTAAGCGATTGGAGCAGCAGAAGTGCGAAAAATTTGTTACCTTCTCAACCATTTCTTAGCTTCAAACTCCCATATCTCGCGAACGGATTGACCTAACCCACAAATTGCTATTGCGTCTGAAAATAGAAACTCGTCCGGTTACAACGGTATGTGTATTTTTTCCCTAGGCCATTCTGGTTAAGCGGTTGGAGCAGCGGAAGTGCGAAAAATTTGTTGTCTTCTCAACCATGTCTTAGCTTCAAACTCCCATATCTGGCGAACGGATTGACCTAACCCAAAAATTCCTATTGCATCTGAAGGTAGAAACTCGCCCGATTACAACGGTATGTGTATTTTTCCCCTAGGCCATTCTGGTTAAGCGTTTGGAGCAGCAGAAGTGCGAAAAATTTGTTGTCTTCTCTACAATTTCTTAGCTTCAAACTCCCATATCTCGCGAACGGATTGACCGAACCCAAATATTCCTATTGCATCTGAAAGTAGAAACTCGCCCGATTACAACGGTATGTGTATTTTTTCCCTAGGCCATTCTGGTTAAGCGATTGGAGCAGCAGAAGTGCGAAAAATTTGTTACCTTCTCACCATTTCTTAGCTTCAAACTCCCATATCTCGCGAACGGATTGACCTAAGCCAAAAATTCCTATTGCATCTGAAAGTAGAGACTCGCCCGATTACAACGGTATGTGTATTTTTTCCCTAGGCCATTCTGGTTAAGCGATTGGAGCAGCAGAAGTGCGAAAAATTTGCTACCTTCTCAACCATTTCTTAGCTTCAAACTCCCATATCTCGCGAACGGATTGACCTAACCCAAAAATTGCTATTGCGTCTGAAAATAGAAACTCGTCCGGTTACAACGGTATGTGTATTTTTTCCGTAGGCCATTCTGGTTAAGCGTTTGGAGCAGCAGAAGTGCGAAAAATTTTTTGTCTTCTCAACCATTTCTTAGCTTCAAACTCCCATATGTCGCGAACGGATTGACCTAACCCAAAAATTCGTATTGCATCTGAAAGTAGAAACTCGCCCGATTACAACGGTATGTGTATTTTTCCCATAGGCCATTCTGGTTAAGCGACTGGAGCAGCAGAAGTGCAAAAAATTTGTTGTCTTGTAAACCATTTCTTAGCTTCAGACACCCATATCTCGCGAACGGATTGACCTAACCCAAAAATTCCAATTGCATCTGAAGGTAGAAACTAGCCCGATTACAACGGTATGTGTGTTTTCCCCCTAGGCCATTCTGGTTAAGCGTTTGGAGCAGCAGAATTGCGAAAAATTTGATGTCTTTCCAACCATTTCTTAGCTTCAAACTCCCATATCACGCGAACAGACTGACATAACCCTAAAATTCCTATTGCATCTGAAAGTAGAAACTCGCCCGATTACAACGGTATGTGTATTTTTTCCCTAGGCCATTCTGGTTAAGCGTTTGGAGCAGCAGAAGTGCGAAAAATTTGTTGTCTTCTCAACCATTTCTTAGCTTCAAACTCCCATATGTCGCGAACGGATTGACATAACCCAAAAATTCGTATTGCATCTGAAAGTAGAAACTCGCCCGATTACAACGGTATGTGTATTTTTCCCATAGGCCATTCTGGTTAAGCGACTGGAGCAGCAGAAGTGCAAAAAATTTGTTGTCTTGTAAACCATTTCTTAGCTTCAGACACCCATATCTCGCGAACGGATTGACCTAACCCAAAAATTCCAATTGCATCTGAAGGTAGAAACTCGCCCGATTACAACGGTATGTGTATTTTCCCCCTAGACCATTCTGGTAAGCGACTGGAGCAGCAGAAGTGCAAAGAATTTGCTGTCTTGTCAACCGTTTCTTAGCTTCAAAGTCCCATATCTCGCGAACGGATTGACCAAACACAGAAATTCCTGATGCGTCTGAAAGTACAATCCCGCTCGATTACAACGGTATGTGTATTTTTTCCCTAGGCCATTCTGGTTAAGCGTTTGGAGCAACAGAATTGCGAAAAATTTGTTGCCTTTTCAATCATTTCTTAGCTTCAAACTCCCATATCTCGCGAACGGATTTACCGAACCCAAAAATTGCTATTGCATCTGAAAGTAGAAACTCGCCCGATTACAACGGTATGTGTATTTTCCCCCTAGGCCATTCTGGTAAGCGACTGGAGCAGCAGAAGTGCGAAAAATTTGTTGCCTTCTCAACCATTTCTTGGCTTCAATCTCCCATATCTCGCGAACAGATTGACCTAACCCAAAAATTTCTGCTGCGTCTGAGATTAGAAACTCGCCCGACTCAATCAGTATGTGTATTTTTCCCCTAGGCCATTCTGGTTAAGCGTTTGGAGCAGCAGAATTGCGAAAAATTTGTTGTCTTCTTAACTATTTCTCAGATTCAAAGTCCCATATCTCGCGAACGGATAGACCAAACCCAGAAATTCCTGCTGCGTCTGAAAGTAGAAACTCGCCCGATTACAACGGTATGTGTATTTTTTCCCTAGGCCATTCTGGTTAAGCGTTTGGAGCAGCAGAAGTGCGAAAAATTTGATGTCTTCTCAACCATTTCTTAGCTTCAAACTCCCATATGTCGCGAACGGATTGACCTAACCCAAAAATTGCTATTGCATCTGAAAGTAGAAACTCGCCCGATTACAACGGTATGTGTATTTTCCCCCTAGGCCATTCTGGTAAGCGACTGGAGCAGCAGAAGTGCGAAAAATTTGTTGCCTCCTCAATCATTTCTTAGCTTCAAACTCCCATATCTCGCGAACGGATTGACTTAACCCAAAAATTCCTATTGCATCTGAAAGTAGAAACTCGCCCGATTACAACGGTATGTGTATTTTTTCCCTAGGCAATTCCGGTTAAGCGTTTGGAGCAACAGAAGTGCGAAAAATTTGTTGCCTTCTCAATCATTTCTTAGCTTCAAACTCCCATATCTCGCGAAAGGATTGACCGAACCCAAAAATTCCTATTGCATCTGAAAGTAGAAACTCGCCCGATTACAACGGTATGTGTATTTTCCCCCTAGGCCATTCTGGTAAGCGACTGGAGCAGCAGAAGTGCGAAAAATTTGTTGCCTTCTCAACCATTTCTTGGCTTCAAACTCCCATATCTCGCGAACAGATTGACCTAACCCAAAAATTTCTGCTGCGTCTGAGAGTAGAAACTCGCCCGACTCAATCAGTATGTGTATTTTTCCCCTAGGCCATTCTGGTTAAGCGTTTGGAGCAGCAGAATTGCGAAAAATTTGTTGTCTTCTTAACTATTTCTCAGCTTCAAAGTCCCATATCTCGCGAACGGATAGACCAAACCCAGAAATTCCTGCTGCGTCTGAAAGTAGAAACTCGCCCGATTACAGCGGTATGTGTATTTTTTCCCTAGGCCATTCTGGTTAAGCGTTTGGAGCAGCAGAAGTGCGAAAAATTTGTTGTCTTCTCAACCATTTCTTAGCTTCAAACTCCCATATCTCGCGAACGGATTGACCTAACCCAAAAATTCGTATTGCATCTGAAAGTAGAAACTCGCCCGATTACAACGGTATGTGTATTTTTCCCATAGGCCATTCTGGTTAAGCGACTGGAGCAGCAGAAGTGCAAAAAGTTTGTTGTCTTGTAAACCATTTCTTAGCTTCAAAGTCCCATATCTCGCGAACGGATTGACCAAACACCGAAATTCCTGCTGCGTCTGAAAGTAGAAACTCGTCCGGTTACAACGGTATGTGTATTTTTTCCCTAGGCTATTCTGGTTAAGCGTTCGGAGCAGCAGAAGTACGAAAAATTTGTTGTCTTCTCAACCATTTCTTAGCTTCAAACTCCCATATGTCGCGAACGGATTGACCTAACCCAAAAATTCCTATTGCATCTGAAAGTACAAACTCGCCCGATTACAACGGTATGTGTATTTTTCCCATAGGCCATTCTGGTTAAACGACTGGAGCAGCAGAAGTGTAAAAAATTTGTTGTCTTGTCAACCATTTCGTAGCTTCAAAGTCCCATATCTCGCGAACGGATTGACCAAACACAGAAATTCCTGCTGCGTCTGAAAGTAGAAGCTCTCTCGATTACAACGGCATGTGTATTTTTTCCCTTGGCCATTCCGGTTAAGCGTTTGGAGCAACAGAATTGCGAAAAATTTGTTGCCTTCTCAATCATTTCTTAGCTTCAAACTCCCATATCTCGCGAACGGATTGACCTAACCCAAAAATTCCTATTGCATCTGAAAGTAGAAACTCGCCCGATTACAACGGTATGTGTATTTTTTCCCTAGGCCATTCTGGTTAAGCGATTGGAGCAGCAGAAGTGCGAAAAATTTGTTACCTTCTCAACCATTTCTTAGCTTCAAACTCCCATATCTCGCGAACGGATTGACCTAACCCACAAATTGCTATTGCGTCTGAAAATAGAAACTCGTCCGGTTACAACGGTATGTGTATTTTTTCCCTAGGCCATTCTGGTTAAGCGGTTGGAGCAGCGGAAGTGCGAAAAATTTGTTGTCTTCTCAACCATTTCTTAGCTTCAAACTCCCATATCTGGCGAACGGATTGACCTAACCCAAAAATTCCTATTGCATCTGAAGGTAGAAACTCGCCCGATTACAACGGTATGTGTATTTTTCCCCTAGGCCATTCTGGTTAAGCGTTTGGAGCAGCAGAAGTGCGAAAAATTTGTTGTCTTCTCTACAATTTCTTAGCTTCAAACTCCCATATCTCGCGAACGGATTGACCGAACCCAAATATTCTTATTGCATCTGAAAGTAGAAACTCGCCCGATTACAACGGTATGTGTATTTTTTCCCTAGGCCATTCTGGTTAAGCGATTGGAGCAGCAGAAGTGCGAAAAATTTGTTACCTTCTCAACCATTTCTTAGCTTCAAACTCCCATATCTCGCGAACGGATTGACCTAACCCAAAAATTGCTATTGCGTCTGAAAATAGAAACTCGTCCGGTTACAACGGTATGTGTATTTTTTCCCTAGGCCATTCTGGTTAAGCGTTTGGAGCAGCAGAAGTGCGAAAAATTTGTTGTCTTCTCAACCATTTCTTAGCTTCAAACTCCCATATGTCGCGAACGGATTGACCTAACCCAAAAATTGCTATTGCGTCTGAAAATAGAAACTCGTCCGGTTACAACGGTATGTGTATTTTTTCCCTAGGCCATTCTGGTTAAGCGTTTGGAGCAGCAGAAGTGCGAAAAATTTGTTGTCTTCTCAACCATTTCTTAGCTTCAAACTCCCATATGTCGCGAACGGATTGACCTACCCCACAAATTGCTATTGCGTCTGAAAATAGAAACTCGTCCGGTTACAACGGTATGTGTATTTTTTCCCTAGGCTATTCTGGTTAAGCGGTTGGAGCAGCAGAAGTGCGAAAAATTTGTTGTCTTCTCAACCATTTCTTAGCTTCAAACTCCCATATCTGGCGAACGGATTGACCTAACCCAAAAATTCCTATTGCATCTGAAGGTAGAAACTCGCCCGAATACAACGGTATGTGTATGTTTCCCCTAGGCCATTCTGGTTAAGCGTTTGGAGCAGCAGAATTGCGAAAAATTTGATGTCATTCCAACCATTTCTTAGCTTCAAACTCCCATATCTCGCGAACAGACTGACCTAACCCTAAAATTCCTATTGCATCCGAAAGTAGAAACTCGCCCGATTACAACGGTATGTGTATTTTTTCCCTAGGCCATTCTGGTTAAGCGTTTGGAGCAGCAGAAGTGCGAAAAATTTGTTGTCTTCTCAACCATTTCTTAGCTTCAAACTCCCATATGTCGCGAACGGATTGACCTAACCCAAAAATTCGTATTGCATCTGAAAGTAGAAACTCGCCCGATTACAACGGTATGTGTATTTTTCCCATAGGCCATTCTGGTTAAGCGACTGGAGCAGCAGAAGTGCAAAGAGTTTGTTGTCTTGTAAACCATTTCTTAGCTTCAAAGTCCCATATCTCGCGAACGGATTGACCAAACACAGAAATTCCTGCTGCGTCTGAAAGTAGAAACTCGTCCGGTTACAACGGTATGTGTATTTTTTCCCTAGGCTATTCTGGTTAAGCGTTCGGAGCAGCAGAAGTACGAAAAATTTGTTGTCTTCTCAACCATTTCTTAGCTTCAAACTCCCATATCTCGCGAACGGATTGACCTAACCCACAAATTGCTATTGCGTCTGAAAATAGAAACTCGTCCTGTTACAACGGTATGTGTATTTTTTCCCTAGGCCATTCTGGTTAAGCGGTTGGAGCAGCAGAAGTGCGAAAAATTTGTTGTCTTCTCAACCATTTCTTAGCTTCAAACTCCCATATCTGGCGAACGGATTGACCTTACCCAAAAATTCCTATTGCATCTGAAGGTAGAAACTCGCCCGATTACAACGGTATGTGTATTTTTCCCCTAGGCCATTCTGGTTAAGCGTTTGGAGCAGCAGAAGTGCGAAAAATTTGTTGTCTTCTCAACCATTTCTTAGCTTCAAACTCCCATATGTCGCGAACGGATTGACCTAACCCAAAAATTCCTATTGCATCTGAAAGTACAAACTCGCCCGATGACAACGGTATGTGTATTTTTCCCATAGGCCATTCTGGTTAAACGACTGGAGCAGGAGAAGTGTAAAAAATTTGTTGTCGTGTCAACCATTTCGTAGCTTCAAAGTCCCATATCTCGCGAACGGTTTGACCAAACACAGAAATTCCTGCTGCGTCTGAAAGTAGAAACTCTCTCGATTACAACGGCATGTGTATTTTTTCCCTTGGCCATTCCGGTTAAGCGTTTGGAGCAACAGAATTGCGAAAAATTTGTTGCCTTCTCAATCATTTCTTAGCTTCAAACTCCCATATCTCGCGAACGGATTGACCTAACCCAAAAATTCCTATTGCATCTGAAAGTAGAAACTCGCCCGATTACAACGGTATGTGTATTTTTTCCCTAGGCCATTCTGGTTAAGCGATTGGAGCAGCAGAAGTGCGAAAAATTTGTTACCTTCTCAACCATTTCTTAGCTTCAAACTCCCATATCTCGCGAACGGATTGACCTAACCCACAAATTGCTATTGCGTCTGAAAATAGAAACTCGTCCGGTTACAACGGTATGTGTATTTTTTCCCTAGGCCATTCTGGTTAAGCGGTTGGAGCAGCGGAAGTGCGAAAAATTTGTTGTCTTCTCAACCATGTCTTAGCTTCAAACTCCCATATCTGGCGAACGGATTGACCTAACCCAAAAATTCCTATTGCATCTGAAGGTAGAAACTCGCCCGATTACAACGGTATGTGTATTTTTCCCCTAGGCCATTCTGGTTAAGCGTTTGGAGCAGCAGAAGTGCGAAAAATTTGTTGTCTTCTCTACAATTTCTTAGCTTCAAACTCCCATATCTCGCGAACGGATTGACCGAACCCAAATATTCCTATTGCATCTGAAAGTAGAAACTCGCCCGATTACAACGGTATGTGTATTTTTTCCGTAGGCCATTCTGGTTAAGCGATTGGAGCAGCAGAAGTGCAAAAAATTTGTTACCTTCTCACCATTTCTTAGCTTCAAACTCCCATATCTCGCGAACGGATTGACCTAAGCCAAAAATTCCTATTGCATCTGAAAGTAGAGACTCGCCCGATTACAACGGTATGTGTATTTTTTCCCTAGGCCATTCTGGTTAAGCGATTGGAGCAGCAGAAGTGCGAAAAATTTGTTACCTTCTCAACCATTTCTTAGCTTCAAACTCCCATATCTCGCGAACGGATTGACCTAACCCAAAAATTGCTATTGCGTCTGAAAATAGAAACTCGTCCGGTTACAACGGTATGTGTATTTTTTCCGTAGGCCATTCTGGTTAAGCGTTTGGAGCAGCAGAAGTGCGAAAAATTTTTTGTCTTCTCAACCATTTCTTAGCTTCAAACTCCCATATGTCGCGAACGGATTGACCTAACCCAAAAATTCGTATTGCATCTGAAAGTAGAAACTCGCCCGATTACAACGGTATGTGTATTTTTCCCATAGGCCATTCTGGTTAAGCGACTGGAGCAGCAGAAGTGCAAAAAATTTGTTGTCTTGTAAACCATTTCTTAGCTTCAGACACCCATATCTCGCGAACGGATTGACCTAACCCAAAAATTCCAATTGCATCTGAAGGTAGAAACTAGCCCGATTACAACGGTATGTGTGTTTTCCCCCTAGGCCATTCTGGTTAAGCGTTTGGAGCAGCAGAAGTGCGAAAAATTTGTTGCCTTCTCAACCATTTCTTGGCTTCAAACTCCCATATCTCGCGAACAGATTGACCTAACCCAAAAATTTCTGCTGCGTCTGAGAGTAGAAACTCGCCCGACTCAATCAGTATGTGTATTTTTCCCCTAGGCCATTCTGGTTAAGCGTTTGGAGCAGCAGAATTGCGAAAAATTTGTTGTCTTCTTAACTATTTCTCAGCTTCAAAGTC
The DNA here is from genome assembly GCF_051014685.1 of Ptiloglossa arizonensis. Classification (NCBI taxonomy): domain Eukaryota; kingdom Metazoa; phylum Arthropoda; class Insecta; order Hymenoptera; family Colletidae; genus Ptiloglossa; species Ptiloglossa arizonensis. The sequence goes on along the minus strand of NW_027478420.1, from coordinate 14,826 downwards.
CCATATCTCGCGAACGGATAGACCAAACCCAGAAATTCCTGCTGCGTCTGAAAGTAGAAACTCGCCCGATTACAGCGGTATGTGTATTTTTTCCCTAGGCCATTCTGGTTAAGCGTTTGGAGCAGCAGAAGTGCGAAAAATTTGTTGTCTTCTCAACCATTTCTTAGCTTCAAACTCCCATATCTCGCGAACGGATTGACCTAACCCAAAAATTCGTATTGCATCTGAAAGTAGAAACTCGCCCGATTACAACGGTATGTGTATTTTTCCCATAGGCCATTCTGGTTAAGCGACTGGAGCAGCAGAAGTGCAAAAAGTTTGTTGTCTTGTAAACCATTTCTTAGCTTCAAAGTCCCATATCTCGCGAACGGATTGACCAAACACCGAAATTCCTGCTGCGTCTGAAAGTAGAAACTCGTCCGGTTACAACGGTATGTGTATTTTTTCCCTAGGCTATTCTGGTTAAGCGTTCGGAGCAGCAGAAGTACGAAAAATTTGTTGTCTTCTCAACCATTTCTTAGCTTCAAACTCCCATATGTCGCGAACGGATTGACCTAACCCAAAAATTCCTATTGCATCTGAAAGTACAAACTCGCCCGATTACAACGGTATGTGTATTTTTCCCATAGGCCATTCTGGTTAAACGACTGGAGCAGCAGAAGTGTAAAAAATTTGTTGTCTTGTCAACCATTTCGTAGCTTCAAAGTCCCATATCTCGCGAACGGATTGACCAAACACAGAAATTCCTGCTGCGTCTGAAAGTAGAAGCTCTCTCGATTACAACGGCATGTGTATTTTTTCCCTTGGCCATTCCGGTTAAGCGTTTGGAGCAACAGAATTGCGAAAAATTTGTTGCCTTCTCAATCATTTCTTAGCTTCAAACTCCCATATCTCGCGAACGGATTGACCTAACCCAAAAATTCCTATTGCATCTGAAAGTAGAAACTCGCCCGATTACAACGGTATGTGTATTTTTTCCCTAGGCCATTCTGGTTAAGCGATTGGAGCAGCAGAAGTGCGAAAAATTTGTTACCTTCTCAACCATTTCTTAGCTTCAAACTCCCATATCTCGCGAACGGATTGACCTAACCCACAAATTGCTATTGCGTCTGAAAATAGAAACTCGTCCGGTTACAACGGTATGTGTATTTTTTCCCTAGGCCATTCTGGTTAAGCGGTTGGAGCAGCGGAAGTGCGAAAAATTTGTTGTCTTCTCAACCATTTCTTAGCTTCAAACTCCCATATCTGGCGAACGGATTGACCTAACCCAAAAATTCCTATTGCATCTGAAGGTAGAAACTCGCCCGATTACAACGGTATGTGTATTTTTCCCCTAGGCCATTCTGGTTAAGCGTTTGGAGCAGCAGAAGTGCGAAAAATTTGTTGTCTTCTCTACAATTTCTTAGCTTCAAACTCCCATATCTCGCGAACGGATTGACCGAACCCAAATATTCTTATTGCATCTGAAAGTAGAAACTCGCCCGATTACAACGGTATGTGTATTTTTTCCCTAGGCCATTCTGGTTAAGCGATTGGAGCAGCAGAAGTGCGAAAAATTTGTTACCTTCTCAACCATTTCTTAGCTTCAAACTCCCATATCTCGCGAACGGATTGACCTAACCCAAAAATTGCTATTGCGTCTGAAAATAGAAACTCGTCCGGTTACAACGGTATGTGTATTTTTTCCCTAGGCCATTCTGGTTAAGCGTTTGGAGCAGCAGAAGTGCGAAAAATTTGTTGTCTTCTCAACCATTTCTTAGCTTCAAACTCCCATATGTCGCGAACGGATTGACCTAACCCAAAAATTGCTATTGCGTCTGAAAATAGAAACTCGTCCGGTTACAACGGTATGTGTATTTTTTCCCTAGGCCATTCTGGTTAAGCGTTTGGAGCAGCAGAAGTGCGAAAAATTTGTTGTCTTCTCAACCATTTCTTAGCTTCAAACTCCCATATGTCGCGAACGGATTGACATAACCCAAAAATTCGTATTGCATCTGAAAGTAGAAACTCGCCCGATTACAACGGTATGTGTATTTTTCCCATAGGCCATTCTGGTTAAGCGACTGGAGCAGCAGAAGTGCAAAAAATTTGTTGTCTTGTAAACCATTTCTTAGCTTCAGACACCCATATCTCGCGAACGGATTGACCTAACCCAAAAATTCCAATTGCATCTGAAGGTAGAAACTCGCCCGATTACAACGGTATGTGTATTTTTTCCCTAGGCCATTCTGGTTTAGCGTTTGGAGCAGCAGAAGTGCGAAAAATTTGATGTCTTCTCAACCATTTCTTAGCTTCAAACTCCCATATCTGGCGAACGGATTGACCTAACCCAAAAATTCCTATTGCATCTGAAAGTAGAAACTCGCCCGATTACAACGGTATGTGTATTTTCCCCCTAGGCCATTCTGGTAAGCGACTGGAGCAGCAGAAGTGCGAAAAATTTGTTGCCTCCTCAATCATTTCTTAGCTTCAAACTCCCATATCTCGCGAACGGATTGACTTAACCCAAAAATTCCTATTGCATCTGAAAGTAGAAACTCGCCCGATTACAACGGCATGTGTATTTTCCCCCTAGGCCATTCTGGTAAGCGACCGGAGCAGCAGAAGTGCGAAAAATTTGTTGCCTTCTCAACCATTTCTTGGCTTCAAACTCCCATATCTCGCGAACAGATTGACCTAACCCAAAAATTTCTGCTGCGTCTGAGAGTAGAAACTCGCCCGACTCAATCAGTATGTGTATTTTTCCCCTAGGCCATTTTGGTTAAGCGTTTGGAGCAGCAGAATTGCGAAAAATTTGTTGTCTTCTTAACTATTTCTCAGCTTCAAAGTCCCATATCTCGCGAACGGATAGACCAAACCCAGAAATTCCTGCTGCGTCTGAAAGTAGAAACTCGCCCGATTACAACGGTATGTGTATTTTTTCCCTAGGCCATTCTGGTTAAGCGTTTGGAGCAGCAGAAGTGCGAAAAATTTGTTGTCTTCTCAACCATTTCTTAGCTTCAAACTCCCATATCTCGCGAACGGATTGACCTACCCCACAAATTGCTATTGCGTCTGAAAATAGAAACTCGTCCGGTTACAACGGTATGTGTATTTTTTCCCTAGGCTATTCTGGTTAAGCGGTTGGAGCAGCCGAAGTGCGAAAAATTTGTTGTCTTCTCAACCATTTCTTAGCTTCAAACTCCCATATCTGGCGAACGGATTGACCTAACCCAAAAATTCCTATTGCATCTGAAGGTAGAAACTCGCCCGAATACAACGGTATGTGTATGTTTCCCCTAGGCCATTCTGGTTAAGCGTTTGGAGCAGCAGAATTGCGAAAAATTTGATGTCTTTCCAACCATTTCTTAGCTTCAAACTCCCATATCTCGCGAACAGACTGACCTAACCCTAAAATTCCTATTGCATCTGAAAGTAGAAATTCGCCCGATTACAACGGTATGTGTATTTTTTCCCTAGGCCATTCTGGTTAAACGACTGGAGCAGCAGAAGTGTAAAAAATTTGTTGTCTTGTCAACCATTTCGTAGCTTCAAAGTCCCATATCTCGCGAACGGATTGACCAAACACAGAAATTCCTGCTGCGTCTGAAAGTAGAAACTCTCTCGATTACAACGGCATGTGTATTTTTTCCCTTGGCCATTCCGGTTAAGCGTTTGGAGCAACAGAATTGCGAAAAATTTGTTGCCTTCTCAATCATTTCTTAGCTTCAAACTCCCATATCTCGCGAACGGATTGACCTAACCCAAAAATTCCTATTGCATCTGAAAGTAGAAACTCGCCCGATTCCAACGGTATGTGTATTTTTTCCCTAGGCCATTCTGGTTAAGCGATTGGAGCAGCAGAAGTGCGAAAAATTTGTTACCTTCTCAACCATTTCTTAGCTTCAAACTCCCATATCTCGCGAACGGATTGACCTAACCCACAAATTGCTATTGCGTCTGAAAATAGAAACTCGTCCGGGTACAACGGTATGTGTATTTTTTCCCTAGGCCATTCTGGTTAAGCGGTTGGAGCAGCGGAAGTGCGAAAAATTTGTTGTCTTCTCAACCATTTCTTAGCTTCAAACTCCCATATCTGGCGAACGGATTGACCTAACCCAAAAATTCCTATTGCATCTGAAGGTAGAAACTCGCCCGATTACAACGGTATGTGTATTTTTCCCCTAGGCCATTCTGGTTAAGCGTTTGGAGCAGCAGAAGTGCGAAAAATTTGTTGTCTTCTCTACAATTTCTTAGCTTCAAACTCCCATATCTCGCGAACGGATTGACCGAACCCAAATATTCCTATTGCATCTGAAAGTAGAAACTCGCCCGATTACAACGGTATGTGTATTTTTTCCCTAGGCCATTCTGGTTAAGCGATTGGAGCAGCAGAAGTGCGAAAAATTTGTTACCTTCTCACCATTTCTTAGCTTCAAACTCCCATATCTCGCGAACGGATTGACCTAAGCCAAAAATTCCTATTGCATCTGAAAGTAGAAACTCGCCCGATTACAACGGTATGTGTATTTTTTCCATAGGCCATTCTGGTTAAGCGATTGGAGCAGCAGAAGTGCGAAAAATTTGTTACCTTCTCAACCATTTCTTAGCTTCAAACTCCCATATCTCGCGAACGGATTGACCTAACCCAAAAATTGCTATTGCGTCTGAAAATAGAAACTCGTCCGGTTACAACGGTATGTGTATTTTTTACCTAGGCCATTCTGGTTAAGCGTTTGGAGCAGCCGAAGTGCGAAAAATTTGTTGTCTTCTCAACCATTTCTTAGCTTCAAACTCCCATATGTCGCGAACGGATTGACCTAACCCAAAAATTCGTATTGCATCTGAAAGTAGAAACTCGCCCGATTACAACGGTATGTGTATTTTTCCCATAGGCCATTCTGGTTAAGCGACTGGAGCAGCAGAAGTGCAAAAAATTTGTTGTCTTGTAAACCATTTCTTAGCTTCAGACACCCATATCTCGCGAACGGATTGACCTAACCCAAAAATTCCAATTGCATCTGAAGGTAGAAACTCGCCCGATTACAACGGTATGTGTATTTTTTCCCTAGGCCATTCTGGTTAAGCGTTTGGAGTAGCAGAAGTGCGAAAAATTTGATGTCTTCTCAACCATTTCTTAGCTTCAAACTCCCATATGTCGCGAACGGATTGACCTAACCCAAAAATTGCTATTGCATCTGAAAGTAGAAACTCGCCCGATTACAACGGTATGTGTATTTTCCCCCTAGGCCATTCTGGTAAGCGACTGGAGCAGCAGAAGTGCGAAAAATTTGTTGCCTCCTCAATCATTTCTTAGCTTCAAACTCCCATATCTCGCGAACGGATTGACTTAACCCAAAAATTCCTATTGCATCTGAAAGTAGAAACTCGCCCGATTACAACGGTATGTGTATTTTTTCCCTAGGCAATTCCGGTTAAGCGTTTGGAGCAACAGAAGTGCGAAAAATTTGTTGCCTTCTCAATCATTTCTTAGCTTCAAACTCCCATATCTCGCGAAAGGATTGACCTAACCCAAAAATTCCTATTGCATCTGAAAGTAGAAACTCGCCCGATTACAACGGTATGTGTATTTTCCCCCTAGGCCATTCTGGTAAGCGACTGGAGCAGCAGAAGTGCGAAAAATTTGTTTCCTTCTCAACCATTTCTTGGCTTCAAACTCCCATATCTCGCGAACAGATTGACCTAACCCAAAAATTTCTGCTGCGTCTGAGAGTAGAAACTCGCCCGACTCAATCAGTATGTGTATTTTTCCCCTAGGCCATTCTGGTTAAGCGTTTGGAGCAGCAGAATTGCGAAAAATTTGTTGTCTTCTTAACTATTTCTCAGCTTCAAAGTCCCATATCTCGCGAACGGATAGACCAAACCCAGAAATTCCTGCTGCGTCTGAAAGTAGAAACTCGCCCGATTACAACGGTATGTGTATTTTTTCCCTAGGCCATTCTGGTTAAGCGTTTGGAGCAGCAGAAGTGCGAAAAATTTGTTGTCTTCTCAACCATTTCTTAGCTTCAAACTCCCATATCTCGCGAACGGATTGACCTACCCCACAAATTGCTATTGCGTCTGAAAATAGAAACTCGTCCGGTTACAACGGTATGTGTATTTTTTCCCTAGGCTATTCTGGTTAAGCGGTTGGAGCAGCAGAAGTGCGAAAAATTTGTTGTCTTCTCAACCATTTCTTAGCTTCAAACTCCCATATCTGGCGAACGGATTGACATAACCCAAAAATTCCTATTGCATCTGAAGGTAGAAACCCGCCCGAATACAACGGTATGTGTATGTTTCCCCTAGGCCATTCTGGTTAAGCGTTTGGAGCAGCAGAATTGCGAAAAATTTGATGTCTTTCCAACCATTTCTTAGCTTCAAACTCCCATATCTCGCGAACAGACTGACCTAACCCAAAAATTCGTATTGCATCTGAAAGTAGAAACTCGCCCGATTACAACGGTATGTGTATTTTTCCCATAGGCCATTTTGGTTAAGCGACTGGAGCAGCAGAAGTGCAAAAAGTTTGTTGTCTTGTAAACCATTTCTTAGCTTCAAAGTCCCATATCTCGCGAACGGATTGACCAAACACAGAAATTCCTGCTGCGTCTGAAAGTAGAAACTCGTCCGGTTACAACGGTATGTGTATTTTTTCCCTAGGCTATTCTGGTTAAGCGTTCGGAGCAGCAGAAGTACGAAAAATTTGTTGTCTTCTCAACCATTTCTTAGCTTCAAACTCCCATATCTCGCGAACGGATTGACCTAACCCACAAATTGCTATTGCGTCTGAAAATAGAAACTCGTCCTGTTACAACGGTATGTGTATTTTTTCCCTAGGCCATTCTGGTTAAGCGGTTGGAGCAGCAGAAGTGCGAAAAATTTGTTGTCTTCTCAACCATTTCTTAGCTTCAAACTCCCATATCTGGCGATCGGATTGACCTAACCCAAAAATTCCTATTGCATCTGAAGGTAGAAACTCGCCCGATTACAACGGTATGTGTATTTTTCCCCTAGGCCATTCTGGTTAAGCGTTTGGAGCAGCAGAAGTGCGAAAAATTTGTTGTCTTCTCAACCATTTCTTAGCTTCAAACTCCCATATGTCGCGAACGGATTGACCTAACCCAAAAATTCGTATTGCATCTGAAAGTAGAAACTCGCCCGATTACAACGGTATGTGTATTTTTCCCATAGGCCATTCTGGTTAAACGACTGGAGCAGCAGAAGTGTAAAAAATTTGTTGTCTTGTCAACCATTTCGTAGCTTCAAAGTCCCATATCTCGCGAACGGATTGACCAAACACAGAAATTCCTGCTGCGTCTGAAAGTAGAAACTCTCTCGATTACAACGGCATGTGTATTTTTTCCGTTGGCCATTCCGGTTAAGCGTTTGGAGCAACAGAATTGCGAAAAATTTGTTGCCTTCTCAATCATTTCTTAGCTTCAAACTCCCATATCTCGCGAACGGATTGACCTAACCCAAAAATTCCTATTGCATCTGAAAGTAGAAACTCGCCCGATTACAACGGTATGTGTATTTTTTCCCTAGGCCATTCTGGTTAAGCGATTGGAGCAGCAGAAGTGCGAAAAATTTGTTACCTTCTCAACCATTTCTTAGCTTCAAACTCCCATATCTCGCGAACGGATTGACCTAACCCACAAATTGCTATTGCGTCTGAAAATAGAAACTCGTCCGGGTACAACGGTATGTGTATTTTTTCCCTAGGCCATTCTGGTTAAGCGGTTGGAGCAGCGGAAGTGCGAAAAATTTGTTGTCTTCTCAACCATTTCTTAGCTTCAAACTCCCATATCTGGCGAACGGATTGACCTAACCCAAAAATTCCTATTGCATCTGAAGGTAGAAACTCGCCCGATTACAACGGTATGTGTATTTTTCCCCTAGGCCATTCTGGTTAAGCGTTTGGAGCAGCAGAAGTGCGAAAAATTTGTTGTCTTCTCTACAATTTCTTAGCTTCAAACTCCCATATCTCGCGAACGGATTGACCGAACCCAAATATTCCTATTGCATCTGAAAGTAGAAACTCGCCCGATTACAACGGTATGTGTATTTTTTCCCTAGGCCATTCTGGTTAAGCGTTTGGAGCAGCAGAAGTGCGAAAAATTTGTTGTCTTCTCAACCATTTCTTAGCTTCAAACTCCCATATCTCGCGAACGGATTGACCTACCCCACAAATTGCTATTGCGTCTGAAAATAGAAACTCGTCCGGTTACAACGGTATGTGTATTTTTTCCCTAGGCTATTCTGGTTAAGCGGTTGGAGCAGCAGAAGTGCGAAAAATTTGTTGTCTTCTCAACCATTTCTTAGCTTTAAACTCCCATATCTGGCGAACGGATTGACCTAACCCAAAAATTCCTATTGCATCTGAAGGTAGAAACTCGCCCGAATACAACGGTATGTGTATGTTTCCCCTAGGCCATTCTGGTTAAGCGTTTGGAGCAGCAGAATTGCGAAAAATTTGATGTCTTTCCAACCATTTCTTAGCTTCAAACTCCCATATCTCGCGAACAGACTGACCTAACCCTAAAATTCCTATTGCATCTGAAAGTAGAAACTCGCCCGATTACAACGGTATGTGTATTTTTTCCCTAGGCCATTCTGGTTAAGCGTTTGGAGCAGCAGAAGTGCGAAAAATTTGTTGTCTTCTCAACCATTTCTTAGCTTCAAACTCCGATATGTCGCGAACGGATTGACCTAACCCAAAAATTCGTATTGCATCTGAAAGTAGAAACTCGCCCGATTACAACGGTATGTGTATTTTTCCCATAGGCCATTCTGGTTAAGCGACTGGAGCAGCAGAAGTGCAAAAAGTTTGTTGTCTTGTAAACCATTTCTTAGCTTCAAAGTCCCATATCTCGCGAACGGATTGACCAAACACAGAAATGCCTGCTGCGTCTGAAAGTAGAAACTCGTCCGGTTACAATGGTATGTGTATTTTTTCCCTAGGCTATTCTGGTTAAGCGTTCGGAGCAGCAGAAGTACGAAAAATTTGTTGTCTTCTCAACCATTTCTTAGCTTCAAACTCCCATATGTCGCGAACGGATTGACCTAACCCAAAAATTCGTATTGCATCTGAAAGTACAAACTCGCCCGATTACAACGGTATGTGTATTTTTCCCATAGGCCATTCTGGTTAAACGACTGGAGCAGCAGAAGCGTAAAAAATTTGTTGTCTTGTCAACCATTTCGTAGCTTCAAAGTCCCATATCTCGCGAACGGATTGACCAAACCCACAAATTGCTATTGCGTCTGAAAATAGAAACTCGTCCTGTTACAACGGTATGTGTATTTTTTCCCTAGGCCATTCTGGTTAAGCGGTTGGAGCAGCAGAATTGCGAAAAATTTGTTGTCTTCTCAACCATTTCTTAGCTTCAAACTCCCATATCTGGCGAACGGATTGACCTAACCCAAAAATTCCTATTGCATCTGAAGGTAGAAACTCGCCCGATTACAACGGTATGTGTATTTTTCCCCTAGGCCATTCTGGTTAAGCGTTTGGAGCAGCAGAAGTGCGAAAAATTTGTTGTCTTCTCAACCATTTCTTAGCTTCAAACTCCCATATGTCGCGAACGGATTGACCTAACCCAAAAATTCCTATTGCATCTGAAAGTACAAACTCGCCCGATTACAACGGTATGTGTATTTTTCCCATAGGCCATTCTGGTTAAACGACTGGAGCAGCAGAAGTGTAAAAAATTTGTTGTCTTGTCAACCATTTCGTAGCTTCAAAGTCCCATATCTCGCGAACGGATTGACCAAACACAGAAATTCCTGCTGCGTCTGAAAGTAGAAACTCTCTCGATTACAACGGCATGTGTATTTTTTCCCTTGGCCATTCCGGTTAAGCGTTTGGAGCAACAGAATTGCGAAAAATTTGTTGCCTTCTCTACAATTTCTTAGCTTCAAACTCCCATATCTCGCGAACGGATTGACCGAACCCAAATATTCCTATTGCATCTGAAGGTAGAAACTCGCCCGATTACAACGGTATGTGTATTTTTCCCCTAGGCCATTCTGGTTAAGCGTTTGGAGCAGCAGAAGTGCGAAAAATTTGTTGTCTTCTCTACAATTTCTTAGCTACAAACTCCCATATCTCGCGAACGGATTGACCGAACCCAAATATTCCTATTGCATCTGAAAGTAGAAACTCGCCCGATTACAACGGTATGTGTATTTTTTCCCTAGGCCATTCTGGTTAAGCGATTGGAGCAGCAGAAGTGCGAAGAATTTGTTACCTTCTCACCATTTCTTAGCTTCAAACTCCCATATCTCGCGAACGGATTGACCTAAGCCAAAAATTCCTATTGCATCTGAAAGTAGAAACTCGCCCGACTACAACGGTATGTGTATTTTTTCCCTAGGCCATTCTGGTTAAGCGATTGGAGCAGCAGAAGTGCGAAAAATTTGTTACCTTCTCAAACATTTCTTAGCTTCAAACTCCCATATCTCGCGAACGGATTGACCTAACCCAAAAATTGCTATTGCGTCTGAAAATAGAAACTCGTCCGGTTACAACGGTATGTGTATTTTTTCCCTAGGCCATTCTGGTTAAGCGTTTGGAGCAGCAGAAGTGCGAAAAATTTGTTGTCTTCTCAACCATTTCTTAGCATCAAACTCCCATATGTCGCGAACGGATTGACCTAACCCAAAAATTCGTATTGCATCTGAAAGTAGAAACTCGCCCGATTACAACGGTATGTGTATTTTTCCCATAGGCCATTCTGGTTAAGCGACTGGAGCAGCAGAAGTGCAAAAAATTTGTTGTCTTGTAAACCATTTCTTAGCTTCAGACACCCATATCTCGCGAACGGATTGACCTAACCCAAAAATTTCAATTGCATCTGAAGGTAGAAACTCGCCCGATTACAACGGCATGTGTATTTTTTCCGTTGGCCATTCCGGTTAAGCGTTTGGAGCAACAGAATTGCGAAAAATTTGTTGCCTTCTCAATCATTTCTTAGCTTCAAACTCCCATATCTCGCGAACGGATTGACCTAACCCAAAAATTCCTATTGCATCTGAAAGTAGAAACTCGCCCGATTACAACGGTATGTGTATTTTTTCCCTAGGCCATTCTGGTTAAGCGATTGGAGCAGCAGAAGTGCGAAAAATTTGTTACCTTCTCAACCATTTCTTAGCTTCAAACTCCCATATCTCGCGAACGGATTGACCTAACCCACAAATTGCTATTGCGTCTGAAAATAGAAACTCGTCCGGGTACAACGGTATGTGTATTTTTTCCCTAGGCCATTCTGGTTAAGCGGTTGGAGCAGCGGAAGTGCGAAAAATTTGTTGTCTTCTCAACCATTTCTTAGCTTCAAACTCCCATATCTGGCGAACGGATTGACCTAACCCAAAAATTCCTATTGCATCTGAAGGTAGAAACTCGCCCGATTACAACGGTATGTGTATTTTTCCCCTAGGCCATTCTGGTTAAGCGTTTGGAGCAGCAGAAGTGCGAAAAATTTGTTGTCTTCTCTACAATTTCTTAGCTTCAAACTCCCATATCTCGCGAACGGATTGACCGAACCCAAATATTCCTATTGCATCTGAAAGTAGAAACTCGCCCGATTACAACGGTATGTGTATTTTTTCCCTAGGCCATTCTGGTTAAGCGTTTGGAGCAGCAGAAGTGCGAAAAATTTGTTGTCTTCTCAACCATTTCTTAGCTTCAAACTCCCATATCTCGCGAACGGATTGACCTACCCCACAAATTGCTATTGCGTCTGAAAATAGAAACTCGTCGGTTACAACGGTATGTGTATTTTTTCCTAGGCTATTCTGGTTAAGCGGTTGGAGCAGCAGAAGTGCGAAAAATTTGTTGTCTTCTCAACCATTTCTTAGCTTTAAACTCCCATATCTGGCGAACGGATTGACCTAACCCAAAAATTCCTATTGCATCTGAAGGTAGAAACTCGCCCGAATACAACGGTATGTGTATGTTTCCCCTAGGCCATTCTGGTTAAGCGTTTGGAGCAGCAGAATTGCGAAAAATTTGATGTCTTTCCAACCATTTCTTAGCTTCAAACTCCCATATCTCGCGAACAGACTGACCTAACCCTAAAATTCCTATTGCATCTGAAAGTAGAAACTCGCCCGATTACAACGGTATGTGTATTTTTTCCCTAGGCCATTCTGGTTAAGCGTTTGGAGCAGCAGAAGTGCGAAAAATTTGTTGTCTTCTCAACCATTTCTTAGCTTCAAACTCCCATATGTCGCGAACGGATTGACCTAACCCAAAAATTCGTATTGCATCTGAAAGTAGAAACTCGCCCGATTACAACGGTATGTGTATTTTTCCCATAGGCCATTCTGGTTAAGCGACTGGAGCAGCAGAAGTGCAAAAAGTTTGTTGTCTTGTAAACCATTTCTTAGCTTCAAAGTCCCATATCTCGCGAACGGATTGACCAAACACAGAAATGCCTGCTGCGTCTGAAAGTAGAAACTCGTCCGGTTACAATGGTATGTGTATTTTTTCCCTAGGCTATTCTGGTTAAGCGTTCGGAGCAGCAGAAGTACGAAAAATTTGTTGTCTTCTCAACCATTTCTTAGCTTCAAACTCCCATATGTCGCGAACGGATTGACCTAACCCAAAAATTCGTATTGCATCTGAAAGTACAAACTCGCCCGATTACAACGGTATGTGTATTTTTCCCATAGGCCATTCTGGTTAAACGACTGGAGCAGCAGAAGCGTAAAAAATTTGTTGTCTTGTCAACCATTTCGTAGCTTCAAAGTCCCATATCTCGCGAACGGATTGACCAAACCCACAAATTGCTATTGCGTCTGAAAATAGAAACTCGTCCTGTTACAACGGTATGTGTATTTTTTCCCTAGGCCATTCTGGTTAAGCGGTTGGAGCAGCAGAAGTGCGAAAAATTTGTTGTCTTCTCAACCATTTCTTAGCTTCAAACTCCCATATCTGGCGAACGGATTGACCTAACCCAAAAATTCCTATTGCATCTGAAGGTAGAAACTCGCCCGATTACAACGGTATGTGTATTTTTCCCCTAGGCCATTCTGGTTAAGCGTTTGGAGCAGCAGAAGTGCGAAAAATTTGTTGTCTTCTCAACCATTTCTTAGCTTCAAACTCCCATATGTCGCGAACGGATTGACCTAACCCAAAAATTCCTATTGCATCTGAAAGTACAAACTCGCCCGATTACAACGGTATGTGTATTTTTCCCATAGGCCATTCTGGTTAAACGACTGGAGCAGCAGAAGTGTAAAAAATTTGTTGTCTTGTCAACCATTTCGTAGCTTCAAAGTCCCATATCTCGCGAACGGATTGACCAAACACAGAAATTCCTGCTGCGTCTGAAAGTAGAAACTCTCTCGATTACAACGGCATGTGTATTTTTTCCCTTGGCCATTCCGGTTAAGCGTTTGGAGCAACAGAATTGCGAAAAATTTGTTGCCTTCTCTACAATTTCTTAGCTTCAAACTCCCATATCTCGCGAACGGATTGACCGAACCCAAATATTCCTATTGCATCTGAAGGTAGAAACTCGCCCGATTACAACGGTATGTGTATTTTTCCCCTAGGCCATTCTGGTTAAGCGTTTGGAGCAGCAGAAGTGCGAAAAATTTGTTGTCTTCTCTACAATTTCTTAGCTACAAACTCCCATATCTCGCGAACGGATTGACCGAACCCAAATATTCCTATTGCATCTGAAAGTAGAAACTCGCCCGATTACAACGGTATGTGTATTTTTTCCCTAGGCCATTCTGGTTAAGCGATTGGAGCAGCAGAAGTGCGAAGAATTTGTTACCTTCTCACCATTTCTTAGCTTCAAACTCCCATATCTCGCGAACGGATTGACCTAAGCCAAAAATTCCTATTGCATCTGAAAGTAGAAACTCGCCCGACTACAACGGTATGTGTATTTTTTCCCTAGGCCATTCTGGTTAAGCGATTGGAGCAGCAGAAGTGCGAAAAATTTGTTACCTTCTCAACCATTTCTTAGCTTCAAACTCCCATATCTCGCGAACGGATTGACCTAACCCAAAAATTGCTATTGCGTCTGAAAATAGAAACTCGTCCGGTTACAACGGTATGTGTATTTTTTCCCTAGGCCATTCTGGTTAAGCGTTTGGAGCAGCAGAAGTGCGAAAAATTTGTTGTCTTCTCAACCATTTCTTAGCATCAAACTCCCATATGTCGCGAACGGATTGACCTAACCCAAAAATTCGTATTGCATCTGAAAGTAGAAACTCGCCCGATTACAACGGTATGTGTATTTTTCCCATAGGCCATTCTGGTTAAGCGACTGGAGCAGCAGAAGTGCAAAAAATTTGTTGTCTTGTAAACCATTTCTTAGCTTCAGACACCCATATCTCGCGAACGGATTGACCTAACCCAAAAATTTCAATTGCATCTGAAGGTAGAAACTCGCCCGATTACAACGGTATGTGTGTTTTCCCCCTAGGCCATTCTGGTTAAGCGTTTGGAGCAGCAGAATTGCGAAAAATTTGATGTCTTTCCAACCATTTCTTAGCTTCAAACTCCCATATCACGCGAACAGACTGACATAACCCGAAAATTCCTATTGCATCTGAAAGTAGAAACTCGCCCGATTACAACGGTATGTGTATTTTTTCCCTAGGCCATTCTTGTTAAGCGTTTGGAGCAGCAGAAGTGCGAAAAATTTGTTGTCTTCTCAACCATTTCTTAGCTTCAAACTCCCATATGTCGCGAACGGATTGACATAACCCAAAAATTCGTATTGCATCTGAAAGTAGAAACTCGCCCGATTACAACGGTATGTGTATTTTTCCCATAGGCCATTCTGGTTAAGCGACTGGAGCAGCAGAAGTGCAAAAAATTTT